>NC_143013.1:253996143-254313286 GCF_055824585.1 Amblyomma mixtum
TTAACACAACAAATGTGTTATATGTTAAATTTTAACTTGAAGTTAACGTTATCCCGGAACAAATAATGTTATTTCATCATTCATAACAAACAAGTAACGTTGTAGTAACGTTTTGCGCTACCTGGGATGGCCGTCAGCATTCACACGTTACCAAAAGAGGTTCGATCTCTGGGCAGCTCAACTAAAAAAAATGTTTGATGGTTCAGTCGAGCGACCGGATGATTGTTATGGTCACTTGATACTTCTCCAGTGGGCAATGATTCTTCTGACTGCCCTGCTCCCTGTGGCAATATATAACATAGTCTCTTCTTCACCCTGCTGTCACCGACGTAGTTGGAAGACCAGCTCACACTTGAGCTGCGATCCTAATAAAATAACGACCCTCTCTTTTACGTAACCGTAAGGGAGATTTTGTGCGCTATTCATAGAAATAATGCGAATTGGAGTCGCGTCGACTGCGGACAGTGTTCTACCTGAGGACAGCTCAGAAACATTAACAATCATGATACCCTGTGGAACACGCGCTAACCACCTACAAAAGCTTAAAATTTGTGTCTAAATTAATTCTTCCTAGGTGCAGCAATACATAATTCGATCTTCCTGTCTGCTTCGCTTCATTAAACCCATTCTTTTTTTTTTCGTGGAGCTCTACGTGGCATAACGATCTCTCTATGCATATGCAAATGTTCTGCCATGGCGACAGCTAGTCAGACAACGGCTTGCATCCTCCTGTTACGCGCTGCGCATTTGGGTACAAGTTTCGGGGCACCTTTATGACCAACTGGTGATCAAAAAATCCTAAACTCTGCGCCCGATATGACCCCTGCACCAGAGCTCGCAGGTTATATTTCTGATTGCAGGGAAAACTCCCACGTTCTTTTCGGCACGCATATACTATAGCTTGTTTCATTAATTGCCCTTGAAAAAAATCAACGCAACGAACTTGCGATAATTTACCGTATGTGAAGAAAGTGTCAAAGACCCTATGAATCTAAATATTTTTTAATTGTTTATTGCGGCATTTTACACCGCTGAAAGCCGTAAAGTCAGGAAGGTGTGGAAGGCCTTCGTCCTAGCCTCTCAGGACTTTAGACTTCATTGGCTCCAAACTACACGGCTCAAAAATAGGCCCTGCTGTCCGGAAGACTTTTCACCGAGGCTGTATGCATACCACTCAAGGTGCAAGACGTGCGTGGTTGAATCCAATGCCGTTCTGCTGGTTCACTTATCCACTGGAAGTCAAACACTGACCTCTACTCACCATCTTGAAATCAGCGCCTGTGTCATTATACTCATTATAATCATTATACTTCTGCGTCGCTCTGCTTTGTTCCCAGCCCGTTGGTTGAAGAGTCGTCCAATAACCAAATTCTATGAGTTAAAACTTCGAAGCTTAGAACCAATGGCTGAGATTGACTACCGGACAGTTCCCTAATCTCAGTGGTCATGGCGTTCGGCGGGTCAAGTCCCGACCATGGCGGCCGCGCTTAATTCGCCGAGGGCCAGCCGCAATATACGTACGAGGTCTGTTAGAAAAGTATCCGACCTTTGGCCGAAGAAAAAAAACTGGCATAACTGGAGCGTTAGAAACATAATAACCTTCAAAGTAGTCTCCTTGGGGCTCCATATGCATCTCCCAGCGGTGCTGCCATTGTTGGAAGTATTCCGAAAAGACCCTTTTCGGAATGGAATTTAGCTCTGCTGTCGTTGCAGCCATAATGTCCTTTTTTTTCTGAAATCGCGCTCCTTTCAATGACCTCTTGATTTTAGGAAACAGCCGGAAGTCGTAGGGGGACATATCAGGAGAGTAAGGAGCCTGTTGAACTACAGGAGTCTGGTTTTTCGCCAGAAAAGTCTGAATCAAATGCGAGGAATGTGCAGGAGCAATGCCGCGAGGGATGCGCCAATTTCTTGTTGACCTTAATTCCGGTCTCTTGCGCCGCACAGCACCACGTAGGCGATGGAGGACATCCCTGTAGTACTGTTTAGTCATTCTTTGACCCTGTGGGGTGCGTACTCGTGGTGTGCCACACAGAGGGAGTCAAAAAAGCAGTCAGCATCACTTTGACATTGCGGCGCACTTGTCGGGCCTTCTTTGGTCTTGGTGACGTGGAATGCGTCCTCTGTGACGACTGGGATTTGGTTTCCGGGTCGTACCCGTACACCCAAGACTCGTCACTAGTGATTACGGCGTCGGTGAAGTCAGGGTAACTGTTTGTGGAATCCAGCATCTCCTGTGAGACTTCAACACGCAGCTGCTTTTTCTCCACCGTCAGCAGCTTCGGCACGAATTTCGCCGCAACTCTCTCCATGGCCAAATCTTCGGTGATAATGGAATGTGCAGAAAAATTGCTGATGTCCACCTCTTCCGCAATTTCTCGGATAGTCACACAACAGTCCCGCATCACCACAGCGTTCACTTCGGCAATTACCTGGTCATTTCGGCATGTTGATGGCCGGCCGGAGCGTGGCTCTCTCTCCACGGATGTGCGGCCGTCTTTAAACCAGTTGCACCACCGCTTAATCTGTGTGCTGCTCACAGCATCATCACCGAAAGCCGTCTGAACATTTCGAATAATTTCCACTTGGCTATCGCCAAGTTTCTGGCAAAATTTGAGGTAGTAGCGCTGCTCCTCTCGCTCCGCCATTTTCCTTGCAACAAAAAACCGACGAGAGCACTGCGCACTGTCTCACTCAAACGCTGCTTCCCAGCGACTGACGCTATCGGCAGGCGGGAAAAAATTCGTGCATGCGCACGAGGGTTCAAGGTCGGCTGCTGTAAGCGCGCTTGTTTCATATCCGTCAGGTGTTCGCAAAAAAAAATAAAGTCGGATACTTTTCTAACAGACCTCGTATACCCGTGTGCCGAGCGATGTCATTGCGCGTCCAAGGACCCCCAGAATCAGATGGTCGAAATTAACTCGGAGCCCTCATTACGGTTCCTATTTCTCTCTACCTCCTTTCCCTTTTAGTGCATTAGAATTACTGCCCTCACTTTTGCACAATCTGTTTGTCGATCAGGTCTGGCCGCCAATCTGCAATCTCCGTGCGCTTGAGAAAACCGAACAGTTATTTCCCTAGCTTTGTGTTTAACAGACGTTTGGAGTGGAACGTCCTTCGTTAAAGGCTAGAAGGAAAACAACAAAGAACAGATAGCCTAATAGTGTTGATTAGGTAAAACATATCTTGCTAATGTCTGTTATTTAGTTGTTTTTTTTTACTTCACGGTAGTAAGTAGCAACATTTCCTCAAACTGTCTGTCCGAAAGAGCCCTGCGATGCGGCGAAGCAAATGAAAAAAGCCCCCCTAAAGGAGCACGTAAACGAGCAAGTTGACGCGTTCATCAAAATATAAGAGTCAAGCACAGTCACGTCGACTCTAGGATCCTCGAGGTATAGTTAAAAAAGTTAAGTTTCACAAGCGCCTCTTGAGAACTACGGGTTGTTGATGTGTTGCTCCTCCAAACGAAATTAATTCTTCCGTTGATGCACTTGACGCTACCAGCGCTGATGACCCCATTGACCCGCGTATGAACGAGTGTGTAACCTTTACCGTGCTTAGAAATTAAAGAAATAATCTGTAAGCTCCTGAGCATGAAGACTAAATCTCTTCCATTTCTATTGGCAACCACCGAACTTGACTCACCTCCACCCTCCAGAATCCTGCACCCACCATAAAACAACCTACCTACACACTACAGAAGCTTCACTTACTACCCACTGTTCACCTGCATATCCAGAAGGCCCTACTGTTGTGATTATACTTCTGGCCACGTGGGCCCGATCAAGCAGCAACCGTGAACAATCGACGAGGCCAACAACCGCGCGACGGCGGCGGTGCAGTGTAGTGCTTGTGATGCCCCCCCCCCCCCCCTCATGAATTAGGGCAGCGGACTTCCTTGAGCGGAGGTGACCACGGCAGCAGCGACGAAGGCCGAAGATGCGAAGGGGGGTGACAAGGGCATTGACAGCGGCAAACAGCAGCGGAAGCAGCGGCGACGTGGCGGCGCCAGTCAGGCCGAGTTTACCATAGGGTCGCCGGACGACGGAGTGGTGCTACGCACATTCAAGCTGTTGCTGTTAATTGAAGACGGCTGTGTCCTCGACAGAGGTCTCGTGTTCTGGACATCCGGCGGGGAAGCACGTTCGTTAACCTGCTGGTAGACTGCGGGAGATTCATTTCCAGCCGTGTTTGATTACTCAGCCTTTACCCCTTCCCATCGACCGAGCTGCGAGAGAGCGGAACAGCCAGCACCGCCCCTGCCATGGGTGGTAGCACCAGCGTCCACTGCTGTCCATCCGATTGGACAGTGCTCTTCGAACTTCATTCCCCAGTCAATGATCTGGGGAATCTGAACCCTATTTAACTCGGCTGTGAGTGTGGCCGAGAAAAGCCTATTAACTCCTGTCGACTCCGGTTGACGAAGAAGTTCCCTTCCACTGTGAGTCACTCTCAGTGACTCCCAGTGTAAATAGTTGTAAATAATGTAAATAAACAGTGTAAATAATGTAAATAGTTGTATAAAGTTTTCTTTGCCTTCCTCCTAACCCAGTCTCCCATCCTCCTCGTCCCATCACCGGTCCGGCCATGCTACCCGGGTCGCAACACTACCAAACACCCATCCATTCTCTTCCACCGTACAGATGCCTTCACTCACGAGAAGTCGACAGTTCTATGACGCAACGGGAAGGTGATAATGAACTTGAACAACCACTGCTGTGCAGATTTGTCGCACCATATCTTAGGCAAAAAAGATCGCCTGTGCATTTTTTCTTCACTCCTTCCTTCACGGCGCAGATGTGCACCGAGTATACGCCGTTCCTATCCTGTACATAGTCGGCACCGACGTCATAGCAGCCACCATCTCTCGGTCTAGAAAGCGCAGTGAAAGCTTGGACGTTTCCATAATCCATGGTTCGCCAACCGGTTCTCGCGTACACTGTGGAGGCTAGCTTGGATGCAACCAAAGATTGCGCCCGTGATGTCGTATGAAAACCAGCTATCTGCATTTACATTTTAGTGCATAAATGCATTCTATGCGGCTCGCAAGTCGGATTTCGTCCGTAATTTGCCAGCATTTTTTTCTCGGTGCTTCCTGAGCACACCTGGTTCCCGGTTCAAGCTTAGCTGGATGGTATAGCGTCTACACCATACACAGCCACTGTCGGTATTACCGATGTTATCTATATTAGATGGGCTTGGAAACGAACAAGACGTACCAGACCAAGTGGACAGAACACAGGGGTTATAGGGAATGCATGGGAATGCAGAAAAGTTATTGGGAATGCAGAAAGGTTATGCAGAAAAGCATTTTTACACCAGTTGCGCACCTAGCGTTTCGCTGGTGTATATGCATTTCGTTCTTGCGATGTCATCCACGCAGTGCTGGCGTCGGCGCCCGTCACCAGGTGACTGCTGGGCCCCCTGGCGGCGGTGGCGGGCGTAGCTGGCTCCTCCTCTGCTCCCTGGGCGCCGCTGGGCTGGTCGAGCTAAGCCTCATCCTGGCCGTGGTGTACGCGCGGCGACTGAGCGCAGGCGGCGACGGCGACTTCGTCTTCCGCGTGTCCGAAGAACAGCTGCGCCTCGTCACTCCCTACACCAACCACACCACCGTGGCCGACGTGCCCGAGATATGCGGCGCCATACCCAGGTGGAGTCACAGCCTCATTCTGTATACTGCGGACACTAGCTATAACGACCCTGCTTTATTCGAAGCTTTTTTAAGCTTATCACCCGAAGATGCAGAAGGGATGGATAGGTTGGTGTGTGTTTATGCTTTTATACTGCTGACTTTTGTTGCGGAATCAACACTACGCTAGGTGGGAGCGATTCCGCGGAGCACCAGAGAGCCCCAACTGCGCATGCGCGAGGAGCGAGTGTGAGACAGTTACTGCGTAACTTCCTTTCCTCAAATACAATTTTCAATTTCTTCATTACGGCTCCCCTTTCTCTTTCTTCTTTCACTCCGACTTCCTCCCTTCCTGTACGGTGTGGTTCAGGTGTCCATCGAGACGACAGAGAATTACTGCGCCATTCCCTTTCCCCAAAAATCGTTGCGTTCAAAGGGCAAGGCACCGCGCCGAACGGGTGGTGGCGTTCCGTGGACTACCTGGCAGGGCTACAACACGCTGTTAATTATCACGCAATTACTATTAGTCATTAATCAATAATTAGCCATTAAATAGTAATATGTAATTACTTAGTAATTAGTGCTTAATTATGTGTGTCGTCAAACATTGGCGACGTCACTAGTGCCACAGAGGCAGTCAAAGTGGTGCGGAAAACGCTTTCGCCTCTACGCACTTCAGACAAAATGTCCCCTGAGATGCCGCCGCTGCTGCGATTGCCGCGCCGTTGCTTCCACAATTCTACTCGGGATGGCCATTGGTCAAACCACAGACAATTTTTTAAGCCATGGTTTCACCGGCGATAACTCTAAGCCGTTGGCGTAGAAACCGAAATCTGCTTCTCCTTCTCCCCGCTGGCCGCAAAGAATGCTCTATTCAGGTGTGCCTCTGCCGTAAGATAAAAGCTTCGTCAAAAAAGTGTGCAGCCCAAGGGGTTTGCTACTAGGCCATGCTGTGTTACTCGTTTTGCATCGCTAGCGCTCGGAACCTCTTGAAGATCAATGAACTCTTCGTCATCTCACCTACGAAGTGAATACTTCCATGGAGGCTACAGGTAAAAGCGAACACGTTGACGTATTTTATTCTGACAAAGCTTGCACAAGTGTTTCAGGAAGTGCAGGTTATCGCTGACGCATGTGCCATCTCTGACCGTGGCTTCCATTCGGCCGGATAGTTGGCACGCTCACTGAGTTGAGGGTGGGAGTCCGTTATACCTGGGATTGGGTTTGATTGAATCTGAGACTTTTCCTCTCATAACCTGTCGCTACTTTTCAGCATCGTAGGAATGCGGAAAGTCTATAGGCGTTTCTTAATTTGGTTCATTTTATACTCTTTATAGTAGAGAGTGGACGCAAGATTGACGCCATGGTGGAAAATATTCGGTGCCCTACCTCAACCTCGTCCTAAATTTGCCTTAAGCGGAAATGAATGCAAAAGTGCATGCATGCACACACGCCCGATTATTTGCGGTGCACTTCCGGGGTACTTTACTGGCACTCTTACTGTCCGTTTCTTTCTGTCTTATCCTGTGTGTGTGCCTTTTTGCGCCGTTAAAATTTTGTATCCGGGGTACTTGTCCCGGTACAATGGGCAAACCAGTGAAGCCCAGCTAGCCTGAATGGCGAAGCCCGCAAGCGGTTATGCCTATTTGCTTTCCCTCTGCGCACATGCATGGAGCCAGCGGTGCCGGAAGTATCGCGCCCGCGAGCTAATATTCTCCGTTCGACTATGCGCTTTATTATCATGGATAGATAACACTGTGGCCACAGGAATTAAGGAGTCGGAAAGGATGAGGGGCCAGGGAAGTCAACAGGACCTTATCTTAGTCGCGTCAAACCCACCGGTAGATGCAGCGGGCATTATCAACGGGTAATGTTGTCCCGTTGTCAAGCATCCGGTCGTTTTAAGCTTTTCTTTTTTTTTTTTGGTAACGCCGAGGAACTCCTGGTATGTATTTACCACAGTTATGAGGCTGTGCCCTTTGTTGTTACCCAAATGGTGGTCGCATGGAAGATTTCATGTCGCACTGACGGCTTCGAGGTGAAGCGAACGATTGCAGTAGATCACGTTGACCTGTATTTTTGTCCAATTCGGATACCCTCTCGGCGCTGGCACCGCCGTTCGGCGAGCTACTGTTCCTGTTTAAATGGCCGCCGCATGATGGCGCTTGACGCGCAACAACAGGATCAAGGGCAGGGTGACGATGACGGCTTGGCAATGTAGAGACATAGAGAATGAGTATTCCTTTAAATGTAAAGTTCGGTGCCTCGTTCCCACTGCTCTGGAAGCGCATTTTTGACTTCCGAACAGGATGTGGACTGGAGTGTCGAAAGAGGAAAAGTTTTTCCAGCTGTTTCGAATCGTGAATACCGGACGGGCAGAAAGAAAGTGCGGTCTAAACGGAAATCCGTAACACAGGTCCATAGCCACTGAGGACTGTCAGTTTAGCTCAAGCAGTGTGCCTCTCAACTATGGAACAGAGCGCGACTCAGGTGCAAAGGACGGATAGTATACGGGAGAAGCGTTGGGCTGCTTAAAACACCTCCTTTATCCTATGTCACGCTGGACAAATTCTGACACGGGGGTTCGCCAACTTGCATGCCCAAGTTCCAGCGTTACTCAGATACAAAGTATACACTTTAAGCCGGAAAATACTAAACGTGCCACAAATTACACCTTTGGGTTTAGAGTGCAGGAATTCCGCCTAAGAAGTTTGCAGTCTACCACAGACGCACTCTTCAGCGTTACTGGACCTCATGCTGTTCGTTGAGTCGAGTCGCAACGCCTATATGACTCGCTCAATGGACGTACTCGTATGCAAGAGCGACGCTATGCAATCGGTTTTGTGAGCGGATCAATTTAAAGCAGCAGATTAGCAGATTAACAGCTTGCAGTGCTCGGGACATTACTAATATGTTAACATTAGAAGGATTTGTGCAAGTGGAAATGGCAACCGCCGTCACGAGGGACGCTAGACGCGCTGTGAACCTTGCGACGTCATATCACAACCTGCCCACCATGGAAGGTGGCAGTGAATGACTGGTTGCGAGAGGTTGCTCATGAAGAGCAACCTGGGTCCCACAAGCCCTGCCGGTGGTTTTGCTTCAAACCGCGACCTGCCGGGGCAGTGGCGCATCACTTAGACACTGCACCATTGCGCCAGGAGTGACATGATCACTACCACGGATCTATGAATCTAAATAGATAATGACCAATTGCTCATATATGGGCATTTTCTACACCACGATCAGCAGCAAGAGGAAATGCTAACGTATTCAAACGATCTAGGAATTTTTAGGCCTAGGAATTTTTATCATTCTGCTGACACAAAACTGCTTATATATCAAGGAAGGTGCTACGTGGGCTATAGTTAGTCTTACCCTTCGTAAGCGAAGAACAAGCCACCGCAAAAATGGAAACGACGTATCATCGTTAAACCTTCTAGTTTTGTTCACGGGTCGTTACTGCAAAATGTTTTGCTTTGTTATCCCACCTTCACTACTTAGGCAGTTGAAAAGCGCATTTTAAAATAGAAAGTTGATAGTTGTGCGAGGTGAGAATGCGCGTTCGTGCGCTCGCTCTGTTGCCCGTTATCAAGAGGGGTGCCCGTTTATCCGCAGGAAGGTGTACGGTCGCCAGGGCTCGGCCGCCGACTGCGCGGTGGCCTTTGCGCTCTGCATGGCTGTGGTGGCGCCGCACCGCGTCGGCCTGGCGGGAGGCTTCTTCGCCACCGTCTACGACAGGTATGTTGGGCGGTCTTCCACAGCGCGGCGCTGTCTGCGCGCATTGCGCGGCTCCCCCCTGCTCCCCCCTACTTGGTCGCCGTCTCAGTGCGATTGCGCATGCGCAGCAGGCAGTGCAGCAGACGACGACGCTGTGCCCAGCGTTGCTATTGGCTGCGCCGTCGGCCAAAGACTCCCAGTAGACCTTGCGAAAGCGCGTGACTTCCGGCACTTTCTGGCGTGCCGCTCGTATAGCGAGGGCCTCTCCGGAGTTTTCCTTCCTCCATGATGCGCGTATTACATCCGGAACTACGATGTTGCGCTACACTATACACAGAAGACGTGGCCACAGGAAACAACGAAGCATAGACATGTGTTTGTGTTTCATTAACTTTTCCTGTGGCGACGTTCTCTGCGTTTACTATACAGCGCAACATCTTCAAGCTCCAGATGTCACATCAACTATATTGCATCCAGACGCTTTTCGGAGAACTCGTTGTTATCACATGGACAATCAGAAGCAGACGCGTGAGAACGATATCCCTGCTATAAGGGTTTTTTTCAGCCTCGTTGTTGAGAAGAGGGTAAACAATAGGTGATCCTGTTTCATGCAAATACGGACTTACCCAGCGAGGCGAACACAGGAACTTAGGTAAAAAATTGGCAGTGGTTTAGCACTGGTTGAACCTGGAGGATTGCGAAAGCAACGAAGAGAGAGAGAGAGGCGATGGAGAGCGCCCCGGCACACCTGCCCCCGGCGCTGGCCTTTCGTCAGCTCCGCGAAATGGCTCGGCGACTCGCGTAGTGTTGCTTTCGCAACAAAATAAGGCTGTTTGCCTGCATGAGGAGAGGAGCGGTGTGCAGTACGAAAGCCAACAGTCTACAAGCTCCAGCGCTGCCTGTCGCAGTATAGTATACGGTAAATAAATACAAAAAAGGGATTTCCTGCATTAGTGGCTTATGCGGCCAGAGGACTAGCTGCGTCATCGCCGTCGCCATGTCTATGGTAAGACAATATCATTCATTGATATCTAATGCTCCTTGCTATCAAATTCAATTCCATATAACGGCAGCTAGGCTTAGTTGTTATGAAAGTGATTTTTTTTTTTCAGAATTAGCTTTAAAGGATGCACTGAGAACAACTCCATACAATTTGTAACAAGGTACCCATGTGGGCTAGTTGGTGTACTTACATCAGACATAACTTCACCAGCGAAAGAACGAGAACACAGGACAACAGAAGAACACAGGACAACGCTGGACAAACAACTGAAGTTTAATCGAGAAACGGCCAACCTAGGTCACCAGAAGACGCATGCGTATCAGACACACCAAACAAAACAAACAGATACATCTGTTTTGTTTGTTTGTTTTGTTTGGTGTGTCTGATACGCATGCGTCTTCTGGTGACCTAGGTTGGCCGTTTCTCGATTAAACTTCAGTTGTTTGTCCAACGTTGTCCTGTGTTCTTCTTCTCGTGTCTCGTTCTTTCGCTGGTGAAGTTATGTCTCCATACAATTTACCGTACACACTCGTGCATGACCTGCTCCCGAACTTGGCACCCAAAAATTTGAAATAATAAAAAGTAGGCAAAGATCTATTGCGTTTTAACTATGTTTAGTTTCCGCACCAGGCACGCTCCGCGGAGGCGAACTACACAGCAACCTAATTTTATACTGACATTAAAGTACGATTGATGGCCGCGACATCTTTCGGCAGGGAAGCGAGCCGAAAAGTAGGCGAGGCGACGGCCGTTTTGCACCGACAGCCGTTTGTCTCACGCGCGAAGTACGGTTTCAAACCGTCCGCAAAATCGGCATTGAGGTTCAGCGTCAAATCGCGTCGTTATACGATTCTGATCTGGAATAACTGCGGTTGATGTTGCGTTTGTCAGTAAAGTGTTCTACCAGCCTGTGTTATGGCGGGGCAGTTCCCGCCGGTCACCGTATAATCCAGATTTTCAACGTTATTTAAAGTCTTGCATCAGCCAAAGCATCCACGTACGCGCATGTTGTCGACGCAGGAAGTCCAAGGAGGTGGTCGTCCTCGACGCGCACCCGTCGGCTCCGCTCAACATCAGCGATGTTGAAGACGTCAACGCTTCGAGTCGTAAGAACACTCCAACAACACGCGTTAAAGCGCGTGCGCGCAATCTGTGAGTGCTGAAGACACGTGATGTACAGTCGGGGATACGAAAGTCTGTGAACCACGTGTTCCTCAAACGAAACCGATAGTTCTGCTGTTAACCGATAGCTGGAAAAAAATACTTGCGGAGATGAAATAGCCAAAATTTTGAGTTTCTACTCTACAAATGTGGCCTCCAACCACCGGTTACCTAATAGCAGTACCTATCGGCTTCGTTTGAGGAACACATGGTCCATAAACTTTTGTCCCTGACTGTACAATACAGCGTGCAGGACACGGCGTGCCTGTGCGCTCGCCTTTGCCCGTGGCGTTCGAGGTCTGCCTCTGCATATGTTCAAATAGGGCAATAGTGCCAAAAACGGTTTCATCAAGGCATACATAGAAGTCTGTTCTAATAGAACAAATTGGATCAGACGGTTCTGATAAGACATACGTGATCATACGCGGCTAAATCTATTCTCTAAAAAGCACGTGCTCATATATGAACCTCTTTTTCCTAAACTACATTTTCTGTTCTCCTTGTATATAAGGTCAACACTGTTCTCCAATCCTGGTTGAAGCCCCGGCCTGCACTGCGGATGCATTGAGACGAACGGATGTATTCAGACTGCATAATACAGGTTTCTTTACATTGTCATAGATTCATGTCACGGAACTTTACACGGACCTGGGATCGTGCTCTTTATGAATGCGTAATTCTCAACCAATGAGCTTCCGACTTGCGACTGCGTCACCACCCGTGCATAAAGCAGCAGTAGCGTGTGGTGGGGCGCATGAAGTTTGCGTTGTTACTCTCTCAGCAGTCTCATGTTTTGTGCGAAATATGACGCACTGATTAGTGATGTTTCGGTTTTCCTGTATTCGTTTTCATTCTCTTTTGGCAATCGCCTGCATGGATCTGTAGAGATCTGCAGTATGTAATGAATAAATGAACAAACGAACAAATGCTACTATTTACCTCGATAGTATTAAACACCGCATTAATCTGGATCCGGCCCGCAGCCACAGCGGCTTCGAGCGCAGTTGGCGGCAAGTCCGTGGCCACCCCGGGTTACGTTCCGGGGCTCGAAGCCCTGCACGCCCGGTACGGCCGGCTGTCCTGGACCTCGCTCTTTGAGGACGCCATCTCGTTGGCGCATTTCGGCTTCCCCGTTTACCCGGAGCTGGCCGCCACACTGGCTCGCTTCCGGGACACCATCGCCCACAGGCGCACTCTCAAGTGAGCCCGGGCGCTGCCGAGCGCCTCAACGTACGCTCTCATCCTCATCATCATCATCATTATCCTGCTTCTCATACATATCTAAAGAAAAAACTAGCGACGCTGCACATCATCCACCAAGAGCATGCCGGGAAGGTATGGTTTCGTACTTGGCTTGGATAGTGTTGGGCCGAAAACGAGGATCCAGAAGTACTAATACGACTTTTCCGAGACAGACCTCCGAGGAATGCTTTGCTAACTTCTGCACGAGCCTAATACCGAACAGTAACTCATGCTAAAGTTCTTAAATAAGTTAAAAACTTTATATTAACAGTCTTTAACCTGCACAGGATGGAGAGCATTGCGGGTGCGGCGGCTAGATCTAGCCGCTGTATTGCGGCGCAGTCATGATTCCGCTGCAGAATCCACTTTTTCGGCCCGACACGTCTCCTTCCCGGCATACCCTTTTGGTATGAAGCGCTGTTTAAGAAATTCGCACAGATGATTGCGCAACATTTCTCTCTAGGTAATTTTGAGAAACCCTATTCATGTTGCGCACACAGCAGAACAAGTTGTTAAACGTCATTGTTTGCACAAAAAGAAAACGGAATAGCGGCTCTCGCTTGCTGCATCAGCCGAGCGCTATGACCCTGTCCTACTTCATGGCTGTGGACGCGTGCTATCAAAGCTGATTTCTTCTTCTCGTCGACCCACTCAACTCTCTCCCATCCCGGCTAGGTTTCCATTCCGTTGAAATCCACTATGTCACCCTGTCAGACCGATACTCAACGCCTGATTAACCTACCAGTATAGGCTCGTTGTAATTCAAAAAGGTCGCACCAGTAATTTTTATTTCTTTAAAATTAGTATCTCAAATTCATTTACGATGCCGGTTAAACCACGTATTTATGTGAATACTGAATTTTTGTCTCGCATTTTGAACCTGAAATGTGTGCTCATAATTTGCAACCCACTAACTGCTTATTTTCGTAATTTTGATGTGTTTTAAACTTGCATGTTACTTTTCACTCCTCCTCCTCTATTTAGCACCCTCAGTTCGTATTTAAGTGAGTAAATAAAACTGCCTCTATTTCATTTCTTTCATATTTGCATCACTGCTAATTTGAAATTATTACCTAAAATACTATTGGCTAGCTTTTAAATTATTTCTTTAGTGACACCATAAAACTGTATTTTTTATTCAAATATTGTACTGACATTATGTGCATCCAGATTTTTTTTTTGTACGTTTTGTACGGCTTCTGAGACTAAATGCTTAACGTTTTACTTCTGTATTTTGATGACGAGAATTCAAACACATTTTACGCTGTCCAACTCAATGTAGAAGTCTTATGTTAAGCAATGTTTTGCTGCAATTTTCAAACGCATTTAAAACTACAGAATCCGTGTCCAGATCCGACCTTAGGTAGATGAACCGTGTCTATAGCTATCCTGATAGCTTAGCTACTGCTTTTGGTGCTGTAATTACCTATTCCAGCTTCGAATAACTGCCACAGCTTGCTTGTATTTCCTAAAGTACAGGGTCGTACAATATGAAAGGGAACACGCGAACGTTCGGCCGCCGCCCTTAGCGAAAAGCTGATGTCGAGAGCCGGCGAGAATGGACGGCACCATTGCATGTTCGGAGAGCAGCCGACCGTATTTTCCGCGCATGCGCCTTTGCCGCCGATTGCCGCCGGTTATCGGCGGCAGCGCTTCGCGAAGCGTGGCAGCCACGCTTTCGCGTGTTCCCTTTCATATTGACCAACACTGCGCACCCCACCTGACACAAAGCGTACTGCTGTAATACTACAGTTTGGAAAAGATGTGATGTGGTCACCATCGTTTCCCGATTTCAGCTCAGAGTGTCTCTAGAGAACACGCAGGCAGTTCTAGTACGGTGTCCCCAGATACCAATTCCCCCCCCCCCCCCCCCACCCCTTTACTGTTGCTCTGTAATGCTTGCTCTTCCGCAATAAACATTATTATGTGGTGAAGCACGCTTCTTGTGTCGGGCTCTTAGGGAGCAGGCGACCTGTAATTCCTTGCCGTCCCCACGAGCCTATTTTATTTCCTTTTGCGTGGGCACGCCTCTCCGTTATGTAAAAGTAAAGAAACCAAAATTCTCGGTAGTTCCCCGCCGTATCCTGCCAAGAAACAGCGACAACAGCCGATGGGCTGCTGGCTATGCTGCCCACGGACACAGCCTTGCTGCCAGAACACTACATCCAGCACTTCACCAAAATTTTTACCACACAACACACAAGAGGATTATGATAACTGAAGTATGTCGCTATGCTTAGACAGGTTACGCTATGAAGGTCTTTGTCAAGCGCCAAATTCAGCAAAGCGATTGTTTGTGGCTGGTCCTGTGTCAGAAAAAGAGCAAAAAAGAGTGGTAGGATTTTCACATAGTTAAAGCGAGTAGGCGTGCGAAAGCAGGGGACCTTGATGTCATCCTAAGGTCATCCTCAAGGTCTGACTACAGTTCCCGCGGTGCTCCTCCGAACTTACCCGAGATTCCTCCCATTGGCTGTAGCTGGAGCGACGCTCCTCCGAACTGACCCGAGCTTACCCGAGTTACTCCGAGGCTGCAGAGAAGATTTTTGGGTGGAACATAGGTGGAACCGCGTTAAGTAGTGCTTTCGCACTAAAGACGCCTTGAACCAGAATTCTGTTGTGTGGTCTGAAATCCAGAAAAATTGGCTGTGGTTTTGCTCTGGTTAAACCTGGTAGAGTAGTGAAAGGTACATACCCTGGCTACGCTTACGTTTCGCTTGAAAGTAAGACACACGGTTTACGTAACGGCTCGAACTTTATGCTAATGAAGACGCTCCGGTGGTCAGTAAAGTAGTGAGACTTGCGCACAACCGACGAGGCGGCCGGCGTCTGCTCCGCCGTCGGCGTAACGGCGAGGCGCGCGGCGCGCACACCAGCTGCGTGCTCTGACGTCACTCCGCGCATGCGCACAGCTGGGCGGAGCATGGTGCCACGGCTCAGTGTGCAGCCACGCTGACCTCGAGAAGCGGCTGGCGTAGTGTAGCTCTCGCTACAAAATATTGTATACGGTAGCCCCTCCCCCTAAATGCATGCGTACCCGGGCCCATCATGCCCATATATGGCGAGACATAACACATTCTCGAAAAAAACTCACAAGACGGCCCACTTGGACCAAACCTTAACTGGCCAGTGGTAGACATTGGTGTTATCTTCTACAATACATTACCACGCTCTTAACCCTAAGTAAGCTTTCTGACACAACTACCGCTGTGACATGGAGTATGAAAAAAAGGTCCCAAGACTGCCCACCTCTCTTTTGGAGCACAGGCAGATCTTCTGGAACCAGCAGACAGGGGAGGTGTATCGCGAGAACGAGACGCTCCGGCAGCCGGCGCTGGGCCGAACCCTGTCCCGGGTGGCACGAGAGGGATCAGCAGCGCTCAGCCAGGGGTCACTCACCAAGCAATTCATCCGAGACCTCGAGGAACGTGGTACGCGGGCATACGGCTTCTCGGAGATTAGACACTCGTTGCGCATCGCAGCAGTGGGCGCTGAACTATTTAGCTCGCCCGCTAGCACGAGGACAATTGTGCAGCCTGAAAAACCGCATATGAGTGCGCCATAGTTATATAGTTATGAGTGCAGTTAAGTTACTCGTTATTCTTTTTCACTATGTCGTTTTAATAGACCCTTGTTAAAAACATCCCGTAACGCCGCCCAAATCTGTGCTCTGCTGTTGTGTGGCTGTGTGATTTTTTCGCCCTGGTGTATTTCCCTGCGTGTTCTTTTTAATGCGTTTGTATAAGATACTCCTCTTTTCGTAAAAAGTCCGTGACTTGTGTGCGTGTGCGTCTTGCACGTATTGTGTGTGTGTGCATGCATGCTTGCGGGTTTATGCGTGCGTGTGTGCGCGCGAGCATGTGCGCGCGTGCGTGTATGTGCGTATGTAAGTACGTAGGCGTGTGGATGCGTGCGTGCGCGCGCGTGTGCGTATGTGTGTGCTTTCATGGCAACATTGCGCGGCAACAAAAAATGGCAACATTTGCAGATAACACATGCAAGAAGTCAGCCAATTTAAAACACAAAACAAAAATAAGGCCACACTTTGTATGGGACAGCTAAATAAAGTACCGACTTCTCTCAATATCATGAACAAAACAAAAGTCCAAAATAAACGTGCACGTCGACCTACGCAAGCGAAAAAAAATTTAAAATGCAGCACCTCCTCTGTCAAATATAACAGAACATAGGTTCCCATCAAATAGAGAATTCAAATTAATGCAAACAAAAAAAATTGTAGTCAAAAAATGGCATTACCAGACGATAAACATTCATTATGCAGCTGTGCATATGGCTACTTTCGTATTTAAACCAGACAAAAGCAAATAGGGTAGCTACTAGATAAAACCGTTCTTATATACTTTTGGATTTTGAGAATACGGGAGAGATCGATGGTGAAAAGAAATATTGAGACTATCTTATGTGGAAGTAGTCGCGTACGCGATAATTATGAATTTTAACCATAGTGGGTAAGATATGTTTATTAGTCAAGCACTCTACACGTGAAGATTTATAACCTGCCCTTACAACCAATTCTGCAACGCACATTTCTCGCATCAAATCCTGTTATCACCTGTGCCATTTTTTTCAATTTGGAATATTCTAGTGACAGCTGTACGCGTAACGTTCGGTGAAATCCTATTGTCGTTGTCCTGGCCATGTCTGTGTCGTCGCTGGCTGTACGCTGCCTCCTGTACTGGGGGAGAAAGTAGGCTGCAGCCGAGTACAGCTGATCGACCGCAGCTGTGTGCCCAATAAATATATAGACGGGCCGCACTTGGCTGATCTCACTATTGTGGACACGACGAAGCATGGTGCATGAATGACGCTTTATTCAAGAAGGCGAGCGGTTATATAGGCAAGCGGTTAGATAACAGAAATGGGGGCGGCTTCTGTCCGGCTAGGCGCTTGTGCATGACTTGCACTACGTCACATCTCCCCTCTCTCTTTTTTTTTATCGTCGAAACAAGCAGAGTTTCAGAACTCAGGCGCCGGGTATCTTCGTGGTGGTTGGCGCTTCCGTTCACTCCTGCGGAGTTCTGTAGATTCGGATGTCCCTGTACTGTCTGGGACTCCCACAGCTGGCAGCGGCGCGGGAGTCTCGTGGTCTGGAGACGATGCAGGAGGAGCCGGATTGAGGTGTTCTCTTGTGCGCTGAAACTGTTGACCCTCTTCCGTTTTGACGATGTAGGCACGAGGAGTCTCAGCCCGCTGTACGACCGTGACAGGGGACCATGATCCCACTTCTGACACCATGTGGACACGACGAAGCATGGTGCATGAATGACGCTTTATTCAAGAAGGCGAGCGGTTATATAGGCAAGCGGTTAGATAACAGAAATAGGGGCGGCTTCTGTCCGGCAAGGCGCGTGTGCATGACTTGCACTACGTCACAACTACACTTTTTTTTTCATCTAGACAGTTCAAAGAAAGTGGTAGGCATATTTGTTACAGTAGGCTACAAAGAAGCAGCCAAAATCGTGGCTGAGTGACTCGAGGCGCTACGCTCGGTTCTGGCAGGCGGTGGGTGTGTAATCTGCTGGGAGTTTCCGCTTGGATTCCATCAGGTTCGCACCCTCGGCCGGTGGGATGACGGCATGCTGCCACTCTCGCTTCCAAGGAAGGGGGGGTTAAAGTGTGTCGTCGCTGGCTGTACATTGCCTCCTGTATTGGGGGCTAAAGTAGGCTGCAGCCGAGTGCAGCTGACCGACCGGCAGCTGTGTGCTCAATAAATGCATAGACGGGCCGCACTTGGCTGATCTCGCTACACTTTTTTTTTATCGAGACTGTTCAAAGAAACTGGTAGACATATTTGTAACAGTAAGCTACAAAGAAGCAGCCAAAATCGTGGCTGAGTGACTCGAGGCGCTACGCTCGGTTCTGGCAGGCGGTGGGTGTGTAATCTGCTGGTAGTTTCCGCTTGGATTCCATCAGGTTCGCACCCTCGGCCGGTGGGATGACGGCATGCTGCCACTCTCGCTTCCAAGGAAGGGGGGGTTAAAGTGTGTCGTCGCTGGCTGTACATTGCCTCCTGTATTGGGGGCTAAAGTAGGCTGCAGCCGAGTGCAGCTGACCGACCGGCAGCTGTGTGCTTAATAAATGAATAGACGGGCCGCACTTGGCTGATCTCGCTACACTTTTTTTTTATCTAGACTGTTCAGAGAAACTGGTAGACATATTTGTAACAGTAAGCTACAAAGAAGCAGCCAAAATCGTGGCTGAGTGACTCGAGGCGCTACGCTCGGTTCTGGCAGGCGGTGGGTGTGTAATCTGCTGGGAGTTTCCGCTTGGATTCCATCAGGTTCGCACCCTCGGCCGGTGGGATGACGGCATGCTGCCACTCTCGCTTCCAAGGAAGGGGGGGGTTAAAGTGTGTCGTCGCTGGCTGTACATTGCCTCCTGTATTGGGGGCTAAAGTAGGCTGCAGCCGAGTGCAGCTGACCGACCGGCAGCTGTGTGCTCAATAAATGAATAGACGGGCCGCACTTGGCTGATCTCGCTACACTTTTTTTTTATCTAGACTGTTCAAAGAAACTGGTAGACATATTTGTAACAGTAAGCTACAAAGAAGCAGCCAAAATCGTGGCTGAGTGACTCGAGGCGCTACGCTCGGTTCTGGCAGGCGGTGGGTGTGTAATCTGCTGGGAGTTTCCGCTTGGATTCCATCAGGTTCGCACCCTCGGCCGGTGGGATGACGGCATGCTGCCACTCTCGCTTCCAAGGAAGGGGGAGTTAAAGTGTGTCGTCGCTGGCTGTACATTGCCTCCTGTATTTTGGGCTAAAGTAGGCTGCAGCCGAGTGCAGCTGACCGACCGGCAGCTGTGTGCTCAATAAATGAATAGACGGGCCGCACTTGGCTGATCTCGCTACACTTTTTTTTTTATCTAGACTGTTCAAAGAAACTGGTAGACATATTTGTAACAGTAAGTGTTACGTCCTTTATTGCTGGTGGCAGGGTACAGACTGGCGGGAAAGCCGCCAACACGTGACACATGGTAGCTCAGGGTTGCTTGGCCCTAAAGATTGTCCCGCTATAACACTCCTCCCCCCTACGTCACGAAGTCCTTCAGATACGCAGGGCGGCTGCGTTGGCGCTGTGGTCGCTGGACTTGAAGGGAAGCACTCGCTTCACGGTCCTCACCACAGGAAGCAGATTCGGTACTGGGCGCTGCAGCCTCCTCCAGTCTTTCTCCTTGGTCCCGTCTTCCAGGGTCCTCTAGGCTTGAAGGAATGCCAAGCCCGGAACACCCTGCCGGGGAAGCAACCAGCGGTTCCTCCTCTTCACACATCCCAGAAGCGAAACTGTCCAATGCGTAGCTGGCAGAACGACTTCTGAGTTGGTCAACATGACGTCTCCATCGACGACCGTCCTTGGTGACGACCAAGTACGACACTGGTCCTGTGACAGCATCCACAATGCCCGGCAACCACTTGGGCCCATAGAGATAGTTGCGCACAAACACTCGATCCCCCACATCAAACAGTCGCACTGCCTGGCTACGGCGCTGCATCACCTGCTCTTGTTTCTGCTGCACACTGGACTGCAGGTCAGGATGCAGACGCTCTAACACAGTTGAAAGTTTCCTGCCCATTAGCAATTCGGCCGGGCTCTTGCCTGTTGTAGCATGAGGCAGGATATGCTGGGTCATTAAAAACCTAGCCAGACGTGTGTCGATATCGCCTCCAACCATTCGCTTGAGTACTCCCTTGGTTTCGCGCACCATGCGTTCTGCTTGACCATTCGAAGAAGGGTGATATGGGGCAACGGTCACATGTCGGATTTGATTCCGGCACATGAAGTCTCTGAACTCCTCCGAACAAAAGGCAGTGCCATTATCAGAAACAACAGTTTCTGGAATGCCATGGGTAGCAAAAAGGAAACGAAGCTTCGCACAAACTGTAGCTGTCGACATGGAATTCATCCGGCACACTTCCAACCACTTTGAGTGAGAGTCCACCACAATGAGGAAAACTTTGCCTTGGAAGGGCCCAGCAAAATCGATGTGTAGTCTTGTCCAAGGACGCTTGGTGAATTCCCAAGGGTGAATCTTTGCAGCTGCTGGCGCAGACCTGGATTCCTGACAACGTGCACAGTCTCTCACCTTCTGCTCAACATCTCTGTCGATTCCTGGCCACCACACGGCTCCTCTGGCAAGCCCTTTCATCTTGACAATTCCTGGATGAGCTGTGTGAAGAATGTCCATGACATACGGTCGAGCTGGCTCTGGAATGACCACACGACTGCCCCACAGCAAACAACCTTGGTACACCGACAGTTCATGCTTGCGGCTCACAAACGCTGCAAACTCTTCTGGCAGCTTACCCTCTGGCCACCCATGCTGCACCCAATTGCAGACTCTAGCCAACAGCTTATCCCTTGACGTGAATCTTGCCACCTTCCTAGAGTTCCATGCTACTTCCGGCGCCATTTCCAGCATCCCTACTTCCCAAAGACGCTGCTCCTCTTCCTCTGCCCTACTGGCTCTCAGTGGTAAACGACTGAATGCATCAGCATTGGAAAGCTTCTCCGCTGGTCGATACTCAATTTCATAGTCATAAGCCGATAACATGAGGGTCCAACGCAGCATCCGTGGTGATAGCACCTGGGGAATGGGCTTGGCATGGTGCAACAGTCCTAAGAGGGGTTTGTGGTCTGTCACAATTTTGAAATGTCTCCCATATAGAAACTGAGGATACTTCTTTATGCCAAAGCCGATGGCGAGCGCTTCTCGGTCTGTCTGGGCATAATTCCGTTCTGCCGCACTCATAGTTCTCGACGCATATGCAACCGGTCTCTCGCTGCCATCTTCGCACACATGACTCAACACAGCACCCAGTCCGTACGGGGATGCGTCACAGGCCAGCACTAGGGGTTTGTTGACATCATAGTGCACCAGAACATGTGATGACTGCAGCAGATCTTTCGCCTGGCGAAATGCTTCCGCCTCAGCTTCCATCCAACGCCACTCGCGACCCTTGTCCAACAGCCGGTACAGTGGCTCCAAGGCATGAGCTGCTCCTTTAAGAAACTTGTTGTAAAAGTTCAGAGCTCCTAAAAAGGCTTGAAGTTCCTTTTTGCATGTCGGCTCTGGGGCCTTGTGAATAGCACGCACCTTGTCTTCTGTCGGCTGCACACCTGCAGAGTTCACACGGAATCCCAAGTAACACACTTCCTCAACACCAAATTGACATTTGTCAAACTTTAGTCGCAGACCGTCTTCATGAATTCTTTTGAGCACTTCTTGTAAACGAGCATTGTGCTGCACCTCATCCTTTCCACCGATCAAGATGTCATCCAAGAACACAAGAACACCATCAATTCCATGCAACAGTTCTTCCATGTACCTCTGAAAGATAGCCACTGCCACTGCCACGCCAAATTGAAGACGGGTTACGCGGAACAGTCCCCGATGTGTTGTAACCGTCAACAAGTCAGCTGTTTCTTCATCAACAGTCTTCTGTTGATACGCCTGTCCGAGGTCTAGCCTTGAAAACTTCGAGCAACCTGCCAGCCTGGCAAACAGCTGCTCCGGTGTCGGCAGGGGATACGTCTCCCACTGCACTACACGATTGACTGTGCTCTTGTAGTCCCCACAGATCCTTATCGATCCATCTTTTTTGACAACTGGAACGACAGGTGTTGCCCACTTCGAGTGCCGCACAGGCTGGAAAATGCCTTGGCTCACCAACTTGTCCAGTGCTTCGTCCACCTTCGGTCTCAATGCAAACGGTACTTGTCGTGGCTTCAGAAATCGCGGCGGAGCTGCTGGGTTCACCTCTATGCGTACAGGAGGCCCTTTACTTGTCCCAAGTCCAGGCTCAAAGACTGAAGAATACTTCTTGAGCAAGGCTGTTGTTCCCCTACTGCCAGTTCGACTCGGCTCGTACACACTGTGAACACCACTCAGACTTATTCCCAAAGACTTGAACCAGTCCCGACCGAGAAGTCCGATACTAGCACCCTTAACCACCACCAATCGCAGGCGATGTTCCTGCCCCTTGAATTCCACCTTCACGGTCAGTTCACCCAACACTCGTAGTTCCTTGTTATTGTAAGCTCGGAGATGAAGAGTACTTGGGCGCAACGCCCTTTTCGATATTCGCAGCTTCTGCATAGTCCGGTCGTTGATGACTGAACACACTGCACCAGAGTCCACCTCCATCTCTAGGGGACTTCCGTTGACGCGCACTTCCACTCTCACGGCTGGCTCTTCACCAGACAGCACGAACACGTCGTAAACGTCCGACGCAGCATTCTTGTGACGGCCTCCACTGGCCCGTTTTTTGTTCTGAGAGTTGGGTTCAGCCGAAGCGCGAGCTGCCGCCTTCCTCCTGCATGCTCTCACTATGTGCCCTCGTTGCTTGCAGAAGTGGCACTGCATATTCATGAATGGGCAACTGCTTGGCGAATGCGCACCCTTGCAGCGGAAACATACGCTTGTGCTTCCAGGCGAACCAGCCTGCTTATCGGTACCCTCCTTGGCTGTCACTGGCGCAGAGACCTTCGCAACACACGGGTCGAAACGCTGCCCGCTCACGCTGCCAACTTCACACGATGCGGCACTGCCGCGAATTTGCTCGGTCTGTCGCTGCGCAGATTCCATTGCAATGGCTTTCTCCCGAGCTGTAGCAAACGTAAGCTCCGGCTCCGCCAGCAACCGACGCTGAAGGGTCTCGCTTCGCACCCCGCACACTAGCCGGTCGCGCAACATGTCATCGAGCGACGCACCGAAATCGCAGTGTTCCGAGAGACGTCGCAATTCTGCGATGTAGTCGGCAATTGACTCACCGGGCTGCTGTTGACGTGTGCCAAACTTGAAACGCTGTACTGTCACCGACGGTCGCGGCGAGAAGTGGTTTGAGAGACGCCTGACGATCTCATCGTAGGCCACGGCCGACGGCGCATCCGGAGAACAAAGGGAGCGAACGATGGCATACGTTGCTGGGCCGCAAACGCTGCAGAGCGTTGCTCGCTTCTTCTCGTTACCGTCGATGTCGTTTGCTTGAAAGAAAAATTCGAGGCGCTCCAAATACAAGGGCCAAGACGTCGCCTCTGTTGGAACGAATTCCCCAATCGTGCCCAGCGCAGTTGCCATTTTTACCTCGTCGCCAATTATATGTTACGTCCTTTATTGCTGGTGGCAGGGTACAGACTGGCGGGAAAGCCGCCAACACGTGACACATGGTAGCTCAGGGTTGCTTGGCCCTAAAGATTGTCCCGCTATAACAGTAAGCTACAAAGAAGCAGCCAAAATCGTGGCTGAGTGACTCGAGGCGCTACGCTCGGTTCTGGCAGGCGGTGGGTGTGTAATCTGCTGGGAGTTTCCGCTTGGATTCCATCAGGTTCGCACCCTCGGCCGGTGGGATGACGGCATGCTGCCACTCTCGCTTCCAAGGAAGTGGGAGTTAAAGTGTGTCGTCGCTGGCTGTACATTGCCTCCTGTATTGGGGGCTAAAGTAGGCTGCAGCCGAGTGCAGCTGACCGACCGGAAGCTGTGTGCTCAATAAATGAATAGACGGGCCGCACTTGGCTGATCTCGCTACACTTTTTTTTTATCTAGACTGTTCAGAGAAACTGGTAGACATATTTGTAACAGTAAGCTACAAAGAAGCAGCCAAAATCGTGGCTGAGTGACTCGAGGCGCTACGCTCGGTTCTGGCAGGCGGTGGGTGTGTAATCTGCTGGGAGTTTCCGCTTGGATTCCATCAGGTTCGCACTCTCGGCCGGTGGGATGACGGCATGCTGCCACTCTCGCTTCCAAGGAAGGGGGGGTTAAAGTGTGTCGTCGCTGGCTGTACATTGCCTCCTGTATTGGGGGCTAAAGTAGGCTGCAGCCGAGTGCAGCTGACCGACCGGCAGCTGTGTGCTCAATAAATGAATAGACGGGCCGCACTTGGCTGATCTCGCTACACTTTTTTTTTATCTAGACTGTTCAAAGAAACTGGTAGACATATTTGTAACAGTAAGTTACAAAGAAGCAGCCAAAATCGTGGCTGAGTGACTCGAGGCGCTACGCTCGGTTCTGGCAGGCGGTGGGTGTGTAATCTGCTGGTAGTTTCCGCTTGGATTCCATCAGGTTCGCACCCTCGGCCGGTGGGATGACGGCATGCTGCCACTCTCGCTTCCAAGGAAGGGGGGGTTAAAGTGTGTCGTCGCTGGCTGTACATTGCCTCCTGTATTGGGGGCTAAAGTAGGCTGCAGCCGAGTGCAGCTGACCGACCGGCAGCTGTGTGCTTAATAAATGAATAGACGGGCCGCACTTGGCTGATCTCGCTACACTTTTTTTTTATCTAGACTGTTCAGAGAAACTGGTAGACATATTTGTAACAGTAAGCTACAAAGAAGCAGCCAAAATCGTGGCTGAGTGACTCGAGGCGCTACGCTCGGTTCTGGCAGGCGGTGGGTGTGTAATCTGCTGGGAGTTTCCGCTTGGATTCCATCAGGTTCGCACCCTCGGCCGGTGGGATGACGGCATGCTGCCACTCTCGCTTCCAAGGAAGGGGGGGGTTAAAGTGTGTCGTCGCTGGCTGTACATTGCCTCCTGTATTGGGGGCTAAAGTAGGCTGCAGCCGAGTGCAGCTGACCGACCGGCAGCTGTGTGCTCAATAAATGAATAGACGGGCCGCACTTGGCTGATCTCGCTACACTTTTTTTTTATCTAGACTGTTCAAAGAAACTGGTAGACATATTTGTAACAGTAAGCTACAAAGAAGCAGCCAAAATCGTGGCTGAGTGACTCGAGGCGCTACGCTCGGTTCTGGCAGGCGGTGGGTGTGTAATCTGCTGGGAGTTTCCGCTTGGATTCCATCAGGTTCGCACCCTCGGCCGGTGGGATGACGGCATGCTGCCACTCTCGCTTCCAAGGAAGGGGGAGTTAAAGTGTGTCGTCGCTGGCTGTACATTGCCTCCTGTATTTTGGGCTAAAGTAGGCTGCAGCCGAGTGCAGCTGACCGACCGGCAGCTGTGTGCTCAATAAATGAATAGACGGGCCGCACTTGGCTGATCTCGCTACACTTTTTTTTTTATCTAGACTGTTCAAAGAAACTGGTAGACATATTTGTAACAGTAAGCTACAAAGAAGCAGCCAAAATCGTGGCTGAGTGACTCGAGGCGCTACGCTCGGTTCTGGCAGGCGGTGGGTGTGTAATCTGCTGGGAGTTTCCGCTTGGATTCCATCAGGTTCGCACCCTCGGCCGGTGGGATGACGGCATGCTGCCACTCTCGCTTCCAAGGAAGTGGGAGTTAAAGTGTGTCGTCGCTGGCTGTACATTGCCTCCTGTATTGGGGGCTAAAGTAGGCTGCAGCCGAGTGCAGCTGACCGACCGGAAGCTGTGTGCTCAATAAATGAATAGACGGGCCGCACTTGGCTGATCTCGCTACACTTTTTTTTTTATCTAGACTGTTCAGAGAAACTGGTAGACATATTTGTAACAGTAAGCTACAAAGAAGCAGCCAAAATCGTGGCTGAGTGACTCGAGGCGCTACGCTCGGTTCTGGCAGGCGGTGGGTGTGTAATCTGCTGGGAGTTTCCGCTTGGATTCCATCAGGTTCGCACTCTCGGCCGGTGGGATGACGGCATGCTGCCACTCTCGCTTCCAAGGAAGGGGGGGTTAAAGTGTGTCGTCGCTGGCTGTACATTGCCTCCTGTATTGGGGGCTAAAGTAGGCTGCAGCCGAGTGCAGCTGACCGACCGGCAGCTGTGTGCTCAATAAATGAATAGACGGGCCGCACTTGGCTGATCTCGCTACACTTTTTTTTTATCTAGACTGTTCAAAGAAACTGGTAGACATATTTGTAACAGTAAGTTACAAAGAAGCAGCCAAAATCGTGGCTGAGTGACTCGAGGCGCTACGCTCGGTTCTGGCAGGCGGTGGGTGTGTAATCTGCTGGTAGTTTCCGCTTGGATTCCATCAGGTTCGCACCCTCGGCCGGTGGGATGACGGCATGCTGCCACTCTCGCTTCTAAGGAAGGGGGAGTTAAAGTGTGTCGTCGCTGGCTGTACATTGCCTCCTGTATTGGGGGCTAAAGTAGGCTGCAGCCGAGTGCAGCTGACCGACCGGCAGCTGTGTGCTCAATAAATGCATAGACGGGCCGCACTTGGCTGATCTCGCTACACTTTTTTTTTATCTAGACTGTTCAAAGAAACTGGTAGACATATTTGTAACAGTAAGTTACAAAGAAGCAGCCAAAATCGTGGCTGAGTGACTCGAGGCGCTACGCTCGGTTCTGGCAGGCGGTGGGTGTGTAATCTGCTGGGAGTTTCCGCTTGGATTCCATCAGGTTCGCACCCTCGGCCGGTGGGATGACGGCATGCTGCCACTCTCGCTTCCAAGGAAGGGGGAGTTAAAGTGTGTCGTCGCTGGCTGTACATTGCCTCCTGTATTTTGGGCTAAAGTAGGCTGCAGCCGAGTGCAGCTGACCGACCGGCAGCTGTGTGCTCAATAAATGAATAGACGGGCCGCACTTGGCTGATCTCGCTACACTTTTTTTTTATCTAGACTGTTCAAAGAAACTGGTAGACATATTTGTAACAGTAAGCTACAAAGAAGCAGCCAAAATCGTGGCTGAGTGACTCGAGGCGCTACGCTCGGTTCTGGCAGGCGGTGGGTGTGTAATCTGCTGGGAGTTTCCGCTTGGATTCCATCAGGTTCGCACCCTCAGCCGGTGGGATGACGGCATGCTGCCACTCTCGCTTCCAAGGAAGGGGGGGTTAAAGTGTGTCGTCGCTGGCTGTACATTGCCTCCTGTATTGGGGGCTAAAGTAGGCTGCAGCCGAGTGCAGCTGACCGACCGGCAGCTGTGTGCTCAATAAATGAATAGACGGGCCGCACTTGGCTGATCTCACTACACTTTTTTTTTATCTAGACTGTTCAAAGAAACTGGTAGACATATTTGTAACAGTAAGCTACAAAGAAGCAGCCAAAATCGTGGCTGAGTGACTCGAGGCGCTACGCTCGGTTCTGGCAGGCGGTGGGTGTGTAATCTGCTGGGAGTTTCCGCTTGGATTCCATCAGGTTCGCACCCTCGGCCGGTGGGATGACGGCATGCTGCCACTCTCGCTTCCAAGGAAGGGGGAGTTAAAGTGTGTCGTCGCTGGCTGTACATTGCCTCCTGTATTGGGGGCTAAAGTAGGCTGCAGCCGAGTGCAGCTGACCGACCGGCAGCTGTGTGCTCAATAAATGAATAGACGGGCCGCACTTGGCTGATCTCGCTACGCTTTTTTTTTTTTATCTAGACAGTTCAAAGAAACTGGTAGACATTTGTAACAGTAGGCTGTAAAGAAGCAGCCAAAATTGTGGCTGAGTGACTCGAGGCGCTACGCTCGGTTCTGGCACGCGGTGGGTGTGTAATCTGTGGGAGTTGTCGGTACCTGAGGATGCATTGCTTTGTTGCTTAGAACTGGTACTGGATTGGAGTCTTCGGGTTTCAAACACTTGCATTCATTCCGAAACCTTCGAGACACCTGCTTGACAGCGCACTCTCGGAGTTTGAATATGACAACGTGCATGTGGGGAAGGAAACAGAACAAAAAATCTACCCTGCGATTTGGGTAACATCGCGTACTGACCAACTGCGGTTGAATCAACTTTCTAGCAGAGAGCAGGATGAACTTTTTTCGATAGGAGCATTCTGATACACCACTGTGAAAAATGAGCATATGCAGAGAGGAGTAGGTGTCTGCCTATATAGTTTTCAAAAATAAATCAAGAGCTTGATATTGAGATGATGTTCGCTATATAGTTAGAGTTAATGCGAGCAACTTTTAAGTTGCACATGAATGATTATGGCCAGCATTATTCGATGTCAGAACTCTGGGTTGCTGTACCCACGCAGGAAGTTATTTGCTCCCTTCTGATGTGCTTGAGCTAATGACATCTAAATGTAAGATAAAGTACTGAAAGAACTCTCATGTGGTGTACGCTCAATTTGCAATGCAGGAGAGTATTTTAATGTGATCGGAGTTTTTTTTTCGTCATGCTTATCCATTATGAATTTCTCTGGATATGAGAAATAACAATTGCTGTAGTGTTTCCATGGCAAGAAAGGGCTGCAAGCTGTTTTCTTTCCTGAAAAATCAAATGTTCTTCTGTATTGATAAGCTGTAGCAAGCTAATAGCAGCTGATTAAAAATATTGTTTAAGTTTTCATCACATAATGTAGAACAACTTCTTCCTGGGCGAGTTGGTGCATAGCTTTCTTGGGATGGCGTTGCGCACATGAACAAACATACACAGGAAAGAGCAGAAGACAGAAAGAGCGCTCTTTCTGTCTTCTGCTCTTTCCTGTGTATGTTTGTTCGTGTGCGCAACGCCATCCCAAGAAAGTTTTCATCACATGCGACTGTGTTATACCAGAACAGAACAGCGCCACATTTCTTATAGCGCATTGCCTTCGGCTCGATTCAAGTGGAAAGCGAAGTGCACATTGAGCGTATACGGCATGGCCGTACTAGGTGCCACACTCATTTAGGCCCTGAGTAAGCATGACGTCATGGCTCAACCCCGAATTATTTCGCTACTGAAACATAGTATTTAATTAAGTGTTCTTTTTCGCCTTCTTTCATGCAGTCGCTCATCCCAGATTGTTCACTGCCTGCACTTAGGTCCACTAAACTGCGCCTGTTTATTTATTTTTTTTTTCGATTTCCATATGCCTCTGGAAAAACAAAAAGTTTTCTCCGCTATTCTCTAATTTTTTT
The DNA here is from genome assembly GCF_055824585.1 of Amblyomma mixtum. NCBI lineage: Eukaryota > Metazoa > Arthropoda > Arachnida > Ixodida > Ixodidae > Amblyomma > Amblyomma mixtum. The sequence goes on from NC_143013.1 coordinate 254,025,597, forward strand.
TTCCCGAACCCTCCCATCCCTCCTTGTTAGGCACTGGGTGCGTATTCTGGCGGGAATTGTTGGTATACGTTCAGAGCGCACTGCGCATCCTCTTGGTTCCTGTCAGGATCGCATCGTCGGCTCCTTGGCGGCGACTCATCGCAGGCTGTACATTGCTTAGGATGCAGCCGAGTCATGCTTGCCGAAAGGCATCTGTGTGTTCGTAAAGTAAGAATTGGATGGGACACTTAAGCAGCGCCTTAAGGGTATGACATGATAGCGTAATGTGTTAATCACAATATATGCAGGTCATTCTCAACTTTACATTCATAGATCCCTGGGAGTCCTCATACCCTTCCTGTCGTAGTGGTGCAGCAGTTAAGCGATGACGTGAATTACCCTAGCTATCGGCGAAATTCGTACCACCCCAAGGATAAGCGAGCGGTCTTTCTCATGCGCTGTTCTTACGCTTACTGCTTTTTCGTGTCTCTGCCTGAAACCTTCCCGTGCTACAGATATGTCTCCGGGTCAGTCGATTAGGCACTGAGCCTGGAGACCCCGGCATGAACTCTACACGAGAGACACAAACATCCCCGACTTTTCGCAGGGTCGCTGGTGTCCCAGGAGGACCTGGTGTTCTACAGGGCCGCGTGGAAGGCGCCCGTGCAAAGCGTGCCCGTGGCCGGCGTACGCCTGCACGCGCCTCCGCCGCCGGCCGGGGGCGCCCTGCTCGCCTTCATGCTGGCCACCATGGACATGTTCCGGCCCACGAAGGGAGACGTGCTCCGGGACGGGCCGCTCACCTACCACCGGCTGCTCGAGACCATCAAGTTCGCGCACCCATTCCGCGAGGACCTCGGAGACGACGCTGTCGAGAGCGTGGCCGATGTGAGCGCTGCTGCAACAGGGCATACGCTTAGCTAGTATATAGCGGTAGTGCCTGTATCGGGCAGCAGAGGCTGCAGCACCGTTATTCGAAGATTGTTGATTCGAATCGTTATTCGAAGATTGTTGCAGTCTCCCGTCCGGGGTTGGAACCCTGGACCATCGCTTCGTCGGAGCAGACACTCTACCTACTGAGCTAACCGGCACGGCTAGCTAAGGCGAGAGCGAATTGATCAGTAACTCGAAGTGGGAACAGTGTTGGTTAAATATCTAGAGCAATCCCCCAAGGTGAAGTAAATTTGTAATAAGGGCGAAAATTACTCATTGGCATCCACCCAAGCTTTAACTACGAAGTTTCTGTGCAAGCTGTATAGTTCTCCTTTTTAGCCGAATAGCTGCGCTTGGGTGGATGCCAATGAGTAATTTGCTCCCTTATTACAAATTTACTCCACCTTGGGGGATTCCCCTAATGATTCCACCAACACCGAATGGGTCTGGGTCACTCACAGTGGATCTGTGCTTACGTAATCTGAATCTTGCATGTGTTCATAGCAGCTGTCCAAGCGAATCTGCGCGTGAATAAATCCTTATTCCTTGAGTCTGCATGAGCCCATGGGAGTTCTACCCCATTCGGTCGTACGATTGAAGATTTGAATCTACTGGGCACGCGTTATCGTTTATGCGCCCACAACGGTCCCGCTGATCTCTGCCGCCATTGCTGACGTAGACGGTGCACAACATGGTGTCCCGAGGCCAGGCGCTCAAGGCGAACGGACGCATCAGCGACAGCTCCACATTCTCGGACGCCATCTTCTACGTGTTCGACATGCAGCTGGTGCGCGAGTCGATTCGCGACGTCTCCGAAAGGGTCGCCATGGGTCGCTACGCCGACCTGCCCAGGGACTCCGCGGAACGCCACCCCGAAGGCGGGGGTCGCGGCGGCGGCGTCCGCTACGACCAGGCCACCCGGAGGAGACCATCCTCGTGAGGAGATCGGCGGCCGCACTTCCGTCCACACCCTTTTCACGTTTTCGCTAATAGAGGTCGCAACAGTAAGGGTAAAGTTAGAGTTACTGTATATGGTAACTTCCTTTCTTTTTTTCGGGAGGGAGAATAATGCCACCAGGTGGCCCCAGGTGGCATCAGAAGGCAAAGAGGTGAGAGTTGGCTCACGCGCCCTGAGAGCTGGTTCTGTTAACGCTGCTGGCGAACGGTGTCTCCTGCCTTGGTTCCGTGACAATATACAGTAACTCTAGGTAAACTGTCTAGGTAGCCTACGTCTCTTACGTGGATCATTCTCGGTCTATACTAATCTAAAAACATCAACCTTTTCAGAACAGACAGCATTGATGAAACTTTCTTTTTTTTATTTACATATGCTGCAGGCCCATCTAAGCCCATGCAGGATGGGGATACAGAGAAAAAAGTATACAAAACAGACATATTACTTGAAAAACACATGAAAAAGATTGATTGGTAGCCATAGAACAAATTATCATGCCACTTGTGCAGCGAAAAATAAGCTGAAACATTAAGCCTAGTTCTTCTTTCTTTTTTTAGAAATTAAGACATCAAGCAGTGAATTGGAATTCGGAGTCTTGCGCGCGGGTGTTTCTGCAACTTGCTTTAAATTACTTGATTTATGGTTTATGGGGATTTAACGTCCCGAAGCGACTCAGCGTATGAGAGAAGCCGTAGTGAAGGGCTCCGGAAATTTCGACCACCTGGGGTTCTTTAACGTGCACTGACATCGTACAGTACACGGGCCTCTAGAATTTCGTCTCCATCGAAATTCGACCACCGCGGCTGGGATCGAACCCGCGTCTTTCGGGAAAATGCAATGTCTAGCATAATTTCCAGATGGCGACGGGGCGACCACACTTGCAACGTGTTCCATTTGATTTTGGGAACATTAAAATCCCTGTACAGGATAATATGAGTGCAACGCTTGCAGTGCATCAGCATGAAATCGTGCAACGATTCCAGTACAGAGAGAGCAGCACTGGGTGACCTATAGACTATGCCAATAAGAATTCTACGAGTGCCTAAATGAACAAGTATCCAAGCCATTTCAACATTTATGGTATGAGGTATTAGTGTGTACGTGATGCCTTTATTAAGTACAATTGCGACACCACCCCTTCTTGAATCCCGGTCAGAGCGAATTATTTCATGCGAGTGGGGTATAGCCTCTACATCGGAAATGCCATCATGCAGCCATGTTTCATGAAGCACAGTGACATCTGGATCATATGCCATAATAAGCCCTTCAAGATCATCTGTTTTGTTCATTATACTCCTAGCATAAATGACCATTACAGAGAATTTTTTTTTTATCTTTGGTGGAGTCGCGCCGTGTTTTCCGCATTGTCACTTGTGGGGACGCTTTCGTCCCCTGCGTTCGCTTTCCCTCAACGCGCTAGTTCCCTGTGGTTAGCTCCTCCGCAAAGCACTCCTCTCGGTTCGGTGACTTTCCACTAACAGGGGAGGGCGCTCGCGTCGCAGCGACACCAGCGCCACGGATGGCGTTTTGCTGCGCGCGCGCGGGGGAAAATCTGCTCTCTTCTCCCTCGGCACCGGGAAGCAAGCGGACGTTTCGCTCGCGGCTTCGCTCTTCGTCGACGGGCGCCTCTTGGTTGGAACTTACTCCCGCCGAGCCCGTCCCGCTCGACCTCGAAGTTTTCCCTTTGCCCTACCGTGGGCGGACGGTCGCTCGTAGCCGTGCTGGTGAGTCGGACATCCTAGATTCCTCAGTGTATTTTGTTGCTAGCTGGCGTTATTGTTGCTATAGCAATAAATGCCTTGTTTGTGTCAGCCAGTGTGTCGTTCCTTTGTTCCCGTAGAGCACGGCCCGCCGTGGTCGGCGTGCGCTCAGTAGCGTACGCGACCACGGGGTGGGGTCAGCGCGGTTTTGAACTGAGTCAGCCGCGCTTAAACGGGGAGAACGTGTTTATCTCCCCCATTGTAACCCCACACACTCTAGGAATTTTCAGTGTAACCAGAGACATAAGTTGGTCATTCCCGATGCAAAGGTACCATCGCGTTCTGAGCGTCATTCCATCCGAAAAATTTTCCATTGATTTTGGCTTTATCAAAGGAAAGAAAACCCTGTAATTTGTGCTTTTAAGCTTACAGCAGTTTTTCTTTTCATCATTTTCGCTTTGTCTTTAATCCAGTAATTTAAATATCACATGGCGGCATTTATTTTCTGCGCCCTTCCAAGGCGGTGGATACACACGTTAGGAACGTCGGAAACTTTCAACTTGTCATTCAGGATTTCGTTAGAAACATTTTTTTTTTTTGCAACATCTCACGTACGTTTTTCATCACGGCGCTCGTCAATGCCACAAACAAGTAGATTGTTTCGTCTGCTTCGATTCTCTAAGTCATCTATTTTTAGGAGTAGGTAATCGACTTGCTTTTGCAGCGTGTCTGCCTTTGTAGTGTAGTTTAGAGCAATAGCCGAAAGGTAATCCAATTTGCTTTCTAAAGAACTAAGTTTCTCCGCAGTTTCATTTTGATGAAGCTTAACTGTCTCTCTCAGTTCCTTCATATCCTCCATAAGCACCTTAAAAATCCCTGCTGTGCTTGCGCCGGGATTGGTTTCTACATCACTATACAAGGAGCTAAAATATTGATAAAGCAGTGCTACGGGGCAGTCATGACCGAAAACACTCCCCGGGGCACGGCACAAGCCGGAGGCATACATTGTTACTTTTATAACAGAGAACTGGCCCATCGTCTCTCACCTGCACAAGAAACAAAAACGGGTTTCTCAGATGCATGTTCCCGATGCTTGCACCATGCCCACTGAGGAATATCCGCGATGCGGCTCCTTTTATAACGTTCTTGCAAAGCAATTTTGGCGACGGTGCCGCTGGCAAACTATTGAAGTCGATGGTCTTGATGCGCACGTCCTGGGCAGGGGTCTTGCTTTCCGGTGAAACGTTGAGCCAAAGCAAATGCTGCTCCGTCACATCCGACACGAAGTCGTCGATATATGGTTCAGTTGATGTCGCAGCGCTTTTGAAGAAGCGAAGCACGGTCTGCACAAGAAACAAAAGCAGGTTTCTCAGACGCATGTTCCCGATGCTTACACCGCACCCACCGAGCATCTCAGTGCTTACAGTAAAGGCGGAGTACCTCAGTGCTGGAAGCCTGGCTCATGCATCGAAGGGGAGTCTCTCGTGATTATAGCCTAGGTGGAGAGGAAAACAAAGAGGAAGAGAGAGAAAGCGGCTGGCAACCTGTTACATATTATTTTATACGGAGAAGTCATTTTTAAATGTCATTGTTTGCTCAGTTTATGATACAGGCCTGAAACAAGAGATCCCCATGCTCTTCAAGTGTTCTAGTTGTGTGTTGTTATTGTACAGCCTTGGAGCTGAGTGGCTAGCTTTGGACTCGTGGTGTGAGGGCACGGGTTTTCCTTTATCTTCCAACCTTTGTGTAATGTTGCCGACTTTTTAGTTTTCTCCGTCTCGTGTTTAAGAAAACATGTTAATGATACTTGCTAAAAATCACAGCGAAAATTTCTAAACGATAGAGTAAATGTTCCGATCGGCACTGACAATAAGAATAAAAAATGGCTGCCTGCTTCAGATTCATGCAGTCTCCATAATCTTGCACGGGGGAGGGGGGTCTCAGATCCCTGGATAATACTGGTGGGAGAGGGGGGGTGAGACCTCCCGAGACACCCGACTTTAGCCCTGAACTGTAACCTGCTTAACGACAGCGCTCGTGAAAGCCGCCAGATGGCTCAAGCAGGCGATGCCCCGGAATCCTGCCCATGAATAAAGAAACAAAAACGAAGAGAACGACAACTCGAATAAAAATAGCAATAAAATGAAAATGCATATCAAACAGTGTGTAAAGTAGTATGTGTGCATCAATAAATCGATCGAAGTTTAGACCTGTAGCGGTGAGGTAGGCTTTCCTTGGAGCCCATGTATTGCATCTGTCTGTTTCGTGTCCGCGCGCAGGTGCACATGATAAGCATAGGTGCAGAGCACGGGTACGTTGATCTACCTTTGCACAGGTGTGCACCTGTGCGGACGCGTAGGTACCAATAAGAGGATATGGGAGACCTGATCTTGAGTCTGGTCCAACAGGGCAGGGTGTCGGTTGCCTCGGAGCTCGAAATAAAGCGTAACTACACTGCCGACCTGTAATTTAGTCATAGTCATGCCTGCGCTGTCCTCCGCCCTTACAGTTCCTCGAAAAGGCACTCGGCGAAGCCCTTTGAGGTCAAGCACGCGGCAGCGAACGCCGTCTTCTTGGCCCCCAGCGGTGACGCCATCGCCTTCTCGGGAAGCCTCGGCATGATGTAAGTATACGGCCGCGAAACGCCGATGTTTTAGCGCTGTGGCCTTGGCCTTTTAGCAGCACAGTTCTGGCTTTAATTATTGTTTTGATGTTCGCGTTAGTGTAAAATGGTTCAGACGTTTTCATGAATAAACAGTTGGAACAGTTGGAACAAAGATACGGTCACAAGAGAGATGATGGAGGCTTCAGAGATTGCGAAGCTAGGTCCGGCACGCGTTAGCACTCCATCCATCGCCATATCAAAAAAAAAGAACGCGAGTTTCTTGTACAATCGTAGATTTCATTGAATGAAGTTCAGAATGGCGCAAAAGACACGCACACAGGAAAAATAGGGAATGACAGATTTCATTGTCTTGTTTTCGCGTGTTTTATGTAATAATTGGTTACTTGTGCTTATACAGAGGCGCTCTGAATAAAACTATCACTTGTTAATCAGCGCTGTGTCTCGTCCCTGCTTCCCTCGTGTTTGTGCTAGTGCGCTGCTTTTTCCTAGAATGTCGTACCAACTCGCCCACCAGTCTACGTTGTCGTCTGGCTCGTCACCCTTTTCATCCCTCACACTCCACCGAAGTTATATATGTGCTATCCGGTAACCACCTGATGACGCACGTGCCAGGCTGCGGAAGCGGCATTAACAAACTAACATCAGTAAAAGTTCATTCAGCGAAAAGTTCTTCAAGCACGGCGTTTATTCACGTACGAAGGACCAAGAGCTCGCATCTGCACACATGCGCAACTTCACGGCTATAGAATCGACTCCGGCGCATGCGCAGACTGGGATCTCGGCAGGCCTCTCCGTCCACGGGCCTGGTGCTGAACAACGAGATGCACGCGTTCACCGCGCGCCTCCCGGACCGGTACTGGGGCCACGCTGGCGTCTCACTCAACTTCGCGCGTCCCGGCAAGCGGCCCTTGTCGCCGCTGGCGCCCTCGCTGGTGCTCGACGCCGCCGGCGGAGACCTGGTCGCGGCGCTGGCTGCGTCCGAGGACTTCGAGCTTCCGCAGTATGCCGCCCTGGTGAGCAGTTAACGCCCGATGGACGGCCAAAGCCTAGTAAAGAGGTAACAGTCAGCAGGGGAAGCGCCATATTGAACTCAATCTGCAGGGAAACAAGAACGGTGTCATATGTTCTCCCTTGAATTCAGCCTCATACCATCCATGTCCAGCCTTCATACCCAGCTTTCCTGGATGTCCGCATCTAGCGCCATGTGTTGGCAGCCAGTAGCGAACGCAAGGTAACTCGCGGGTACCTACATAGTTAGCTTAGCGTTAGCGTTCAGGCTTCCCTGCAGTGCACAGCGACGGGCAGAGGCCCCAGATAATGACGTCACGTACCACGACGCTACGTTTAGTTTAGTTAGTTTAGTTTAGTTTCCAGCGACGAAACAGTTGTTTCGTGGAAAAAAAAAACCATCGAAGGCGAAGCTCATAAAGCATTGTTTGGTGACACCGAACGACGCACAGCAGCATGCAGACAAAGGCAGCGGCGCCTGAGGTTTCGGCGATAGTGACGTCACTACGAATTTCCTCGCACTTCCCGACGCAGCCAGGAGAAGCCTGAACGTCGTCGCTGTTGTAATCGATAATTACGTCATTACTTTAAATGGTAGTGCCAAAACACTTTGAATAACCTCGATTTCTCAAAAAACCGTTTCGGCTTCCCTTTAAGGCTCCCGTTCTTGCGAGCGAAGCAGTAGGCGGGCCTCCTGACTCCTAGGTCACGTGACCTTGCGACGTCATCACAACCTGCCCACCGAATTGTCAGGAAACTGCCCACCAGATTATAAGAATGCTGTACACCGTGCAAGGCGGCAGTTAAATTAATGACTGGTGACCGGTCGCAAGAGGTTGCTCGGGAAGAGCACCTTGGGTCTCACAATCCCCACCGGTGGCTGTGTTTGAAGCAGCAACTTGCCTACGCAGTGGTGCATCGTAGCCGCTGCACCACTGCTCCAGGAGCTGTATAACGACTTCCCGCGATATGTTAATGTAAAGTAGAGAATGGCCGTGTATGCGAAGTGATACGCAAAGAGGACCCAAAACCGCTGAAAGGACCCATTAATGTTATCGCGTCATACATTTAAGGCGGAGCTTAAGTATCCCCTAAAGTTTTTGTTCCAGTTGTAGTCACCTACCGGCCTCTACCTCCTCTCCCCTACACTTGGAGAGCGGGATTTTTCTTCTCTCTACTTTACTACCTGCCGACAGTGGCAGGTGGCTTTTCTGTGCATCAACCGTGGCAGTGGCTCTTGCCACCAGCCAGGCAAGTGTACACAACATTACGCCGCCGGACGACGCAGGACATTTTTTCTTCACGGTGGGGTTTCTAAAGCTGATGCATTAAAAAAATTTTGAATAATTCGTATTTTGTTATGAATTGAGCACACCGCGTGTTCCGATTACTTTAACGTGTACATGTATACGTGCGTGCTGCGCAATCCGTCACCATGTGATTGGCCGCCGAAACTTTACTGTCAGTGTCTGCGTGTCAGTGATTATTAGCTCTTTCGGAGCGATATCAGACAAGTCGTTAACGCCAGAATCCCGTGCCTTCACGTAGCCGAGTACAATGGATTCAGTAAGTTTTTTTTGACGGAAATTTAAAAAAAAATGGTACATTCGAATGCAACTGGGGAGTGTCTCTTTTTCCCAGGACAGTCCCCAACTATAATTTCCGCACGCCAACGTAGAAAAATGATGACACCATGAAATGGCGCCCTACACTGGTATCTTTTTCGTAGGATGCGTGGCGCATATACCTTTAAGATGTTATTTCATTTTGGAGAACAAAATTCCGGTAGAGCGGGCGGGGTCCGCGTGCGCGGAGAGGCCCCAATGGGCACTGGAATTCTCTTGGACGTTCCATGGACGTTCTAAAACGTCCATAGGACGTCCAAGAGATTATCAGCACCCATTGGGGTGGGGGGAGGCTGTGTGAGCCGTGTCTGCAGATACTTTTATGCAACTGTACCGAACATTGATTTGCCGCTGGGAAAGAAAGAACCTTCCGAAGTCTTATTTGGGTGTGCACCAGCACTGCAGCTGCAGCGGTTGCGCCTCTGGCAGGTGCCCGCTGAGTTTTCGCCACCCCTAATTCTTTCGTAGGTGCTGTGCCAGCTTTTGCTGATGAACAAGACCGTGCTTGACGCGGTGACAGCCTCCAAGATCCGCTACCGCCCCAGCCTCAGGGGCGCCTTCTACGACAGCGACCTACCTCCGGTGAGCAAACCTCGTTGTCACACCTGTTCACATTCGCCGCGACACACTAAACAAGATACGTGCGTCGATATTTCTCGTCGGCGACAGATAACAGAACTGTGGTGGTAACTTTCTTCTTTTTAATTTATGTAGACATTAGCTGCAACATTGAGCTAACTAGGTCGCCTTCAGTGAAAATGGGGCGTACACATGTTTCCTTCATTTCAAAAAGTAAAAAAAAATCAAAGTTAGTTCAATAAAGTGAGAAAGTATTTTTATATAATGAGTGGGTAAGAAGCAAATCACTGCGGAGAAAAATGAACTGTGATTGCTGCCACTGAACGACTAGTACTCTTTCCTATTCTTACACTGGAGCACATATACTCACTCCGTGGCATGGAATATCAGCCCGGTGTTACCACGAAAATCAAAGCCATGCGCAGGTTTCACGAAATGATCTGAACCCAGAAACAGCGTGAGATATCGGCCTCGATGCGAGGACCCCATTCCCGGACATTGCCATTTGGCAAGAGCTAACAGCCTTGTGATAAAGCAAACAAGGGAAGCGGAGTTTGAGGGGCTCGTTATAAATATGACAGAAGCCAACAGCCACAGAAACCAAGGGGCACAGGGGATTTTGAATTTTTTAAAATTTATTTTGTGGTGTTGATCAATTTAGAATATTACTGAATATGTTATCGCTTAAAGCTAATTGATAGGAAAAGCAGAAGAAAAAACAACCACATGCCGCCGGTGGGATCCGAACCCACGACCTCCGAATTACGCGTCCGGTGCTCTACCTCTGAGCTACGGCGACGGCTGTCAGATCTTCTGCTTTCGGGGGTATTTATATTTACAAGTAACCTAACCTTGAGAGTGTTCATCAGCGCCACCCACGTTCATAAGCGGCGGACGTAGAACGTCCTGAGTTACCGCAGGTGTGACGTAGAACGTCATCAAAAGGAGAGGGTGGAAGCTGTGTGAGAACCCTCTTATGCTTCCTATGGCGTCAAGGCTGCCAGAACCGAGGCACTCGCTAAGCAATTAAGCAAACAAGGGAAGCGGAGTTTGAGGGGCTCGTTATAAATATGACAGAAGCCAACAGCCACAGAAACCAAGGAGCACAGGGGATTTTGAATTTTTTTAAATTTATTTTGTGGTGTTGATCAATTTAGAATATTACTGAATATGTTATCGCCTTCGGAGGTCGTGGGTTCGGATCCCACCGGCGGCATGTGGTTGTTTTTTCTTCTGCTTTTCTTATCAATTAGCTTTAAGCGAAAACATATTGAGTAATATTCTAAATTGATCAACACCACAAAATAAATAAAAAAAAATTCAAAATCCCCTGTGCCCCTTGGTTTCTGTGGCTGTTGGCTTCTGTCATATCTATAACGAGCCCCTCAAACTCCGCTTCCCTTGTTTGCTTAATTGCTTAGCGAGGGCCTCGGTTCTGGCAGCCTTGACGCCATAGGAAGCATAAGAGGGTTCTCACGCAGCTTCCACCCTCTCCGTTCGATGACGTTCTACGTCACACCTGCGGTTCATTCTTCTGTCAGGCTTCAAATCGACTAGGGACAGAAAATACAGAGAAGCATTCCTAATCCACAAATTTAAAACACTGCAACCAACAGGGATTAACATGTCTAGAGGAAACCTGGAATCTCTCAGGTACATTCCAGGGTTAGCATAATTTTAAATTAACAAATGTCTTGCACGTGCTCAGACCATTTCCTAGAGCCTCGCATAAGTATATTATCTTTTCAGGGGGACACAGGGGCGGGATGGGGGGCACGGGCGTGGAAGTAGACAGGGACAAGGGCTTGTCCCTGTCTGCTTCTATGTCCGTGTCTTTTGTTGCGCCCCTGTGTCCTCCTGAAAAGTTATGAACCAACACACCCAAATACAAGTACTTCTGAGTATACTATCGCTCTTTGCACCCTTCCCACGTCATATCTTCCACCACATTTCCGGCCTTCTCACCCTCTCCCTTTGTTCACCCTTTTTTTTTCTTTCTCCTAATCCCCTACTACCAGTTCTCGGAAACCATGACATTCCTGTTACTCCCTCCGCCCCCACCTTTTGGCTTTCTCTGAACTCCCGCCATTCCCCCCCCCCTTTTTTTTCTTTCTCCTTCCAGGGTCAGCCTATTTTGTTTGCCTTGTTCTCATTTCCCTGTACCACGCTGACTAATCCTCTTATCTGAGTTTTTCAGGTCCATCCAGCGCCAACCCCCTGTCGCAGCCCCTTCAAAGCCTTTGTTCATTACACACCCCCTGGATATAAGTTTTTCCACTATTGCAGCTTAAAGAATCAAGATTCACCTCCCTCCCCTTCCTGACACATATACCCTCTCACACCACTTTCTTTCCCCACCCCCAGGGCCTTCCTCCTCGGAGCGAAGGCCCTATTTAATCCCTGCCAATGATGAACGCTTTGCCCAGACGAAGACAAGTCCCCTTGTCGAAAACGTTGGCTCAAGCAACCTGAGGTTTTCCCCTCCCTTGTTCATTTTTGTGATCGCAAAGGACCATCAACCCCACCCTCTCTCTACCATGGACTGCGGTAACTCAGGACGTTCTACGTCTGCCGCTTATGAACGTGGGTGGCGCTGATGAACACTCTCAAGGTTAGGTTACTTGTAAATATAAATACCCCCGAAAGCAGAAGATCTGACAGCCGTCGCCGTAGCTCAGAGGTAGAGCACCGGACACATAATTCGGAGGTCGTGGGTTCGGATCCCACCGGCGGTATGTGGTTGTTTTTTCTTCTGCTTTTCTTATCAATTAGCTTTAAGCGATAACATATTCAGTAATATTCTAAATTGATCAACACCACAAAATAAATAAAAAAAATTCAAAATCCCCTGTGCCCTTTGGTTTCTGTGGCTGTTGGCTTCTGTCAGCCTTGTGATAAGTTGTTTTTGTGTCGTGGCTGCCGCATACCTCGCAGTCTAGCCTGAACAAAGAAGCGTGAACAAACAAATGGCGCAATATTTCTTTTGGTTTTCGTTTTTGAGGAAAGGAAATGGCGCAGTATCTGTCTCATATATCTTGGTGGACACCTGAACCGCGCCGTAAGGGAAGGGAGGAAGGTGGCAGTGAATGAAGAAAAAGAAAGAGGTACCGTAGTGGAGGTCTCTGGAATAATTTCGACCACCTGGGGATCTTTGAGGTGCACTGACATCGCACAGCATACGGGCGCCTTTTGCGCTTCGCCGTCATCGAAACGCGTCGGATTCGAATCCGGGTACTCCGGCTCGGTAGACGAGCGACTTAACCACTGAGAATCTCACTCAATTTCTGCAAAAGTTGTGCACTCTACGCATTTCCCACCTGCAGGAGACGGTACAGGAACTTCAGAACAAAGGACACCGCATGTTCCTGTTAGAGGACAACGTCACCAACGCGGCCGCCATTTTCAGGGACGAAGACCACCGTTTCTATCCCGCTATCAACGACCGCATCGGCGGCTATTTTGACGGCAACTGACGCATGCCGCACTTCAAGCAGCAGCACCCTAGACAGTGGGCTGCAGTTCTGGAGTGTCCCGCGAGCACTGATTGGAACAGATTACGTGCCCGGGACTTTTCAGTACGATGTAATTTTACATTATCGCAAAAAAAAGACAATGCGCTCTCTACTGTCAACCAAAACTATGCAACATTGTAGCACCTGTATGCAACAGGAAAAGGAACTGTTATGAAAACTTCATAACTATTATCTTTCTATGTATCCATAAAGGTCCTTACGATATATATGTTATTGTTATTTTAACACAACAGCACATAAAGGAATGTGTATTCTTGACCTGTCTGCATATCTCTGTCAGTTACTCTTCGGGAACTGTCCGAACACACTTCAGTGCCGTACCCTTCAAATTTCTTAGCCACTTCACGAGAGGCTCCTCCTGTTCCACATTTCTTTCTGTATTAGCTTTTCCCTTGTTTTACATGAAGTGTTCTTGTGCAACATCTCTGCTGCTTCTAAACAAGTATGCTAAATGACCAATAAACGATTACCAACAAGCACGCTGTGCTTTGGTTGGACGGGAAAACTCATGTACTAAATGAAGATGAATAAATTTGGTTTGATTTGATTTGATCCTCCCTCGCTTTTTACGTCTAGTTGTCGTAATCCAATGGTGCAGCATGGTTATGCCTCGTGGTCATGACAGCAGACAGCGCACAATAATTTCATAGCCATGCACTGTTGTTAAGGTACAAGCCACCGTCGCACCTGACTTCACGTGATTACAGAACCATGGCCGTAACGTTCTTGAATAAATATCGCACCACGCGAAGCTTTCAATGCTACCACTCCTGCTGGCTCACTAATGACTCATCGGTGCTCGGCCCCCACAAGCATATTGGAGAATTCTCCCTATGCCACTGGTCCTATAAGCTGCTCTGCCTTGACTCGCAAAAAGCCGGCCGTAGCAGGCTTGAATGCATGTTCATAGCTGCTTCAATACTTCCGTGTTTGACGCTCGTACCTTTCTCTGAGCAGAAATGACACAATTCACTACTGAACAAGGGTGCTGCCTCAGCAGCCTTTAAGAACTGGACGATGATGTGATTGGTGCTTGGGACCAAGTTCTTCACCGCATGAGGAGGAAGTGGGCAGACTACGGAGGGAAGTCTTCAGAAGAAGCAGCAAACTTGAAGATTTATTTTACATATTTACACAATAAACAAGGAGATCAAGGGTCAGGAAAAGAAGCTCTGGAACATACGCCAGATTGTGGCTTATGTACGAATGATATTCCCCAGGCACCCAGCTAGGGAATCCGTTCTCTGGCCGGGTGTCCAATGGGCCTTGAGCCTTTTCATAGGCTCCGCCCTCCCCACGTGACCACGCACACACCACAGAAACACGTGCAGGCAAGGAGGAATCTTGGCGCCTTGCAGTCGTGGACGGCGGCTTCCAGCGGGCCGACCAGGCCCAAGGGTCGTTGGCTCCTTATGCGGCAATCATGGTCGTAGGAGACCGGAGTGCTGGCAGCTGACACCGATAAACTATTCAGGTGGGGAAGGACAAATCAGCCGTCTCCACCCTCGTTTTGTCGGTCTGCTCAGGTCAAGCAGGCGGTTGGTTGGCGCCGCCGCCGCCAATCGGGTCTCCTCCGTCGGTCCACGGGAATGCGCAGTGCGGGCGATGCGCCGCACTGAAGCTGCCTTTGTTCACTGCGACGACGTCGCCAGAAGCCGCCACCCACGCCAGCGTTTCCTGCGTCTTCTCCGAAAAACAGCGCCTCTGGTCACGGTAGCTCGATGGCGCCTGTCTGGCTCGTCTGTCACCGCTGGCCGGTCCTCCGGTCACAACAACGGCGGACGAATGGAGTAAACCAGTGGCTTTACCCTCCCAGACAGCTGTCACTTCTTTATAGCCTGCTGTTTACTCTCACAGAATTTTCACAGTAGTAAAATGTCTTGTTTACTTCTGCGTCGCACCGCTAAAGACCAAAAGGTTTCGAAAGGGAAGGACAGTGTCCTCCTCCTATCCCATGGAGGAAGGAAAGAACTGTCCTAACCTAAAGCATAAGGGGTGCCATAGGTGATCCACTACAGGACTGAGAAACAAACTCTGCTGCGTTATTTCTTTTGGCAAAGACGGTGCACATATAAAAGCATAAGAATCCATTCCCGCGGTATCGCGCCTCACGCCCCTCGCCGGAAATTCCGCGATTCGAAGGTTCGAATCCCCGCGCTTAACCGTGTTTTTTTTTTCTTATTTGGAGAGTGTTTGTACTCCTCCAGAGAGAGTGCGCGTTACTCCCTGGCTCACTCTGGCTTATCAGGAGTGCAAGAAAAAGAGTTAAATACGGTTCAACTGTTCACTCCCTCACGAGACCCTCTTCGTAGGAGTTCGGGCGCTTCCTCTTTCGTTCAACAGAACGTCTTGACATATATATATCTGTTGTATTCGGTTCGCAGCCTTCGGGCTGCGGCCGTGTATCTGTATTTTTCAGCCAGCGTCCGTTCCGGCGGACGCGGTTGTTGCGACGCGCGTCTTTACTCTGTCTTTTACTCTGTCCTCTTATCTTTCACCTGCCTTCTATCTGCACGTGGCAGCGGTGGTGGCTCGGCTTGAGCCAGTTGGCAGGCCCATGCACTTTCCTTTTCATTCTTCTCTCAGTCGCAACCAACCAACCAAAACGTCTTGACCTTGCTACGAGTGGAATGCTGCCAGTATGTAAGAAAGCAACGAAGAAAGCGAGCACTGCGAGTGGTAGTGGATAACAGATTTTCGACCCCTCCGCGTAGCGCCTAGATATTCGTCGAGGTTGCCGTAGTTCGTGCGGCGTCTTCGGTATAGCTTACAAGGCACGTATGAACATGCAAATGCCGCGACGCCACATACCGCCTTGGAAGGAGCACGATACATACATTCAAGAACAACACCACGAGCTGCCAAACAGGCCGGGAATATGTGGTTGGCGAGAGCCAGCAGCTTACAACCGACCCTATTGTCCCAGCTTCACCGCTCCATTCAGGTAGTCTGAAACCTGAGCGACGGAGCACGAAGATCACATCCCTCGCAACCAAGGCTCAAGGCGATTTGGACAGCAGAGTGATAATAGATACGGAAACGTCTCAAACGAAGTGAACATCGCATCCTTCCGGATGTGTCATAAGGCTCAGATCTATGCACAGAAACAGACAGAGTTAGCACGCGATAGGAAGGAAAACGGGCGTGGGTACCTACCGCGTAACACGACATGCACCGGCAGGGATGGCAGTGACAACATGCTCGAAAAGGAGTTATGAGGCACGCTGCGAGTTTAGAAACAGCAAATGGCAGTTCTTCGCACAGTTTTTTTTAAGACGAGGCGAACCTGAAGCTTGACCTGACCTCGAACATATGGAGGCGAATTACTTATCGGAAATATTCCCAAACCAGAGTCCTTCAGTGTTTATTTTTTTGCTTCCCCGCAGCCGTGGCGTAGTAGCTTGATCGCTCTACCCCGGCTTCGGGAGGTGGGGGTTCGAACCCCGCCCCGGGTACCCACCGGCCGTGCGAGCATGGGTACCCCCTGTGGGAGCCTCGGCACTCCCTAGGTGGCAGTCAACGTTTGGGGGAAGCTCGCGAACTCTGCTCCAGCACCTCAAGAGGCAGTGCCCTTCTTTAAATCTAGACCAGGGTGCCTTAGAACGTGCAGCTACAAAAAGAAATTTAACAAAGAAAATAACACATTACATGTACTGTGTGCGGAAAATCTGTAGAAACAATTGAACACCTCATACTCGAATCTGATGGTATCCATCCGGATGTCGATGCAGGCACAGTCACTCTCCCTGATGCTCTTGGGTTAGCAAAAAGCGATTGGAAGATTGGTGACTCAAAAACAGAGAGGTGACATATATTCCATTAGAGGTGGGGGACTGAAAACGTATTTAAGAAAAATTGCGAATTCTGGGACCAATTTCTGACCCATTTAAATAAAGAGAAAAAAAAAGCCGAGCATGGTAGCAACTGCCACCACCCCTTTCCAAAGGGGATGCTCCCATTTCCCATCCATCCATCCAGGGCGAAGCGCAGAAATTCTGAGATCATGGCTGAGATAATGAAGCATAGAGCACGGTGGCATATAACATTATGGGGGTAGAATGAATAGAACTACTGAGAGTTAGTTGGAAAATAATAATGGTGCCAGGGCTTACATTTCGTATTCAGATTTGTATTTAAGGGTAGAAGTTCAGACGGGCCTAAAAGTAACGAGAGAGCTGTTGGCAGATTAGCATTATTAGTGGTTTTTGAGGGAAGGAAATGGCACATTAACTGCCTCAGTTCTCTGTGCACACCTCAACCGCGCCGTAAGGGAACAAAAGAAGGTGGGACCGAGAGAAGAAAGGAGGTGGTGCGTAGTAAAGGGCTCTGCAATAATTTCGACTACCTGATCTTTGACGAGCACTGACATCGCCCAGCACACGGGCGCCTTTTGCGTTTCGCCTCCATCGAAATGCGGCCGCCGCGCTGGGTTCGAAGATGCTCACGGCAAAACCACAAATGAGGCAGTACGGGGGGGGGGGGTCATGGGCTGTGCATTGTTCCCTCAGGTGTGGAAAACTGCTGAGCAAACTGGACGAAGACGGATGGGCAATTAAAGTGGTATATGGTATGATATGGAATGGAATGGTATGGTATGGTATAAGGACTTTAATGTCTCAAAGCAGCATGTATTTTGAGGGATGCCATAGCGGAGGCCTTCAGAAGAATTTTCCAGAGAGAAAGGCATGGAGAGAAAGGAGAGAAAGAAGCTGAAATTCAAATTTTGACTACAGGTATCTCAGCTTCTGCAAGCTGCATTAAAAAAATTCTTGCTAGACATTATTCGTGAAGAGGGTTGCTTTAACATCCCAGGCATACCGCAACTTTATTAGATCCCCTTGCAGAGTCCACAGCACACACACACAGCGCACAGCACACTGGAGCCTTTTCCGCTTCGCCTCCATCGAAAAGCGGCTGCTGCGCCCGGCAAAGTGTTACACTCCGAGCTAACATGAAAATCAGATTAGTGGAAAAGATCGAAAGGGCACAATAATGACTCACTTCCACATGGAAACCTCAATAGCGCCATGGGGGAAGGGATGAAGCGTACGCTGCAAAAAAATTTGCACACTCAAGGGTGCATTTTTGTGTCTCTAACTCACATCCTTGCACCAACCCAACAGGGTGCAAAGTATGATTGTCACACCTGTACAGTAAAGGTGCGATCATAACAGTTGCACTTTTTCGGACTGCTTTATAGTTTCATAGGTTTTGATTTTTTTAAAAGACGCTGGTCAATCCTTTTAATGCGAAAGCTTTACTAGTCCCATTACCAGAAAAGCCAGCGGTGTGTGTGTGCCTGCTCGCAGATGGTACAGAATATCCCAGCATTTGCAAGAAACATAGGACGACGTCACCAAGCGGCTATATGAAACACACAGCAAGCCGAGCATGGCCACTTCAGACAATCCTATACATGTTGTTCTACTCGCCAATGGCCAACCTCAAAGTGGCGCTAGTTTTCTTAACATTCATACCAAAATTGCGACACAACCGTGTGTCGCACAGTGTTCCGGGCGGTATCATACAATATAGCTTAAGTGTGCTGGTCAAGTTGGAGGCTAGCTTCGAAGTGGGATTTGAATCTCGAACCGATGACATATGCACCTCCAATTGTACGCCTTTCCAGACTTTTACATCAAAATTCTACAGCAACAGTTTGTCACACAGTATTCTGGGTGCTGTCATACACGTGTGTGCCACCTCAAAGAGAAAGGTACCGCTTGCATCATCCTAAAAACCTGATCTCACAAGCGGGTACAATCGCTATCCATAAATCTCAAGTAGGAACCTGCGATTCAGTCATATGATTCATGTACAAACATTACGCGTAAACAATGTACCTGTGGGACAGTACTGCTTTTGCATTCCTACACGTAAGCAGTCTAAAGCGTCGATGCTGAATTTTTTTTCCGTGCACTCTTGGAAGGAAGCTAAACATTGCCTACAAAAAGTTGCCGATGACCGAACTTTGCACTAGAGTTACGGAATTCCAAACTATACATATGATACCCAGATGCATCTTTCACGAAGTATCTGAACGTGTTTGCTGAGGAGTCACATTGGTGATGTCTGCATGATATTCACGGCATAGTTTTTCCGAATAACTTCAAAAAAGAAAAGTGCTTGCTAAAGGATGAAACCTTTAGCAAACCCGCTCACACAGTAACACGATGCTAGCATGTGCCACATATTTTTTGCCGAAGGAACATTAACAGGTACAAATGTCCCTGGAAGGAGTCGTACAAAGCTACTGAGGTGAAGACACCAATGCTGCGCACAATACCTACTCGCCCCGTGTGAAGGCTTGGGAGAATACACCTGGAGGAAAGCCTTCAAGGTAATGAATGGCCTTTAAGCCAAGGCCAAATAGCACGTATAGACCTTAAGTGCCTATTGTAACTAGTGCTACTGTACAGTATTCAGTGCTTAGCCATGCTACACCGCCTACTATTTCTTTTTGATTAATATTACAGCAGGTGTTTGTGTTTCAAACAGGTTACTACAGATTTCAGCATGGCACTAGAATACAGATAAGTTATCATTTTGTCTATCATTATATCTATGCAATGATCGCAAAATGGTCAATGAGTACAATGCCATAATTCAACCCTTTGGTGTATTTCAAGCTCTTCAACACTCAATAGGGAGGCTTCTACAGCAAAGATGCTTTCAAATAAAAAGCATAAGTGTGCTTGTTCTACTTGTATATTTTTGAGCCACATTTTCTTTAGCGAGAGCTACACACAATACTGTGTGTCAGTTTTATTGAGAACTATATGCCATAAAATGGATCTACCCTAAATTAAACAATACAAGACACAGTCATGACATATCACCTCGTATACCATTTATTGCCGCAAGGTATATATTAGCACGCTCAATTCAAGTTATAATGACTGGGTATAAACAGTGGACGACACGCAAATCGAGGTGCATTGCCAGACGCACCCTTTTGCTTTGTTCTAACAATATGCAACACAGTTGTCACGCCAAGCCAGTTGGTCTGTTCTGCACCAGTTCCTCCTTTCTGGATGCAGCCAGCTCCTTTGCATCATCTTCACTTTGCTCCTCATCCTCCTCCTCTTCTGAATCATTAGGCTGAAAAAAAGGGGTGGGGGAGGGAGGGGGGAAGAAAAGATCAAACAGTCCATCTCGGATCAAACACTGCCCACAAATGCCTCCATAACTGGCAGGCTTTCTGCTGTGCCACATGAATTGGTGTTAGTACTGACATGATACTAATGCATAGGTCTTTTTATGTTTGTTTTTCCGGAAAAATTATCTGGACATCACGGGTCTTAGAATAGGGCACAATACCAAAACCATGCAAACAATGCCCCCCCCTTTTTTTTAGCCATGAGAATGAGGTAAGCCACAGTAATCGGGCCACATTAGAATTGGACAAAAAGCATTTATGCTGTAGTCATGCACAAGCTTTACATCGTCAGACACAAAATCTTGCCATAAAAGGCAAATTGCAAAAAAAAAAAAAAAAGGCGCTCTTGAAAGTTTTTTGTGCAATATGGCCATGTAATGGGATTTCACTGGTGTAATCTAACTGAAATTTTTATAGCAATAAATTTTATTTGTGATTAACAAACAAGGCTTGGAAAGTAGAAAAGCAACATTGGGGCCTCCCTTTACGCTGAAACCTCGCCAATACTTGCCAACAAACTTGAGACACAGCAACACCTCTTTTATTGTTCTGCTTCATGCAGAATATGCAGTGGTGCCATGCTTTTGTTATTTGTACGTGGATTGCATTCGCCATTCTCTATTTGACTTATTACAACGGCATGATTTAGGTTTGGTTTATGGGGTTTAACGTCCCCATAAACCATATGATGTCAGACGTACTCACAATATTAAACTGCTTATTGTCTATGATGCTTGCATCACGTCCTTACAAGAGTTACAATAACTCGTGAGTAAGCTACAATGTGAGGTGATGCTTCAGAATGGGCCGGTCATGAACTCCATTTATGAAAACTTTGCAATCACTAATTGCGCTAGTCACTTTCACTCTTGACAAGCTTACTCTGTCTTGCGGGCGTGAGTCTGTCCTAAAGACAGTTTTCTTTCCAGTTATCTGCCTGCACACTGTCAGTGCCAAATGACAGTCACCAACCTGACCAGAGACGCCATTCTCTGTTTTGCTCGTGCCGTTGCTAGAAAGTTGCCACGCTGGAATGCTAGCCGCAGGTGGAGTCACTTTTGGAGTGCTGGGAAACTGGCTCCTGCAAATCAAAGGGGAAAGGGAACAAAGTCGTGTCAATCTTAGTAACCTGCCACTAAACTGTGTGCTCATTCGGGTGCTTATTGAAATGACATGGAAGAAATCGGTGGACAAATTCACAGGGGCATTTATGCTGTGTAGCTAGCAGGCTAGCAAGCTAACAAACGCCCAGACAAAAACAAAATGTTAGCTGTAAAGTGGGCATGCCCGTGTTCCCATTTTCAAGGAGGAAATTTTTCATCCTTTAGCACCTCAATGTTGTAACTTCACGCCTAGCTGCGCCTGTGTTTCAGCACCTCTCTCTCTGTTTTATTTTCTTTAAATAATTTTCTCTCTTTCTTTTTTTTTTATTGTAAAACACAAGGTTTTGCATGGCACTGCACAAAATTTTACAGGATCATTGCTAGTACACCTGTGTGAAGGCCAAAGCTTGATTAGCTGTAATCAAGGTAAGCATAAACAGCTGATGGCTTCCACTCAGAAAAACTACGCGGATGCTTAAGTCGCCTGAAGGGTGGAATGCGGTAGCATTAGATTTCACATCTTTCGTCGTTGCAGCTTCTGTTGCAACTTATGTGTGTATTTGCATCAGTATCTTTGCAATTTCTGGACCATCAACCGCCATATTCAAAATGCTAGCTGCAGTAGCAGGCAGCCGCTAAGGTGTGACGGTGCTGAGGTTTGCATATACCAAATTTTTTTCTGACTTTTAATTTCGATTCCCTATCTAGGTTTCTGCCTAGAAACTAGGTTGCTCACAACCTAATGGCCATGTTGTGATGAAATCAAAAGGTCACGTGACTGCTTGACATCAAAAGGTCACGTGACCTCTCTCAACTAATCATTAATTTAACTGCCACCTGCTATGGTAGGTGGGCTTCTCCCAATCCAGTGGCCAGGTTGCCTACTGCCATGGTAGCCAGATAGTAATGACGTCACAAGGTCACATGACCTCTCTCGACCAATCAGGGCAGCCCATCGAGGTAGGCTGTGATGACATCACAAGGCCAGGTGACCTCCCTCGACGAATCAGGAGATTTCATCTCAGATATTGGTGGCTTTTGGTGTGACAACTCTAATGCAATCACATTAATAAAACAAACTAAAGTAAACAGCACCTCCTCATCTTAGAAGACAAACCAACTTACTACAATAGCCTTCTAGCATTGCACCCACAAACACAATCCGCATTCAAACAAGCACATCAACATATGTAAAAAGCTCAGCACAGCTCACTTTGGAGTGCTGCATGATGCACACATCAAAATAGTCATAGGCCATACAAAATCCACCAAATGTACCATGAAAAGCATAAACTGGAGAGTGAAAAAAAAGCAAGAGAAAAATGCTAAGCTACAAGCCATACTGTGACAAGCAGTCCTACGTTAGGTATTGCACTGCGACTACCAGCAGCTCCCATCTGTTGCCGTTCATTACAAACGGAAACTGTCCTCGATACAGTGTAAACCTATGCTGCCGAGCTCTCATCCACACTGCTTACTCATCTCTCCGTAATCTGCCAAAGTGACACTACCTAGCCTCAAAAACATGCAACTTCTCTCAAAAATCAAATGTGGTAATTTAAGGGCCCCCTAATTTCCCGTCATTCCATGGAAAATCGCAATTTTTAACATTTTCTTCAAAATGTTGTGAGGACTTTTTTTTTATGTTGTGTAGTTTGTGGACGTCAGTAGGCGTAATAAAATGATGGGAATGTGATTCAGTTCATCCGTCTGCATTCCCTTGAATTCTAGAATGTGATAACAGTCAAAGTTCTGCTGATGCATTGACAAGCTTGCTCCCCCATCCACTCAAACAAACTAGCACGTAAAGCACTGTGGTTCCGGCAGCAGTGCATTCGCACCCTTCTGTGCAATGAGTCACGATACCGGTGCTTGTCAAAAGCAGTATAACCGCATTTGCACAAATATGCGATTTTTTTTTCTTAATTCATCTGCTTCAGACAAGACCTCATGTTATACTCGTATTTGGAGCCAAAGTACAGAGATGGTACTGATTTTCTTTTTTCCTTCGTTTTTTTTTTTTTTTTGAGATTCACATCAAGCTCACCCACCATGCTCGCGAACTGAAAGGAAAAGCCAACTTCTCGATGACCTTGGGCCGTCAAGGCGAAGTGCACCGCCACTTCAGCGTGAAAGGCCACATTCATTACTAACGCGATACTGCAGCTTCTTTGATCTCGTGTCGCAGAAATTAATATTTTCCGACGCAGAAAATCAGGGGCCTTAGGCATGACGTGTAGTTTAACCCTGTAGCGCCTAGGCAATGAAAACGCCTGATAAGAGTTACGAATTTCCAGGATTTCTTAACTATAAGGTCTCTTGATTGCAGAAGCGTGAAAAACCGAAGTTTTATCAAGGAAAAGATGATTACAACTAATTATTTTAGGTCATTTTGATCATTTACGGATGCAAAAGATAAATAAAACTAATTACCCCGGTGCATACAGTAAACTGGGAGCAGTATTCAAAAATTCTCCATCCCTTGCCAATGCGGCATTATGACCACAAATTTCAGGCTGTTCTGCCATTATTGCTAGCTTCTGTACGAATAGCAGACCTCCTGTATCTCTGACAGATTACATATTCGCCTCGCATTTCTAAATCTGTTGGAGAATACCGTTACTTCAAGTATGCTCGGAATTCACTGATGTGAACAGGAATGAAAATTATTCACATTTTTAGGTTCTGTACCACACTTGATATGCTGGATGTTGCTGCATAAATGCCACGAAGCTGAACAGGGGAACAAGTTTGGCACAAGTAATGGACCGCTAAAACTTGACATACTACTTAGTATAGACCGTGCATCACATGGCAAAGCCCCATCACAGAGCTGGGTCCATCACCATTCAGCAGCCCTCCCAAAGCACACCCGCAGCTGCCTTTTGCACCCACCTGCTTAGTAGCAATGCCTTGACTGACAACACCTCGGATTTGAGCTCAGAGATGGTGCTGTCTTGTTTCGCAGCGTCCGCGGCATCCTGAGGCAATTGTGAAACAGCATCTTAGTTGCAATGAACCTGCAAGAACTATTACCGTCCCTAATTTTAAAGTTTCTGCCAAACAGAGTACGTGAAAGCTTCTGCCTCCACTCTGTCACTGAATGGGCAGTGCCACCTCATAATGTGTGAGCCTGATAGCCATCAGAATCAACTGTAAATGACAATAGTTATAGTGGCACTGGAAGCAGGCTTCTCCTAAACATTTTATTTTTTCCTTTCTATCAACACTCAAACTCTGTTTTACTTTTTACCAAGCTGACCTTGTACTTTCACAAAGCAATGACAAACAGCTCGTACAGCCATACATTACATGTTACTCCGTACCCTGAGGGCAAAATAAAGGAAATATTTCCTGTACATAATCCTACTGTGTGCGCAACCAATGCAGCATGAAACTGAGTGCACAATAACAAAACGAAAATTATAAGTGAATAAAATGCTCGCCAACACTGAACCGGCTACATACCATACTACTGGATCAGGACACAATCAAGGGCATTTGTTTTCTGTTGGAGCTGCTCTTATGTTTTCAAAAAGGCTTTAAATGTTATTGCCCCTATCATCACACAGCAACTATAAAATGCTTCATTGGGACTGCACTGCTGATGCTCACCTTCCTGGGTGCTAAGAATAAAAAAAAATTCTGCCTTTCTTCGCATGATCAAAAAGTAACTAAAATAAATGTAAAAATACTTGTGCTTAGAATAAACTACAATGCATTTCAACTAAGCCAGCTTTGCACTGATTATTTATTTTCAGCACCAATACTGCCATCCACTGCAGCTGTTTACCATTTCATAAGCAGACACTAATCCTGCCCGAGCGTCATCTCACTCTGTAGATTAGTGCAAGCAACAAGACAGTAATGCTAAGAAAATGAAAATTATACTGCTTTTCACAATAAGCATGCTATTTGGCAAAAGCTGTGCAAGTAGTGCGCCCGCAAGAGCATATCACTTCGCCGCGTATCACTCATACTTCTAAGAGCCTCCGTGAAGGCTAGGACAAAAACATGTAGCAGTATAAAACAACATGCTAGGCCCTCCAAACCGCACTCAAGACAGTCAGGCATTCAGTTATTAAACCCCGCGAGTATAATTATCACTGATGGATGCTGAATACAATGTGGGTGCAGACAGAGTTGGAGCAAAGCAGTGCGCCAACCGTGCATCACTTTGCTGCACACCACTCTTACTATTCGAGGTCTCGGTGAGGGGCGGGAAGAAAACGCTATAAAGAGTAAAATGAAGTGCAAGACATTTCTAGTCACGAGACCAGAGTTTTGTCGCATCGAAAGATGCTTGTGTCAACTTTGGATGTGTGGTGAACTACTTTTAGGGGGCGGACAAGGTTTGGTTTAAGGGGTTTAACGTCCCAAAGCGACTAAGGCTATGAGAGGCGCCGTAGTGGAGGGCTCCAGAAATTTCGACCACCTGGGGTTCTTTAACGTGCACTGACATCGCACAGTACACAGGCCTCTAGAATTTCTCCTCCAAAGAAATTCAGCCACCG
This sequence comes from Amblyomma mixtum, assembly GCF_055824585.1. Lineage (NCBI taxonomy): Eukaryota > Metazoa > Arthropoda > Arachnida > Ixodida > Ixodidae > Amblyomma > Amblyomma mixtum. The sequence goes on from NC_143013.1 coordinate 254,051,311, forward strand.
CAGCCGGGATCGAACCCGCGTCTTTCGGGTCAGCAGCCGAGCACCATAACCACTAAGCCACCGCGGCCGCGACAGCACCGGGGGGGGGGGGGGGGGACAAAGCCAGCATGAACAGGCAGCTCTACCTTTGGCAGCACTGCATGCTATGTATGAAAAGAAGTATATGATCCTCAATTAAGCCACCTTAGCATTTTAAACCCATCACTAGTACTAATGAACCACCCGCAGAAGAAATAAGAGAAATGAAGAGTGCATGCTGCCATTTTAACCTCGTCTATACCCACTAATGAGGCTGCACTATCTCGCGTGAGCTTACTGGGAGAAATGAGCTTGCACGCGTCATACACACAGCTGGCTTGCGCTGCAGCTTGTCTTCCGCAACAGCCGACTCCAGGGATGAGACGGCTTCCCTCAGCTGCTGAATGGCCTCAGTGAGTGCACTGATTTGCTCCTGGACTTGAGACAACCGGTCCGGTTTGCCCCTTGGACCGTCCCAGTCTTTCAGGTATGGCTCCACGTACCTCTGCAGCAAGGGAAGCACATCAGTGACACTGTCTGCGCAAATTCATAATTGCTTGATGCATGTGATGCAGTCCGGACCATGGCAGCAACATGCAACTGCGAAGCATTAGTTTAGAGAGCACAAAATTTACAAGAAGCCGTAAGTAAGCTTGCTATTACAATTTTTCGTGCCAAGCTCCAAAAAGAAAGAGACAAAGTCGTCGACCACTAAAACAAGGTGACAATGGCGCCAGTGGATATCACGTTATCATGGGACCAACGTATCACAAGTTGATCCAAGTAATGCTGCCAGGGAGTTCATGATACTTTTGAGAGTTTCAAGCTCTGCGATATCCAAATTGTGAACTTCTACAAACAAGCCTTCTTAGTCACATCCTTAAAGAAAATACAGCATTTAGGTGGTGTCTACAATGCTGTAGTGCCTACAATGAGTGTCTAATGTTCTTCCCGTCATAACGCCAGTTGGAACTGATTCCACAGCCTTTATATGGTACGCAAGAGTTATCACCTTCTACAACGTCCAACTACCTTCGAATGGATTACCATATGGGATTATACTAACCTGACCCACTAATCCACCTTAATCCATTTCGTGGGGTGGGCATACTTCCAAAATTATGGGGGTCCTTAGGAGTTTTTGGAGGTGGGCCAACTTCCAAATTTCAGGGGTCCTCACACTTTAAACTTTGGCGGTGCCATACGATAGGTCCATTGATGGTCACATGGTATTAAGGACATTACGAACCTCTCAATCACACTGATAGACCGCGGGGAGTCCTAATACAACTGCTGACACAGTGGTGCAGCAGCTAAGCGATGGACGCCTGCCCTGACAGGTAGCTGTTTCAAACACAATCTCCGGTGGGGCCTGTGAGACCCAGGTTGCTCTTCCCGAACTCCTACAAGGCTGCTGCGCAGCACCACGGTGGGCAGGTGGCAACTGCATTGAATTTAACAACAGTGGGCAGTTTTCACACAATCTGGTGGGCACATTGCCACCTTCCACTGTGGGCAGGTCCTGATGTCGTCACAAGGCCATGTGACCACTCTCGACTAATCAGGGAACTTTGTAGCAGATTTCAATTTCGCGGTGCTTTCTGATTGGTCATTTGGGATCATGTGACCCTGATGAAGTCATCAAGGAATTGACCAATCAGGAATATCATTATCAAGGAGCATGCAACTGCATGACGAAAGCCTAAATGCTACTAACAGCAAACAGTGCTGTAAAGGTGCACCAAATAACTACAAATTGTAGATTCAAGTTACGCAGAATAAGCTCAGTAGAAAAAAAAAATCCAGAAAATTAGTGTCTATGACCAAAACAAGCATGCTAAAGTCACAGCATACCATTTTGCAAATATAGCATCAGTAAATGAAGCCTCCTAGAGTAATTTCATTTGCACATTTCCTACTGCAGTTGTCTGCTTTGAAGCTGAACTTGTGAATAAACTGACTTTCACAGCTAACGAATATTGCTCTGCAAGCTTTACAAGGCTACACTATGTGTTAAAAAATCAGAGCACAATGAAAACATATGCTTACCTTATACACATAGTAAGCACCGTAGCAAGCAACTCCGATTACGACCACTGATGATGAAAAGTGGCTCAACTGGGACCAGAATGAGTACTCTGAAAGTTGAAGTCAGCGGAAGCAAAAAATGTTGATTTCAGTGACATGTTACATAATTCTATGAATTTCACACTTTTCAACTAGCACCACAGCAGCAGTGGTCTAATATTTCCTTGCATATTCGCAGTAGCACAAAGCCACTCTGATTGACAAATCAAGCGCTTATGTTCTTACTTGTTTTCTCTGAGCTGCTGAGAACTCAAGGTTACACACATCACAAAAATGACAAGGGAAAGAAAGAAAAAAGCCTGCAGGGCATAAATGGGAAAGGGAATCCCAAGACTTAATTCACGATTTCCCCTGCAACACAACCACGCTGACACAACACACAGAAAAAAAGTTCAATGTGCTCCCAAAGGAAAAGTTACTGGCATAGTGCAGCATATTGTTTCCTTTAATACTTCCCTTCAGTGTTCTTTTAGAGGTTGGCAGCTCTTCTCTACCAGTGTATCTGTTTCTTTCAGTCATCATTTCAAAGTCCCTTTAGCCACATGTTTACAGCTGAATGCAAGAAAGTTACAATCAGCTGGTCTTTGATACGCACTGTACGTTAATTACTTCTGGCATACAGGAGAGCATGGTTAGTGTAACACAACCAAAAAAATATGCATACATGATTTCACCATTCCCGACTAATACGGTAGAATCTCGATGATACGATCACAGTTGATAAAAATTTCAGGATGATATGGATTTGCAAAATTCCCCGGCCGAAGTACATCGTGTGCAATGGGCGGGATTACAGATGTTCCAAACACCCTCTTGCGCCACTATGGATGATATAAAAGCACGAGCCGCAGCTTCATCCTCACGCTGCCCATACATCATCAACCTCATGATCGCCAATCGTACGGTACACACCAAGAGCAATGAGTGGCAGTGCATGGTCCGCACATGGTTGATGCCGTGATTGCCAGTCATGCAGTACACACCACGAGTTAGCGGTCGCTGACGCGCGAGTGAGCAGTGGCATGGCTCTAAATAAATCTCGTCAGCAGTAAACAAATCAGCATAAATGCATTTCCAGTGTTTCAGCATGCGGATTGCTAGTTTGGGATGATACAAGTATTTTTTGCGACCCCGTGAGATCCACATTATTGAGATTCTACTTATTATGAAACGGGCAAAGAGGGTGAGGATGAGAATTCAGAAACTGCTGACTGTGTAACGTGCTTTCCGTCCACTCTTTCATGCTATAGTTTCACAATCTTCACAGCAGCATCAGTTACACAACTGCCTGAAGTCTAAAGGGAAAGAAAAGAAATGCAAGGTACACATACCTCAACTGTTCTGTTAACTTGCACTGATTAACATGAGACGCAGCGGACAGAAAGACATCACACAAAGCTGAAGGCCATATGAAGTGGTTTGGTTGGCTGACAGAAAGCACCAACTCTTAAACGAATGAAACTTCACCACAACCCATATTTCATGCAAACATATGAGGGTGAGTCAAAAAGTAACCTTAAAATGGGGACTGAAAATTATAATCATGCGGTATACAGCTCTGCTCTGGGCACGTTATTTCCTGCCATCAGGTTGGACAGTGCATCGCGATTCGTCAGTATGATGTGAAAAGCGATGTCACTGGAGCATATAGAATATGGTTGCCCTTTTCGAAGCGTGTGCAACAGAGGAGCAATGAATCGCTGCTATTCCTTTCCTGATAAGAGATGGTGAGACACTGCATGATACTGATTTATAAAGGAAAGAGCAGTACGGGAACACCTGGCTGACACTTTCAGCAGGTTTACGAGCTGCACTACAAGTTAGAAGCGGAGTTGCAACATTGAACCACAAAGTTCACCATAAAAAATGACGTGATAACAGTGCATAGATGGCTGAGGAGTCAGCCTGAAGGATTGTTTTATTTTCGCAAGCGAGGCATTGAAGAAACAATGGAGCACCTGTAACAGATGTTCTATGGTCGATATTTACAAACAATGAAATACTTTTTCCTTTCATTTTGTGCAAATAAATAGTTGCTAGGGTTCCTGCTTGAATGCCTCTCATGTATTTTGCAAAAGGTCTCAGAAAGCTGCTTTTGCTCACTGAGCCTCATGCCACAGATGCAGATTAAAACAACTAAGAAAGCAATTAACAGTGTTTAACCTGGCTGCAACAGATGTGGTGGAGGTGGCGGAGGTGGTGGAGGGGGCAATGGTGGCAAGGTGGCTGGCCGAGAGGTGTCCACGTTCCAGACTCTTGCCCGCTCAATGGCTGCATCGATTTCCTCAGGTGTTAACCCTGCACAGCACATTAAAAGACAGATGCTGCAAAATGAAGCACACTACAAAATGTTCTATCGCTTAGCTACATGGCTGTTAAAACATTAGTAGTGTTCTCAAAGACGATGATTTCTGTATTCCAGAGACAAAATTTGCAAGCAATTACATAAGTTTACAATTCCTCACTTAATTTGCCTTGATTTAAGAATGGGTGTGCAGCAGCAATTTTCATCTTTGCATCTCTGTTTCATCAGTAGGCAGACATGATAAGCAAAGATAGCTGCAATAGGCACCAGGTTCATTAAATGGTCTCAATATGCTTGAACGCTGCCTTTAGAAGCACGTGTTGGTGACCAACAGTTTAAAGAACTTCAACTTTGAGTCACTTAACTACAGCGCTCAGATAGTTACTCAAGACACACACATGCAGACCATTGCTTGGGAAACCAGCGGAAGCAAATTCATTATTTAAGGATACCACTATGCAAGGCTAACCTTCTTTTGGCAAAAACCAAACAAGTGCATAGTGCTAAAACATGCCTTGACAAATTTTAATTAAATTATATAATTACACACTAATAAGTGGCAAGCCCATTGCCATGCCTTTTTCACTGATGACCATGCGAAAGCACAGTGCTGCAATACAGCATTATTTGCCACTGACAGGATATCACATTTCCACACTACAATTTCACACAGGAGTTTGACGCATCTGTTCACAACACTAATTTAAACAGGAAAAACTTCACTGACAGATAGCTGATAGATATTTCATAAGCACATTCTTGGGATTCTTTACAGGTCAGCATTAGAGAAATATAAATTCTGTAGAAACGAAGCAGTTGCCAGCAAGACAGCTTCTGTCGAGTTTGTTAAATTTAGTTTCCAGGCTTACAAACACTCCTTGCATTGGGTTCTCACATCAAAATGTTTAGAAGATAACAAAGAAAAAGCTTGTGCATACACAGTTGCTATTGTGATGACCTTCAAACAAAAAGCAACTGACAGTGGTTACATTACAAGGGTTCTTAGCAAAAGAAAGTCGCACAGCAGCACCATTTTTTTTTTCGGTTTTCTAAATAGCAGAACTTTGTTAACATTTGGAAAGGTTAGTAAAGCATAAAAAACTGACAGAAACGGCAAAGCCCTTTAACAGCGACACGCTAACGAAAGCGTAGTTGCGACGCCCAAGGTTCACATTAAATTTAATTCTTAAATGATGGTGCTATACGGAGCGAGCCCTGGATACAAGTATCTTGCGCACCTTTCTTGAGCAAGAACGCTCGTTTCTGAGAAAGTGGACTGCCTTGAACGCGCGGGTTTTCAAGGAAGCTCACGGCTGTGGCAACCTGCGAAAGGAGGAAACAAGAAGCGGATTACCATCTCGAAAAAGCGACCCAGAGAAACGGGCCCCGGGATACGAAGTCCGCGTCATTAAGCTTTTTGAAAACTCACAAGGTCCTCCCTCGGTACCTGAGGGACTGGTACTTCGGTCGCCTTCTGGTTGGCGACAGGGCACGTCGATTCTGACCCTTCCTGAGACGAACATAACAGGAAAACGGCGTCAAGAGGCGAAACGAGCCGCTACGCAAAACAGCAAATATGCGGAAGAATGCGAACACATGATACAAAAGCACGGCACGGAATGATTCTCACTGTAGCGTCGGTGCTTTTGGTAACTTCCTTTGAGGCTGTCTCGGACGACGACTCTGAATCTGCCATTTCTCTTCGATCAAGCCTGATGCACCAAGAGACAACGGGTTCAGGGTTTGAAGCGTTGCACAGAAGACCAGAGTGCTCGTTCCCGAACACTCGGCACACACTTAACAATCACCACGTTACAACATCACACAGCATCAAACAAACCAAGAGTCATCGAACCCGAGCAACGCGCAACCCGTCGTCAGCGCGAACACGCGAGAAACACGCAAAAAAATCGCAAAACGGAAACCGAAGGAGAAGCCATGCGGATTTTGTCAACGACAGCCGTGCCGCCTGTATCCGAGTGCAGTTTTTAATGTTTGTAATTTCTTCACTCTTCTAACAGTTTTCCCTGTTTTTAAAAATACTTATTTACGAGAGTGCTTGGCTAGAAAGGAGGGGAAATGAAGTACTGAAGAATTGCATAACAATAACGACAAAACCAAAACAAAAGCGGGGCAGCAGGTTCACAAAGCAAACAGCCAAGCGAGGCGGATGGTGTGGGAGTCAAAGGGCTGTGCATCTTTTCGCTGGAATATCTCGATTCTCTGCGAAATGGCGAGAGATCAGTGGAAGGCGGGACCCAGCGGCTGGAATTAGCTGCGCAAGTCGACTATAATGACTACAGAGGTGAGTTGACCCGGTTCCCTACTGTACGGCCGCACTCCGGAGAAGCCCAGCCGAGGAGCACCCATAACATAAAACCGACAGATGTCAAACGGGACCACGTTAGGCTTCGTCCGGGCAGTTTCTGGTGGAAATAACTAGACCACGGAAGGATCGGCTGCAATACCACGGCTGGCCGAGCTCACGGGACGCAGGGATCGGCTACGCGAAGTGGTCGATGGGCGCTGGGGCCGCCCGATCCCAGTTGTCCTAGTTTGCCCTTTGGAGCCAACCTCTGGTTCCCATGCGCGGTCACCGGCGACGAAAAGACAGAAATTCGACCGTCCGTGTTCTTCTTTTCGGTTTGAAAGGGGCAGTATTTTTTCTTTTAATGCGGCAGGACACGCTTAAGTGATCTTGTCACGCGTATCCGATGCAGCCGTTGACAAACCACACACCGTCGTGTCGCAGTCATGACGCATAGTACAGCGTCCAGCGACTAGCCCGTCCGTAGTTCGCGCGCTGCTCCTAACCGTTTTTTACGAGCCTTTAACGACTTGTTACAGCCAGATTTAATCACAGAAAAGCTAAGGTATAAGGAATTTAGTTTGTTTTCCGTTCTGACTTGTCTTGTGCAATCGACTGCAGGATTTGGCAGGCAAACCGCACAAAGTGTGGAGCTGTGACCGACAGACAAGAAAGTGTGTTGTCGCATCGTCTCTGGATGAACTCCGAACAAAAGGTTAGTTTGCGAGGCCTTTTAGCTTGCATGCTGAGTTATCTTGATCCTACCACCTGGTTACTGGTTTAGGTTTCGCCTTCTGCTTGTCAGACTTGCGAGTTGTCGCTCGGTTCCGTAAACGCGAGCCAGCTTTGCTTGTGTGGTTAGTTATCCCTGATCCACTTGCAGCAATGAATAAAAGCAGAGGTTTCTGTTTAAATTTCACGTATAAAAGTTGCGCAGGAAGGGAACTTTGATCATTTCTAATTGATAGTGTGCGCAGTACCATGATGTGTGTTAGCGTTGACCATGTTAGAGATTTTTCTAATGAATGCAGCCCGTCATTATGCTCAGAAGAAAAGGCCAGTTGAAACAACAGTGATACCTCAACGGACACAAGACGTTGTAAATGCGTTGTTATTCTGTAAGCCAACACCATTATAGAAACTGCGCATTTTTACACAGAACAGTGGGAGGTGTAATTAGATAATTGCTAATTTAAGCTAAACACACTGGGGGTGCAAAAGCTTGGTAGGAGAACACCACAAGTGCAGCTACCCACTTCTGCCTTGCACTTCTGTTGGCACAGTTTGCGCGTGGCGACAGAAATAGTTTTGAATAGCTTCTATGCCCATGTTCATAGAAATGGGGCTTTCACAAGCAAATGTCATGTGTAGCTCAAAGAAAAAGGGAGAGAATATTGGAGTTGCATCTTGCCTGTCTTGCAATTCAGCTTCTCAAACAACACACCAGTGGCAACGGTTGCCTTGTCCTTAGCACATTAGTCAGGCTAAGTGCAAGTTATTTGAAGGTGAAGTACAAGCTGCCTGTAGCAGCAGTCTCGTGGTGACTCAAGGTGACTCACTTTTATAATCAGATCTCATAGTTACAGTTCGAGAGTTAGTTTGTTCACTGTGCCTTCATAACCGTCACCTTAACCTGTCTTCAGTTCCTGTTTGCTGCAAACAAATTAGACTAGTTCAATCCTCATGCATAATTGGTTGCGGTAGGCTTATAGTGTTAACAAAGTTAACGGTAGGATTTTTTTCGCTAACTCTGGGATAGAAATCCTTTAATAGGATCTGCTGCGACTGCTCTTGCATCAATTGGTACTAAAATTGGGATGAGAGTGATTTTAGAGCACGTCCATCTGATTGCAACAAGCTGAAGTCGGGTTGCTATTTTCTCTGGCTATATTCCTATTATGAGCATTTCCTTTATTGCTCACTGAATTGTGTTAACCAGTTCTCCTGTTAGTAGTTTGCTGTGCCTTCACTGTTCATTTCCTTCTGCGAAGCTATTCTGTTCTGGGGCAGTCCGTTTTTGTGATGCTTTCCAATACAAGCTAAGTATGTGCACTGTGTTTACTGACTCCATGGAGTTGGCTGTGGTAATGCTTTTTTGACAGCTCTCTTGCTTATATTGATGAATAGATTATTTGAATTTTTCTTAAGAAGCCATAATCTTGGCACTGATAGAGTCCCCGCCTTACAGTGCTTATAAGCAGCAGCTGTAAAGTGTGTCGGCATCCAATGTGTTTGTTTAAGGATGACTATGCCATTAGTTTTTTTTAGTTAAAAATTCCTTCCAACTTCCTGCAGGTTCAGAAAGGAAGGCAGAACACGTTAACTTTTCAGTTGCATTTAGCAAAACAATCTGTCGTCGTGTGCTGTTCATGAATGGTTTCTCTCTGTCATCATTCATTCATTCATTCATTCATTCATTCATTCATTCATTCATTCATTCATTCATTCATTCATTCATTCCTTTATATGTACTTCTGTGCTGTATGGTAGGTAAGGTCCAAATATCATTACTAATTGTTAAGACCCTTATGCAGAAATACCTGCGAGCTTTTTGCACCATCGCATTCTGGCCTCTCGGTGGTTTACACTAGTTCCTAGTTCCAGCTGCTACTATTGATACATTTTCATCTCAGTGCCTGTAGCTGCTGTAAGGCGTATTACCCATCGCCACTTTCATTACAAGCGTTACTCTTGTGCACCTTAGCTGCTCATAACTCGAACGTGCATACTTTCCCCTCTAGGAGCAGCCAAGTTAGGGTACAACAACCCTTTCGACTTGAAGATCGTACTCGAAACAGATGGCACCGAAGTGGAAGATGAAAACTATTTCCAGCGAGCTGAAAGGGACACAGTTTTCCTAATGCTCCAGCCCAACGAAAAATGGCTGCCACCCGGTGTGGAAGCATTGAGGGCAGGTAAGGAGTGTCGTCTTGATGACTGCTGCTTGTCTCTCTTTCATCAGGGTTTGCATGCACATAGTACACAGAGCTAGAGCAGTAGAGAATGTTCGAAATTCTTAAAACTAGCTTTTCTACAAAGCATGTTGTAATGACCATGATGACTTGCACTGTGTGGAAGTCGCCTTAGAAACCTCTTAGACATGATTTGTTGACAGCAATATTTCTCTTCGCTAATAATTTTTGGAGCATAATACGCAGCATATAGTCGTTATGTATATAGCACATGTTTTGAGGCTGCCTGGCTCTATAAAAACTCATGGTGTGCTGCCAAAAATTTTGTATTTGCATGATGTTGCAGTTAAACAGCTTGGTGGGTCAAATTTCCAGTATGTTGAGAGTTCGATGCATTGTGGAGAAGCTTGATTTCAGAATTCTGGGTGTTCCCCATTATGTCTGATGCTGATGTACTTATTTTACTTATCAGTTCATTAAAGTGTTAAAGTGTGAGTATATGCCAACATAGTTACTATAATCAGTAGAACAGCCAATCTCAGCTCACACAGTATTCCGTAATGCTTTCGCATTTCATACATTCATGTCATTCGTGAGGTCCCATTTATACTTCAATACATCTTCTGTCATGAATTTTCTGTGGGGCATCTTCTCAGATGTATTTGTTCCTAAGCACTTAGATTTTCACTTTTGATTTCCTACACATTTTCACTTTTTTTGTGACATATTCTGGCTTGCTGCTTTTAGTTTTTCACCATTTAAGTACACAGCACAAATCTGCTTTTTACATTGGAGCATGCATATAGACCTTTGCATCGGGCGAGGGAGTTGTCGAAAAGCCTCCTCTCTGGACTGTCGGAAACCGGTTCCGCCGCCACTTCCACCGTACTAGCGAGGGGTGCTCACGACAGTCCAGTGAACAATATGGCAGCGCCCAGGGAGCCCTTACTGCAAAGGTCTATAGAAACCATTTCTATATTGTTGACAGTACACACAAGTGGGATGTTCCCTGTATGTTTTAAAACAGTGCAAACTTTTGCTTTTTTTGCATTATCAGAGTTAGGCATTTCTTGTGTTTGCATTCTGCATGATCACCTTTTGTTTGTCTCCTTGAGTCTCATTTAGTGCATTCTTCGTTATTTTGTTTGTTGTCTTTAGTTCCTTGTGTTTTGTTGTTATTTTGTAACCTGATGACAATAAAGTTTCACTTGCTTTTACGTTTTCTTTTGTTTTTGCTGTCAAACACACACACACACACATCCTCATGGGGGCATACTGAGTGCATGACTTAGCATTGTTGAGCCCCATGTCCCCTCTACAACCGTAATAATGCCAGACATTCAAGGAGAAGGCTAATATGGTCAGTTAACTCACAGCTTGTGGAACTGAAGGCTTGTTTGAACAAAGGAAAGATGGCAGAGCACTGCGATTTTTGAAACTAGTTTTCAAGAAGATTGCTTTGTAAGTATGTAGGAAGTATGTCTCCTCTGTCAACAGAAAGGCATATATTGGCCAAGAAGCAGGAATGCTTAAAATGGCATCTGTTGCAAAATATGGGTGCGAAGACTACAAGCAGCGAAGGGATGGTAGTAAACTGGCCCGTTAAAAAAGCATTCTGATTTGTCTAGCTCCAGTTTTGCCTTGCATTTTACAGAAACTGCTAGAAGTTGACAACTTGCTCAGGTAACTGAAAGATGTCTGTGAGTTAACCTGTGTAAAGAAAACCCACTTCCTTCTGTGGAGTTAATGCCTGGAGTAGAAGCTAGTGAGTTGTCCATATGCGGTAACTACGTTGCATGGATATTCAGAGGGGAACTCCCAATTCGTGCAAGTGTGAGTGAGCAGTCTGAAATGTCGCTTAGGAGAGGTGCACCAATAGAGTTGCATACAGTTGGTGCACCTGCTGATGTGAAAACCATAATAGCTCTCTCAGTACTTGTCAGTGCTTGCATATGTCAGTTTTCTTACTCAAAAAACCTTAGAGCCATCTTTAGCACTATTGCACCACTGCAATGCATGAAGTTTTCACTTGCATATATTCTTGTTACATAAACTAATCATGCTTGAATAATATGAGTTTTTAGTTACTAATGTGAAAGTATTTTTCATATTTCCACATATTCGGACACATCGCACCTGCTTGTAGTGGCATTCTTTAGCTAAGAAAGTACAAGTAGCTAACAATTGGTCTGCACTTTAACTACATTTTGCTTGAGTGCAATCTATATGCAGAGTTCTGTCCCATTACCAAATTTCTGGCTGGGTTGTTCTGCCAACCCACATCCCCGCCTCCCCACTTCAGCCATCACAGCAATACCACGCATCGTGTGCGACGCCATCGCCAGCCTGGAACTGATGGACCTGCAGCCTTCCTGGAAGATCATGGACAATAAGGGACGCGTCACAGTCGTACTCCACTGGGACCAGCACGAAAGGTGCCAGGGGCGCCGCGGACCCGGCTCCGAGCCCGGTGGAGTGCTTCGTGTCGAAGTTTCCTCGCAAGAGGCACAAGCCGCCGGAGCCGTGGACGGAGGCGCCGCCGGTGCCATTCCTCGAACCCGGCTCACTTTAGAAGGCCTGGGGCCCCGACCCGAGTCACGCACACTGCCACCCAGGGCAGGGTCACGTGATTCGGCGACGGGTGCCGCCCCTTCCTCGAGCGGCAACAACGGGACCGGAAGCCCCGACCACAACCACGCTGAGTGCGACTTCCACTGTGCCGCGCTCCATGGCTCCCACCAAATCCAGGTGAACAAGTCGGTCGCGACATCGCCCATCCAGGAGTTCCCACCACGCGGCGGTCCGTTCCCCGGCACATCGGGCTTGCAACGGATGGTGCCTCCACCTCAACCAGCGACATCGGGCAAGGGGCAACACGTCCGCTTCTTGGAGGTGACGGAGGAAGCACGTATACCTGCTGTCGACGACTCAGAGTCGGACACGGAGAACACGGCCTGTGAGGAGGAGCAGCTGACCGAGCGCTACCTGCTGCTGGTGGACCAACTGTCGCTAGAGCAGGACCGGCACCTCACCATCAGAGACATTGGCGTCATTCTCGAGAGGCTGGGCTCACGCATTGTCGACGTGGACCGACTAGAGCGCGAGCGAGAGAGTGCCGATGTCCACAACTGGACTATCAAAGCAACGCTACGCGGCGAGGTGCTCAGGGAAATTGGAGTCATCTACAATGGACAGTATTATGGCATTATGGAACACCCGGGGTACTTTTGATAAGAGGTGTCAGTGCTTTTGGTGTCTTTCCTTTCCTTTTTAGCTCACATAGAGGCCATGTGCCAAAGAATTGCCACTGCCACTTTTGGGGTGCAAGGAGCCCCGCTGCTCGGTGATGGCAGTGCTGAGGTCACTGCTCCCTTCGAAATGCCCACCAACACCAGAGGCATTGTTCCGGGTCAAAGCAGCATGCCATTAGCTCCTCTGTGGGTCACATAAGCGCAGCTAGAGTAGAGAGTGCCACCTCTGTTTAGCAGCTCCCTCACTTGTTAGCTACTCTTTGGTTGCACCGTTATCTTATGTTCGAGCGACATTCCTTAATGTAGCACTGCAGTCGTTGCTCTTGCTTCCTTGTGTCTTCTTTAGTTGTTTCATGTCTAGAAACTTTCCGCAGATTATGATAACTCATGAGCGTACCTTTCAGTATTGGAGAGATTTTTTTAATGGTTCCTTTGCCGCGTTTAAAGAGAATTTTTTTTCACTCCCAGCGTTTTTGTAGCCTCCCCGTGGTGTGTTCACACAGGCTTTGTTCTTTCGCTTGGTGCTAATATGAGTCTCCTCAGCGTTTCCAGCCGTTCACCTTGTATTGCCAGCGGCGGCAGGCTGCCTTCCCTGGCTGCATGAACTGACCCTCCCGCGAACCCAGCCTCATGTGGCCTGATGGTTTAGGACCCAGGCCTTGCACACATCCCCTGCTCAAGACATTTTGTGCAATCTCCTCTCACCAGTTTTTGGGATATCCCTCTCTCTCGGAGCACGGCACTCTACAGCGCCCCATCCCCCTTCATCCCTAACCGTCTCCTCCCCTCCCATCTCCCCATTACTGGCGTGCACTGTGCTGTCTCAGCCTGCAGTGGGTCATTTTCCTTTGACCTCTCGAGTGCTCTGGACATTGCGGCGCCGACTCACTGCCACTGTCTCGCAACGTGTTGACATGAGACGTTGCTCCTATTCTGTCGGCTCACCTGTCGTCACCTCGGCAAAGTTTATCGACTTTGCTTTCATGGTGCATGCCACCTGCTCCTTGTGTTTTTGCAGGTCGCGCTTGTCGGTTGTTTTACCGTTCCTTCTCAATACCTTTTTCTTTCCTTTTTTACTATGGCCATTGTGGCTAAGCTGGTGTCACAACAAAGGCAAGCACTTTCAATGCATGAATTAACTGTATATATGTGTGTGTGTTTGTATATATGTGCGTGTGTATACGAGAAAAAAAAAAGGAAACTGATGAACATCACCTTTTGGACAGTACAACATTTTCACTGTTGACAACAAACGTTTTACAATTCTTGGAGGTTTGTCGAAGAAGCCTTCAAGTTAGCGAATGCCTGTCTGTTCTTGGATGTTGCTGGTGGAAACCTCAGTTAACGTCTTTGTCCTGTGCCAATAGGTATCCTCAAGTAGGTCAGTGTTTGGTTGCGCATTTTTTTGTTTTAACTTGTTGGACCAATTGTTATTCACTGGCTTATGGTTTATACATTCACTCTTTCTTTCTAGGTAACATTCTATATATATGCCATCTTGGCATGCTCTTCCTTGTTCTCTTTGAATTTTCGTATTTGTTTTGTTCCTCGATTGGTTCCTTCCCTGTTGTGACCTATTTGCATGTGTGTCGAAGACCAAGGTGTCAGTGCTCAAACCAGTGGCGTTGGGAGAATGCGCACCTGCGTAGACACACACACACAGACGTACACACTTGCTGGCTCTTGACTTTTTGCGAGAATCTAATCATCGAGCAGGAATTTCTTTTTCATCTTTCTTTTATCAGCAGTGTTGTCTTGCATGTCTCGTTTTCTGACTGTTTGGAATCCATGGTGTCGTTGAATGAAAAAGGCTTTCGTTGCTCATTGTAACATCGTCAAACAAGCAAAGTGAAGGGAAGACACTGGAAACAATGCAAAGGGACTGTTCTCTGTTTTTTGCCATGCGCGCTTCTGGTGACGATAGCAATGATGATGATGATGATGATATATTGTTGACGTCATGCTGGCTGCAAAAGTGGTTTTCAAAGTGGGAGTGCTGTCTCGGTCCCCCGCTGGTGAGATTGCGAGCTTTTCGGGTGAGCTCATAGATGGCGCTCTAGAACCTCCCTCCTCCTTGTCACCTTTCCAGCCTTGCATCTCTACACGGAGAGCAGAGACGTGAGAGTTGTATGTAGTGTAGGTGTGTCTAGGAACTGCTGCTGCTGCTACCCCCTTATTCTCGACCTCTCTACCCTGCCATTTAGCTGCCATGAGAAGTAAAAGCCCGTTCCCTTTATAAGCTACTTTTGACATCCCATTGTTGGAACTGCCATTAAGAATAAAAAGCAACAGCTAAGTAATTATTGCCATAGTTTTGTAATGTACATAGGAGACAAATAAAAAAAATATATATATATAACTGATATCTAACAAATCTACAAGTTATACATGTACATATACTATACATGCACTGTGGGAAGTAACCGTTTCCTTCTGCTACAAGCCTGTATGTATACCCTGGAAACTCCTCACCCCCCACCCTCTTTGCCGCCAATTATGCAGACTGATGAGGGAGGCAGAAAACTTGGCATTTTTCAAGTATTCTTTGGGTCTTCCGCCGAGGGGCAGTCTTCTTCCGCATGCCGTTGTGTTTTCACTGTCAGGGAGTGGAGCTTGTAGGCTTGTAGGAACCGACTTGTTAGATGTTACAAGCTGGGAGAATGCCAGTTCACCTGGCGCCGTTCATATGCAGGCAGGCTGTTGAATATCTCCAGTTCACTTTTCTGCTTGACTTCGTTACGTTTTATGGTTGCTTGTTTCCTGTTGTTTCGTTATGTCCAAGGCTTGCTGTGGGCATTTACCTGACTTGAAGCTTGCACTGGAAGAATTTGGAAGCAAGGGTTGCTTATTGTTGCAGGAAACGCTGACTCTAGTTGTTTTTAGAACTTTGGCTACTCGCTTTCCTATTGTGGTTAAGTAGTCGGCAGTTTAATGCAGCTAGGAGAAGGCTCATTTTGAGAAGATGCAATGCATGCCACCTGGCTGCCAGTTAATACATTACTTCCATGATTCACGTGTTCCTGTCTCTTATTTATTAACTGAATCTATTTGTTACTATATAGTGATGTATAGATATGAACTATTTTCTTTCTTTAAGTGCTTTTGCACAGAAGGGGTAAAATATGCTGTTCTGCATGATATCTAGTTTACTTTGTCATCTTTCTGCTCAGAAATTGATATGATGCAAAGACCTTGAGAGTCTTGCTACATGTAGCTTGGTGTGATGCATGTGTTTGTGCTTGTTTTTGCTACGCCTGTACGAGATTGCAGTACACTCCAAGAGAAAGAAGCCTTCATTTCAAGCATCTGTTTTGCTGTTTGTTGATCAAAATTTTATTGCTTCCTGTTGATTTGTATGCACATTATGGATTGCCTAAATATAGCCTGAACCAATTTATTCAGTTTCACTTTTTTTCCACTTTTCAGGGAATAACTTTTTCGTAGAAAATTCCACTATTCATTGAACTTGTGATTCATGCTGGCAGGAAGGGAAGTCTGTTTTAGAAAGCATAACAAAGATTAACTAGTTTCTACGCACTGTTTGCTAGCTAATCTTTCGAAGTATTTCTACCTGGCTTCAGAGCTATTAGATGGCACTGTTCAACTCGAAAGAAGCCTTGCTCATGCATTCAAAACGGGCCTACTTTTATTTCAGGTAATACTTTCCAGTCCGCAAAGTCGTTCATTTTATACCCAAGGTTTATATCCAAGAAATGCGTGCGTGCATGCGTTTCTGTTTCCGCATTTCACATCGTTGGTAATTATATTTTGTCCAAGCTTGCCACATCTTTTATTGAATTTTTAAGGGACATTGAGGACAACTTCATCCAATCTTTGTTCTTAGTAAAAATTGAATCTTGGCTCTTTCTGGCTATGGTGATGTTTGTCCAGATGTAAAAGACACACTTATCGGTGAGGAAGTCAGAGTTTAGATATCATCGCACCAACTGATTCAAATTAGGGATGTCCTTACCGGAAAAGACGGGTTGCCGCCATTTTGAAGTGAATGGCGATGTAGTGTAGCCTCCGGGATCTGCGCCCAAAATTCGCTGTCGACATGAACCTTTTAGTTGCGAAATCAACCAGTGGTGGCGACACCTGTATTGCGTTTTTTTAGTTATTTCTGGCTTATAAATGCTTTGCTTTTGGTGACAGCGGTCACTTTGTGATCAAAATGCAGTATCTTATCAGTGCAGACCAACTTCTATCTGTTCTCAGTGTCCCTTTATATGCAGGGCTTTCTCTGTTCATTTTTCTTTGTAACTTTACTTGTATGGGGACAGCTTGATGTTACTTACTGACTTCCCGACTTGCTCTCAGGTTAGTTCCAATAGATTTTTGCATGCTTGGCTAAGATGTTAGGAAAGGAAGATTCTTGGTACTGATTTATATTTCTGGCGTAATATACCGTGCAAAGACTCTTAGCGACACTTATCGTCTTGTAATTTAAGGTTCCAAAGCAATTACTTTTATCATTACATACTGTTGAAAAAAGAACGCCATCTATTCGTTGGTATGCCTTCAGAAACACTTTGCAAAAGAATTGTTCTGATGAAATTAAGGTGGCCTTCATGTTTTCGACTGTTTTTCAAATGCTTTCTTCAAGTGTGTTTTTAGTGTAACTCTGGTTTTAAGTGTAACAGTGGAAAAGGTTCCAAGCTTATTGCTGCGTTACAAGACTGCCTATTATTATATGCAATGACATCTGCCTTCTCTGTTTGAGGCAGCCTAGAAATTACGTAACCAGGAGAGAGGGGTTCCGCCAAGAGTGAAACAGCATTGTTGGTCGCTTTATCTGTGTCATGGCATGCAATTTGTTGGTGTGTAGAGCTGTTTATGGGCTGGCATTGTTATGCGTAACACCTGTTGTTATTGTTTACACTTGTTTAATTCTTAGCACCTTGCCTGGCAGCAGGTGTACCTGACATGAGGTTTGTTGAACGAGGCCTCGTATTTCGTTTCAGTGTACACTCTCATGCCGTGTGTTGACAGTGTTCAGTTTTTGTCACTCTGCGATCCTGTGCCAAATTTTTCAGCATTAGCTCACGGGAACATCTGTGTATCACTTGTTTTCACAGCGCAAGTACTTTTACTCCATGGGTTACCTGACATTCACCAATGTCTTGTGCGCGTGGGAGCACCAGTGAATAGAGTTTTCTTATACCACTGTCAGACAGACACCTTTGATCCTGATTGACTGCGATCTCGATTGAAGTTTTGGCCATGCTCAGCATGCATTGCTCGTGCACGTTCCAACTCAATCCTAACCAACCAGTTGGTCTGCTCCATGCCCAATGGCGCTACACTCGCACATAGTTGCATAGCTGTAGCAAATTAATGGTTTGTAGCAAATCAGAATCAAACCATGAAAACAGTTTTGTCTAAAATAGTGTTGTGTAATTTTCAGCTATGTGCGGGCAGGTAGTTAGGCCTATTAGTAAGCATTTTAATGTTTTCTTGGCACAAGGGTAGCCAGCAGTGGTAGCTTCTTGATCTTGATTTAAAAGCTCAATCACGCTTCAGGAACCGACTTGTCAAGCTGGATCAGGCTCAGTTGAGATTGTGAAATTGGCCCTGTAGCAAATGCGTTCAACCTGAATCGACTGTGTCAGGATCGAAAGTGACCGTGTGACAGTGTTGTAAGAGAAAACAAGGTGTGTCAGCTGGTCCTGTAATAATTATTTGGGTTTTGCTTTGCATTGTGTCCAGCTGTGCTGAAAACGTTTTGTTGTGTCCCAGTGGCATATACTGACTGCTGCGTCAATAATGGAGATAGATCTCTGTGCTTCTTCTCAGAGAGCACTAGCTCACCTGTGCTAATATTTTATCCAGAGGTGGAATTTGGAGGTGGGTTTGCATAGCATCACTTCTAGTTGGTTTGCTTGCCTCTTCTCTCGATGGAGGCAAAATTCTAAAGGCGTGTCTAGTGTGCGATGTTAGTGCACATTAAAGAACCCCAAGTGGTCAAAATTTCCGGAGCCCTTCACTATGGCGTCCCTCATAGCCTGAGCCTCTTTGGGACCTTAAACCCCCATAAGCCAAAACCAATCTCTTTTTCTTTATAACCCGCAATATTTTGTAATTGCTAAAAATGTACAACTTCACAGCTTTACATTCATGATGCCATAGGCTGCCAAAGGGGTCAAATAAATGCCTGCAGCTTGCCGGCTGCTTTTTTAAAATTTTTTGACAGCTATTTTGTTGGCTTAGCAACAAATCGTTTATTGGTAATTTTCTTTTTAATATTTTGCAGTGCCATTCACCTTTGTTAGTAGTTAAACCAAACGAAGTGAAGTGTTTTGGTTTTTCTTGTGTGGATTGTCACTGGACATGGTATTTGCTTTGTGGCAGCTCGGGACTCCCACCTCCAAGCATCACCTCTGCGCAAAGCTTTAGTGAAAACTAGCAAGTGGTTAAGACAGAAGCAGCATTAATGCCCGTCTGATTACTGTAATGCAGCTCTCAGTGTTGACTTTTGTTGCCTCATGAGCTCTGGGGAGGAAAGAGTAATCCACAGAGAGTACCTGAATAATCTTTCTACCTGAACACGGCAACTCGTTTTTTGTGTACAGTACACATACTGCTGGCCTTGTTTGACTGTGGATGTGCTCTGCTTTGCAGTTTCCATGTTGCTTGCTAGCTGCGCGTCATCTGCCTGTTTGTTGTCGAGGTTGGTTGCAAATTGAACTTACGTTGGGACTACTCGTTGAATTGACTTGCACGCAGTGCAGTCTCTGGCACTCTTTTTGAGCTTACTGTTTTGCTCATGGTTCCAGCCTAGGCTGGCCGGGAGCGCTGACAGCTTTGTTGCTGTCTAGTGCTCTTCGAGCACCCTTTTTTTTTACTTTCCCCAGAGCAGAGGTTACAGCTGCATGTTTTTGGTAGTTAGATGGGCCATTTAGTCAAGTTCCACTTTCTTTAAGCCTCATTTGGCTGCTTTGGGACCGGCTTGAAGTTTAACTTTGAACAACGCATAGATGGTTTTCTGTTTACTTTGATCACCTTTCTGCCAGTTTTCTTGAGAAGTGTCACAAATTCTTCCAGTGGGTCCTAAGTGTAGTGGATGAAGTGTGAAGGCAGCATGACGTAGTTGTCAGTGTTGGTGAGATTTTTCAGCACTTTTACAGTGGGCAGTGTAGTGCCAAATTGTTAAACTACATTTTTAATCGCATAACACGTAACGTTGGCGGGCCACAGGAGGGGCGAGTACTCAAATTTCTCTATATGAGCCTTAAAGGGCTATAGACACCAAATTCTTGCTTTCTCATTTTCTTATTTCAAATGATGAGTTAGACATTAATACCAGTGGCCTGCGACCGCTAAATAATTTATAATTGAATTTCTTCGTGACACTGTTTCGATTTCGTGAACTGAATGACGAACGATAGCTATGACATGTAGTAGTTGTCTGTTAGGTCACGTGAGGCATAAAAAAATGGCAATGTAACTGTTGATACATTGTTGGTTGTCATTCCAGCTCTTGAAGCAGGTTGTTGTAGTAAATTAAAGCTACATATCAACATTTATATTGCAGTTTGTTCCGCGTGCCTTACGTGACCTGAAGGCCAACTACATTTCTCAACCATCGTGCAGTCGATGAAACTGAAACAGCATAACAGAAGAAATTCAATTATATATTGTTAAGTGGTCATATGCAAAGACTATGCGGTGATCCATGTATTCTGATACATGGATCAAAACACACAACTAAATTTAGGTGTCTATAGTTTACCAGTTCACATGCTTGCACAAATTATGGAAGTTCTGGGCCGCAAAACCTTCCATATGGGCCCCATGAAAATTCAGTCGTGATTGCTTGGTTGAAGAACTGAGAGAAATAAATGTAATTCATAGCAGAGCACTGAGAATCAGCCAGCAATCATCCCATCACCGCAAACGAGTGCTGCTTATAGCTTTTTGAGGTGTCATTGGGGTGTTTTCTAGCATCTTGACCTTTTCTTGTCATTGTTTTCTGAGAAGTTATCCGATTTGATCGGGCACAGTAATAAGACTGCACAAATGGTGCTGCTCTGTGTGTGACTGCAACAGTCACTTTCAAACATTTTCACGTACAACGCGGACCCATGTTCCTTATTTAAGGCATTTACACTCCGTTCCCGGGCTGTATTAGGTGTAGACAGCAACATGACTTGAACTTGAGCTAAGCCTTTGCCAAGACATTTTGCCCGCCTTAAGCTGTACTGTTCCTTTATTTTCTTTTAGTTTGTCTATGCTTTTGTGGTTGTTTCCTGGTGAGAGGCCTCACTTAAGCTTTTCAAGTTTAAAACGGTTTTAATCGTTGCATAATCAGACGTAGCTCTGGAGTTGAAGAAAACCTGCATCCATTTGAAGAGTTTTGGCACAGTTACGCTTTTCAATTTATAGCAATAAAGTAATTGGTGCAGAACTCTGCCTAGTTTACTGAGGGAATAGGTGTTCCACTGAATGCAGAAAGCATGGCAGATTGCTAACGAAGAAGTCTAAAATAGTCTCCTACGTATCCGGAATATGTTCGCTGCTTAGGAGCTATATGGTTATGATGACTTGACGAAACGAAAAATAACATAGTTTGGCCTGGAACCTTTCAAGAGAAGCTTAAAAATGTTTTCATTCTGTAAATCAGCTTAGGTGGAGAAAGTTTGGAGGTAACCGTAGTTTGAGTCGTTCCATGGAGCTTGCAAGACGCGCCCCTTTTGTTAGAGCATGCAGTCCCACTGCCCTTCACCAAGAAGAAGGGAGCGCGGAGCGACAGTGTACGAAGAAAGCACAACGGTCGTTTGCAAAGGCAGGTTTGCCATCGTGACGGCGATTGTTGTCTCAATGCCGAAGAGGGCCTCGTTTCGTTTATTGCACTGGGTGCAATGCAGTTTACAAGCTATACATGCTGCCATTACAAGATATGCACATGAAACCATGCACTCGTTCTTTTGTTGCTTGACTTGTTTTTGGATGCTGCTGCCGCTGCGCTTTTCTCAAGGATGCATCCATGCACTGCGGCGTTGCCGCACGCTTTGTTTCCGCTGGAGCAGAAAACGTAGCGGGCGTGTTAAGAGGCAGGTGAGAAGCTCTGTCTCTCCTTCTTCCCTACTCTCTCTCTCTCTCTCTCTGTCACAACACATTTAACATAATTGTGGCAGTCCCATCCTCTCGGTGACGACGATACTGATCGTTTTTTATACTCTGCCTCAGAGCTGCCCTGCGCAGCTCGGGGCTGACCAGGGGCAACATTCAGAGTTGCTCATTTTTCGAGGACACTGCTGTTGTTGGATGTTGTGTGCCAAATTGCCAAGCTCTTGCTTTGTTGTTGTTGTTTTTTATTCCGGCCGCAGCTGCCTCTGTGGGAGGAAGGTGAGGGGGGAGCGTTGGTGAGGAACCCCATTCGCTGTGTCCCTTTGCGCCCTTTTCTGTTTTTTCTTGCCCAGGGTGTCATATGGCGCTCGCACGTCGAATGCTGTGCCCTCACCCGCTCTCCTTCCTCTGCGGCGTCATCTTTCGGTCATGCTTTTGTGTTTTCTACGCAACTGTTCGTGTCACTGTCATCTCAAAGCCAACTGTAGTACTGCAGTGTGTGTCGCAGAGTTTGCGTTCCTTTTTTTTTGTTACTGTTGTTTTGTTCATTTTGACGGTCATCATTTTGGGTGTTGCCTTTGTTTGTACCACATTGTGTGTGTGTCCCTTTGGGTGAAGGGAATCACTGCCACTTGTTATGGGACCGCTGCTGTTGCACCGGCTCCCCCGTGCCAACTTGCTTTGTGGAGGATTGGTGGTCGAAGCAAAAGGAAACGTGGTCAGCGGGGAGCGGCGATTGTTCTCTTCTCACTCTTTTTTATTTTTCTCTCTCTGTGAGAGTGTTCTCTCCTTCCTTGGCATCAGCCAGTGGGGAGGGGAGAGAAGGGATCTTGTTCGGGAGCAGTGAGAGAAAGTGTACTGCGTGGACCTTTTACTGTGGACGGACGAGTGGAGTGGCATGTGCGGTGTGTCAAAGAAGCCTGTCGGGGCGTGCCCCACTGTTTGGGTGTGTTTTGTTGCAGCTGGTTGGCGCATTCTTCTGGGAGGAATGCAGGGTTGAGGTTATATATGAGATAATCTAATAAAAGTAAATAGAGTTGTGTTACTAAAAGTGGAAATGTGCTGTGCTGCTGCTTTGTTCCATGCGTACACACGCACACATTCACACACTTCTTTTTTTTTAAAACCCCTGCAGTCTTTAACCCTTTGAGGGTCGAATTATTTTGAAGAAAACTTTCCCAGGTGGTCAAATTACTTTATTGCGGATCTTGAATCTACAAAATGCATATAATTGAGAATAAATAGTAAAAAAAAAATTAGGAACAGTACTTTGATGACAGCATCACTCACAACTGGAAAATGTTCAATAGAATAGAATAGCAACGGTGGTAAGCAAGCTAAGAGCAGCACCAATAAAGATAGAAATCAACTTCGGCAGCCCCTGCAAGATAGTGCTGACAAAAAGAAAACTCAAATTTCACGCGACTTCGTTGCGATCACGCGGCGAAACCAAAACTACAAAAGGGGTGTTGCCACAGTCTGTGCCGCCGCGCTAAAGCTAGACATAAATTCTGCTTATCTCCGTAAGAAGGCAGCACAAAATTCAAACACTTCTTGTAAGTGCTAAGAGGTGGCAGCACCCCCCAGTGAGCACGCATTGTTCTTTTGGCGCAAAATTTCAAACGGAAGATCGAAACCGTACCCGTACGGCAAAGACCTTGCGGGACAGGAAACCGCCGCCGTACATATACGGCAAAAACCTTCAAAGGGTTAAAGGGACAGTGAGGAGAGCTCTATTGATATTTTTTTAAAGCAAAATCCGACAGTTCGGCATTTCATGGCTTTGTTGCCACTTGGCCGGCAGCGAAAGATGCATTTATTTCTAAGAAATTTGGATTCGAAGTTGAAAAAGTTTTTCCCGCCGCTCTGATTCAAACTTTGGATTCTCTTATGACGACACAGGACTAAGTCATGTGAAACATGACGTAACGCAGACTGTATTTTGGTTCTTACTCTTTTCTATGTTACAAGAGCTTTGTTGTCAGTATGAGTGGCGTTTTTGTAATCAGGAGCTGGTATTCTGTCTATACAAGCCAACTTAAATTTCTCCTCAGTGTCCCTTTAAAGCTGCCGCGGTTGAGGTGAAGAAATTAATCCTGCCTGTGTGTCCTAGGCCCTCATCATCATTGAAAAGGTGGATCTAAACTTGGAGCCATATCTGTTTCTTTTAAGAGGCTCTTTCTGAAAACCTTTCATTGAACCAATCGTTTCTTTCTCTTTTCTTCCCTTCTTTTCTCCCTACCCTCTTTCCTTTTCTTCTTTCCTTTCAGCATTTCTGCGGTGCTGGAAGGTACACGGATAAACCCAGGGTAAAGCGTGTGGTGCTTGTAGTAATGGAACATCATAATGACATCGTAATGGCACACCTTTGGTACTTTTTTTTTATGACAATGCTTCCCGGGAAAGCATTGCCCTGCCCTTCTATAAAAGAAAACCAGCCAAGGGTAACATTTTGTTTTCAGCAATGCAGCAAAGGACATCGTAACAGAAGCCATGAAACATTGCACAAAATTAAACACAAAAAAACGCCTCAAAGTATCAGTAAAAGTTTTCCGTGACAATTTAAGCTGATGCCTTGTCGTGTTCCATGCAAAATTATTCGTTCTGCCAGACAATTGGAACTGCATTTTTTGTTAGGATTTTTGTTAGTAGCA
This sequence comes from Amblyomma mixtum, assembly GCF_055824585.1. Classification (NCBI taxonomy): domain Eukaryota; kingdom Metazoa; phylum Arthropoda; class Arachnida; order Ixodida; family Ixodidae; genus Amblyomma; species Amblyomma mixtum. The sequence goes on from NC_143013.1 coordinate 254,075,916, forward strand.
GACAACCTAAAAAGTACATGCATATAATTGTGCAGTCACAGTGTCGCCGGCAAACTTTTGTGTAAACGTCCAAAAAACTCCGTGAAAAGGACTTTCTGACTGGAGTCGAGAACTTACAGTGGAGTGAGCATAGAGCATGCCAACATTCTCTTTTCATTCTAGATCTAAATAAACAACACCAAATATAGTGTGTGCTTGAAGGAATCTAACAGCATAGGTCTATGCATTGGAAGTGAGAAAGATAGACAGGAGACTACCAGCCTGTAAGCTCGCATATTGTTTCAGCCTAAAGCACCTAGTTTCACTTGAGCTCTCGTCCTGTGGGTGGGGTATTTACGAGAACAAACTGTAAAGGGCAAATAGCATAAACATCCCAGCAAACCAAAAACCTCTCAGAGACGTTAGCTAGACGTCTCTGAGAGGTTTTTGGTTGGGTGGGATGCTGAATGCCAAATGGCAGCCCTCTGTGTACTTTTCTGTGCTATTTTGGACTTTGATGTTACAATAAGCGTGATTGGCTGAGCCTCATAAATTGTTTTTAAGAAATAGCAACAGTCGGAGGAAGATGATAATTTGTGGCTCAAAGTTCTTTGTTTTTTTTTGCACTGAAGACAAAAGAGGCATCAAAGTAATGAAAAAAAGAGCCTAAGCAGAGTTGCCACAGTCAACCTGATTCAGGCAACCCATTCATTGTGATAGCTGCCCAGTGGTAGGGATAGCTTCACAGTTATGATCCACTTCAGGTGGTAGGTGAGGTGTAGAGCATGAAACACTTTACATATGCAGTGTCAGCGCCCTCTTTTGTAGGTGTGGCACTTGAATGCTTCAGCTGCTACTACCACTGTTGATGTGCACAAAGAAAAACTTGTCACCGCTTTCATATGCTGTTCTTAACAGTCGCGTCCCACCAATTATCGAATCAGCCAGTTGCACGCATGAGGATGCTAGTAATGTTAAATGTCATTCAACAGATGCTTGAACGTTTCGGAAAAACCGGCGTAGCAAAGTTCATTTAGTCTTACCAAGTCATTGACAAAAATGGTTTGGCAAATTTTTGAGCCAGTTGCGTAAATCTCAAAGCAGGGTCGCTGTGACCTCGGAGCTGTGACAGTGACTGGCATCCTGAGTTATCTGCCGATACATACCTCTTTGGCCGTCAGATACATGCTGCCTAAGAGTAGTTGCTAGAAAAGCTGTTTCCAAAAGAATGTATAAAGCCTTTGGTCACTTGAAAGCTTCGGGTGCCTATCAGTGGTGCTCTTCTCAGTGGTTTGGGTGCTCGGCTGCTGATCCTGAGGACACGGGTTCAATCCCAGCCGTGGCGGCACCATTTCGATGGAGATGAAACGCAAAAGGCAATCATGTGCTCTGAGGGTCAGTGCACATTAAAAATCCCTGGGTGGTCGAAATTATTGCTGAGTCCTGTACTATGGCATCTCTTTTTCTTTTCCTTCTTTCACTCTGTTCTTCATCCCTTCCCTTCTGGCGTGATTTGGGTGTACTCGACGAAATGAGACAGTTGCTATGCTATTTTCTTTCCTCAAAACCAATCCAAAAAATTTAAAATTTTCAAACGGGCTTGGGTGTTGTAGTTTCCGTGTGGCAGTTCTCTTCATGCCCGACCTTTATTTCATTGCACACAGTGAGATGCCGAGTGCAAAACTTTGTGATCGAAAGAAACCCATTATGGATCGTGAACTTCTCCACCTCGTGTTCTGAAAATGAGTAGAATAGGATAGAAGTGCTAAGTGCAAGGAGCTCATATGACATGGTTTTGGTATTGTTATAGCTGTTAACATATCAATAATTGATGGCGTCCATCCTTGTAGGCTGCGACGTTGTAGACTCGAGTGGAGAAGAATCTTCTGTCTTTAGCAGCGGATGCTTGGACCCACTTGTTCTGCTGCGGCACTTGGAAATGGACACAGGAAAACTTGCACTTTTCACTGAGGAGCAGCTGGAGGTAGGCACTCCTCTATTTTGGTTCATCCCTCCAAACTTCTAAAATTAGTTTAAGTTCTGTTGTTTACATTCGTGTGCTTGCTCTATGTCACTTGTATTAGCGCTAGTTTCATGTCATAAGAAACATGTCATTACCGTTAATTTATCATAGCTGCAGCTGAGCTGGACTAATTTATTCAGTCAGCCTACAATGTTTGAATGTAGGCATTGAAATGCAGTTGCTGATTAATATGCTGGAGACACATTATAGTTAATGAAAGAAATGCTTGGCAGGCAAGCAATTCGTTAAGCTCTGTCAAGTTGTTGCCTAAAGAGCATTAAGGGAGACTCCTGAAAATTTTCCCCTGAAAACTGATTTAAATCAGTGGTGCCTTTATATAGGTAACTTTGGAATAAATTAGAGGGAACTTCGGGTGAACAGAGCTGGTGCGAAAAACTGTGTGGCTTTGTGGAGAATTATGCATGATTTTTAAACCCAGCTGGAGTCTTTTTTTTGTCGCCACTTATTAGCTCCGAGTGCAGCATGAATTGCTGGTGCTTAACCAGTTTGGCTTCCAACAGGTGCTTTCAGAAATGCCAGTGGAGTCCGTGGACCCCGATGTGTTCAACACAACTTTTGTGGAGACTGTGACGGACACTTGCGGACGGCTGCTGGTAGAGAAAAGAGAGGCACGGGAAGCCATCGAATTCATCAAGGTTTTCTCACAGAACAGCCAGAGCAGCCAGGATGAGACTGACGGTTCAGCACCTGGGTGAGTTGAGATCAAAGTTGGCCCCTTCAGGTGCACTGTTTCTGTGAAACACTGATGGGATAGCACATAATGAGAATGCAAGAGCTATTACCAGCCATCATAACTCAAGGCTACTGCACCAGTACCTGTCCTCTGAAATTCAAAATACGCTAGAACCTTATCGACATATTTCATGAAAAATTCAGGGGGAAAGCGCATAACCTGGGAAGCCCTATGATCCAAAACCACTAAGATTTTGAAAAATTTGGCTGAAGATTAAATAGAGAGACATTTATTGACCATTTTGTCACCTTCAAAGGCTGGCACAAGATCTCCAGAGCTTATCTGGGGCTTGTAGACTTCTTTTCGCAGTTTCATTGTCCTTAGAATGTAACTTCAGTGTATCCAGTCTGGCAGTGAAGGCAAAAGTAGCTGGGACCTCTTTACTGTCATGTACGAATGCTTCACTGCTATGATTCTAATGACATCACATGAATCCAGGCTCAGCTCGCTCATGTGTTCAAAGCTCCCACAGCCACGGGCAGATCCAGGAGCCCGCTTTGAGGGGGGTTTCTTACGACGTGTGGTGTGGTTGTTGTTGCACTGCTGACATGCCTGGCCAAAATATTTATGCTTTGTTCTCAAGTGATTCCCTTATTATCAGTTATTATGGTTCATTGTTGTTATAAAGTCTATGGTTTTTCGTCAAGGAAACCATACAGGTAAATATGCATCCCGTCGGTATTATGCAGGATATCTTTTGAGTGTAGGAAATGGGAAATCTTCAGAACCGGGAAAATATCAACCAAAGTTCTACTGTATTCCTGCATTTGCGCTGCCATTCATGTCGTTTGTATTTAGCCACAACGGAGTGTTGGATGGATGAATTTGACTAGAGTGCATTGCAAAAGCACTGCATGTAATATGTCTGGATGATGCTTATCAAACTTAAAGCTCTTGGCATTTAGTTACATGACAGAGCAAGTGAAATTCTACACAGTTTTTGCATGACTGCCTAGCTGGCTTGCTGGCTGGTCTGGTTGGGCATTTGTCAGCAATGTTTCCGGTAGGATAGCACTGTTATTTCCTGAAGCGTTCAGGACTTTTTGTCATTTCCATGCCATAGTTTTCATTTTTTTTTTTGCCTGTAGGTTTGGTACAAAATATCTTTTTTGAGGCACAGTTTAATGCACGTTGCTTATGAACCTTCTTAAATTTTGTCAAAGGCCAGTTTGTGAATACCCAGCAGAGTATTTATTTATTTTTCTTTTTAACAGCACCGACACCCCTGGGGAAGCAATTGGTGGCAAGCACAGCAGGGAAGCTGATGACCATAGTGAAGCATCAGGTGAGCTGCAGTGTCATATAGGAAGTTGTCAGGGTTTGAACCGGCGTCAGTGATTGAAAACAGCGCTAAACAAAAAAGATCAAAGTGTGCACTTAGTGTTTGCCTCCGACACGATTCATTGTTGCTGAACAAAATGTTTCCTTTTTTTCTTTCTATGAACGCCTAGCAAAGCGGTCGAAGCCAAGTTGACATCTACTCATGCTCTCCTAAGCCAGCTGCTAAGCTTTACACTGTTCAAGTCCACTAAGCGTGAAGATGTCATCTGTCATGCTGTGAAGCAAGTGTGCATGTTGCAGAGCGTAAGTTTATGGTTGTTCATTTGCATCATCACATATTCATGTAGCATTAGCACATCATGCAAGTCATTTTTATTTGCTACAGCAAGAGTGTTGACATTTTCTCAGCTTGTACTTCCAGTTCAGTGTTAAGTTTTCACTCTTCAAGCTTTGTGATGCACATGTTAACATTTCTTGCTGTTTTGTGCTTAATGTCTTCCAAGCATATTTATCTTTCGTACTTCATCTGAGCCTGCATTCTGGAAGTGTCCATTAAGCGTTTATGCCCAAATGGGCATGGCTTAAACTGATTGCATTCTTTTACTTCAGAAATGGCAAGCATCGTCACCATTCTCTCGAATCGAATTAATTGCATAGATGCTTCCACCACCTTTAAATCAAACACAGCCAGCTTTATGAGTTTTTGAATGCTTTAATATAAATTGTAACTGTTTACAGCACGATTTTTTGTAATATTCACTTTTGAGCTATAATAGGGGACATGCAAAACTCCGCAAGTGCACGTTCCTAAAAGCAATGTTGTCCAAGAGAAGATGGCAGAGTTCCGTATAAAAGAATTGTGAAGGCAGCAGAAGAGGCGCTAAAGGTGTGGATGGAATGCTGAAGTGTATTTCGGGTGAATAAAACAAAACAAAAAAACTAGTCTTCTTGCTTTGTTTCAGCTGGAAACTCATGGTGCCCATCTTGCCCTGAGCAATGTTGTGTGAAAAACCACATTTGCAAAATTTCGCACAAAAATTGTCCTATTAGTGACCAATGGCAGGTGCAGCTTCGGCCAAGGTGATGTAACTGGAGAGATGAGTCAGATGCTGTCACGTAGCTGTAACCTCTGCATATGGGGCTCCAACCATTTGGTGCAGATTGAAGTAGACACTTCCAGAATGCAGTCCCTGGAGCAGTCTCAACTTAATGCTAGCTGGACATGATCTCTTTTGCTCTGTGTTTTGCGCTGTAAATTTTTTTTTATTTCCATGCACTGAAGATAGTAAAAAATTATTGTTTTGGAAAACAAATCGTCTGTCTGTTTCTGGGCGCCTCCTAAAAACAGAATGATCAAAAACTTGAATTTCCTAATGCTGTGATACAAAACATGAAGAAACAGTCAAGCAGGACTACAATCACTGATTGCTTGGCTGCGAGACTTAAGCACAAGCTGTTGGCTTAGACTAATGCAGGTACTTTCACGGAATGTCATTTATCTGGAGTCGTCTTCACCCTGCCTGATCTTGGCAAACATCTGACCAAGCATGCGGTTGCAGAGAGCTGCGTAGGGGTTCATCTGGACCAGCTGATTCTTGGCAAACTGGCTCCCCAGTTTAGCAGCCTCCTTGAAGTCTGCTTCAGCCTCTTGGTCGTGTTCCCTGAGCCGATGGATGAGTCCCCTTTGGCAAAAGGCTTGCGCTGCAGCATGTTTGCTGCTGTGGCCCAGATTGATGGCATTGTTAAGGTCTTCCAATGCACCTGCATCACAGAGCCAGGCACGTGTGAGACAAAGAAGTGATAAAGTGCCACCAAATCAATGAAAGTAATTTTTTGCCGTTAAGATTTTGTTCTAGGTCCATGCCAATGCTGTCTATTTAGTTTACCTTATCTGTTGGACTTATTCCAGGCTTGCCAAAGTGGGCAATCTAATTGTACCTCCTGTTGTGCCATCGCATAAGTTGCAGGCGATTTTCGCGGCGTGAGTGCTGTTAGAAAACATCTCATGCAAAGCAATATTTATGGCAGTTTGCTTGCAAGGGGCATATGCCAGGGACAGAAATTCGCAGGGACACGTTGTTACATCATGTTGGCAGTGCAATAGCATTAGAAGCTGTTGATTCGTTTACCAGAAGGGACGTCACTTTTTTCCAGCTAGTGGGAGAATTTTATGAGAAGCGTATTTTGGCCCCATGGGACTTTCACATTTATCCCATCGCCAGGAAGTGCTTTAGGCCAGTATAATGCAATGACTGTTCTGATTCCATTCTATTTTGGTTTTTCGGCCCTTCGACTTAGGCCATTAGAGAGCTTTAGAGCGCAATCCATGATTCGCTTACGCGGGCAGCTATCTGCGCATTCGCAGATGGCCTGCAGGCATGCATGCGCCTGTCACTGCGCCGGCAGTGCTGGGTCTCCGCGGAAGCGGATGATGGCAGCGGATCCTGCTATGCTAAATCTCTAATAACGAACAGCTAACGCGGGGCAGACTGGGTGTCGCTAGCTGCAAAGAGTAGGCGAAACAAAATCTGGTGGCAGGTAGTGATGCCACCACAAGGTCACGCGACCTACGTGGCCCGCCTAGGTTGTTCCTAGAGCGATCTTTCTCTCACAAAGCTAACACCGGATTTTCTGAAGAACGAAGCCTTAACGCTATTGCGTTAATACGGAATCAGAATACAGTCTTTTCGTTATACCGGAGCAGAAACATTAATAGCGCTGCACCGATGGTGAGTCCGGCTAGCGTCTTACGTTCAACTTGTCCCTTGATGCGTAGTGCCTGTGCCCGATTGTTGTAGCCAGAAGCCCTGTTCGGCACCAGCCGAATCACCTCGGTGAAGATCTCGATGGCACGGTCGATGTCGCCTTTCTCGGCTGCCTGCACACCTTCAACTTCAAGCTCCTTAACCTTGTTCGTTGTTCCGTCATCTGGAATACATCGCAGAGCAATGCCAAATCAAATGTACGCCTTTTTGAAGAAAGAAAAGATGGGGGCTCTTTGCTTTATTTGAGAATGAATATGTGTTCATGACCGCTCAGCTACGCAACACGAAGTGAGTAGTTTGCACTTCACACGACTATTATTGACCCTTTCGTGTTATGACGCCTTTCATCCCTATTGAAGCTTTTGATGACGAGTGACTTTTCAGTGCCACCCGCTGCGGTACGTGGCTCAGTGGTGAGGGCGGTTGGCTAGTGAGCTAGAGTACCCGGGTTCGAACCTGGCCGTGGCGGCCTCGTTTCGATGGAAGTGGACACCAAAGGTGCCTGTGTGCTGTGCGATGTCAGTGCACTCCAAAAAACTCCAAGTGGTGTAGAAATTATTCCGGAGCCATCTACTATGGCCCCTCTTCTTTCTCTCTTCCATCTTTCACTCCCTCCATCGTCCTTTCCCTCACAGCGCAGTTGAGGTATGCACCAATAACTGAGACAGGTTTACAGTTCCATTTCGTTTCCTTAAAAAACAATCTTTTTTTTCTTTTTTCAGTTCCAGCCAGAATTTATATAACTGCTTGCCGCAGTGAAAAAAAAAAAAATGGCAATGAAAATCCTTTCAGGCATTTCGCCCTCCTTAAAAATGGAATGACATCAATAAATGTGCTGCTCACAAGAGCCGTTTCGTCTTGGTTATGTGACCGCAGCACATTAACGAGCGCCCGCCTCCATGGTTAGCATCAAGGCAAAGAGGAAGTTTTCTCGTGGTTTACCTCGCAGGGACTCGCCTACTCGGTTTTCGGTGTAAAAAGGGTACCTCATTGAAATATGTTACTTGAGCCCATTCCATGAAGTTGCCGAGTTTGGTAGGGCAGTGTTCCAGAAGTACGCTGGCAGGGGGATGTCGTACAAGTGCTGCTCCTGTAAGAGGGTTGTATAGTACTCTCAGAGGCTTATCAGCGTATTCCTTTTCTGCCTAGGAATGCAACCACCAGTTTTGCTGGGCAGTGCAGTGGAACTCTTGTAACGTCCCCTCACTAAGAGATTTTGATGTACCGGTGGCCTGTTTTGACAAAAGACTTTCATGCTGCCTCTCAGCGTGGTGGTTTACTCTACTGCATACTACAAAGGTTTATGGCAGCTCGCAAAGGATTCAGAGCTTCGTACCTACCATATGTGTCGAAAAAGTACCAGATGTTTTGGCTGACTTGGTGCTCTTCTGACCAAACAAGTTCGAGCTGCGGAGGAGGTTCTTAATTTACGATGCCTTTTCGAATAAAGCTGGTCACTTACTTTCTCATTCTTCTTTTTATTTGTACTAGCTTCATTAAAAGTTTTCCTTTGTTGTTTTCGAACTTCTTAACCCTTTGATGCCCAAATGTAAAGGAATCAAATAAAAACAAAAAATTTGCCTCTATGTCGTGCTAGCTAACGTACCTATAAGTTCAAAAGCCAGCATCAAAATACTGTTCGCACCGATGAAACTGGGTAGCATTTTGTACATTTTGTGTAGCTAGTACGAGTTGCGTCAAAGAATAAACCGAAAACCTCGAGCCAATTAACTGGAAGTCCCCATGACAGTAAACAATTTTTCATCTATCAAATGTTTTCATATTTTTCACACAACATTTGTCCAAAAATGTGAGACGAAGAATTGCTGGGCGCCAGCTGGAAGTCCCTCATTCACGCACCCTTTTTCTTTACACAGCATTGCTCGCAGTGACTCCAAACATTTTGACTGGAGAGCACGGGCTACCGAGAAGATGTTGCCATCAAACTTTGTATATAAGCTCCATGTTGTAATAGCACACGGCGTGAAAACGGTATGTAGCGAATCCGCGACACTGGGCAGTAAAGGGTCAAGTTTTCATGTGTCAGCCATGTGTGACTTAGTGAGCAGGAATTTTAAGTTGCACACTGCAACTTACACATTTTGAGGGCCTGTTTACTGATAGGAGCAAAGCAGCCCGCTTCTATTACTGGACGTATGTATTAATTTCCCCACCCTTGGTAGCCAAAAACACTGTAATGGGCGCACAGACGTAGGACTACATCACACTGGTGACGCTGTACATAATCCACAAATGCTTCAAGAACCACGCCATATGTAAAACAAGCTGTCCGTTCATTATATTGAAGTATATATAGTTTATTAGTTTTGCATGGATAATAATTACTGATCTCAGAACAATGCACGCACATGATACGGGGCGCGTGCTTTTGCCATATACAACATGCATCGCCAGGCTTATAAGATGGAAACGTCCACTGCAGCAAATTGTGTAGCCATCTATTTTACTCACTGCTCCAAAACTTGGTAAATGTTGTTCCTAGCGCATACATCTAGCAATGGAGATGTTTGACCCAAATCAATGTAAAAATATACAACCGGTGTCGGTTGAGTTGTTTTAAAAGGTTCTTCTTGCACATTTCTAGGACAGACAGATGCTGTAAAAGTCGACTGGGACCCATGCGGTGCAAGGATATGCGTGCTAGTTAATCGCTCCACATAGATTTTTAAAGTTGGCGCGCATGCCTGGCGAAATAAGCCATGAATGGTACCGTGTCGCGCTAGGAATTTTTTTTGTTTTGTTTTAACCATGTGCCGGCGGATCGCATGCATGAAAGTCTCACGTTTTTGTGCGCTTACACGCGTTTCTACCTTCTCCGCGTGTAGCAAATTTTTGCTAGTTTGATCAAAGCTGCGCACCAATCACATTACGCAACTTCAATGGTGGCCCGCGTCGCAAGTTCAAACAGCCTGCCAAAGAGCGCGCGAAGGCCGGCCTTATTTTTCATCACGCTGCACAGCTGGTTTCATCAGAGGCATCTCATTTCGTTCAGTTCCTTCCTACCGAGTGTTTTTTAACGAAGTCACTGCATGTGTGGTTGATCGCGACGCGTTAGCTTGATCTCGCCATCGTCTGACCTTGAGCGCTGTTTTCGGTCTGGGCAGCCTCGTCGTCATCCGCGTCGGTCGAGAATCCAAACTCCGAGAACAGCGGGTTGAAGACAGCTTCCAAGACGGCCCTGTCGTTTTCAGTCGCCATAGTGGTGCCTGTTGTCACCAATGTCGAAGCGAAGCACGGAAAGAAGCGGCAGCGCTGTTTTGCGGTCTGCCTGCGACGAGGCCTCTGGGCGATCGACGCAACAGACTCGTCCGACCGCTGCTGCCTCGCTCTCCGCCGTCTGCTCGGTGGTCGTCCTGCCCTCGGGGCGCATTTTTGCTTGTTGCCCTCCCCGCGGACGGCTTTCCTTATCGAGGCTGGGTAATACGAGCGTCGCCGCTTGCCCTCACTATCGCTTTTGGACGGAGCCAGCTAGCGATGGACCCGCGTCCGAGATCAACCCGACAGGATGCATGGTGACGCGGGCACGCCTATCACACGTTCCACTTACGCCTTCTCACACATATCAGTCCATGAATATTTGGCGCTTAGCGATAAGTGCAGCGTATAAAGACTGTTCGGCATCCAGTTTAACACACTGCGCTGAAGAATTACTTCAATGGTGAAGTTTATCTTGATTTTTTCTTGGTTTGGTTTGGTTTATGGGGTCAGCGCCGCTGATGGGGTTTAACGTCCCAAAGCGACTGAGGCTATATGAGAGACGCCGTAGTGAAGGGCTTCGGAAATTTCGACCACCTGGGGTTCTTTAAAGGCCGATTCACACGACGGTCACCCGCGGCCCGCGCACTACGTGTTCATGCGTCAGCACATTGAGGGGCGCGCTGTCGGCCGCCATCGTAGTGCGCGGGCCGCGGGCGAACGGACCGTCGTGTGAATCGGCACTGACATTGCACAGTACACGGGCCTCTAGAATTTAGCCACCATCGAAATTCAACCGCCGCGGCCGGGATCGAACCCGCGTCTTTCGGGTCAGCAGCCGAGCACCATAACCACTGAGCCACCGCGGCAGCGTGATTTTTTCTTGAATGTACTTGTGATTAGGACCCAAATCAGTGCCATTTAGTTCTCTGGCGCGATGGCAGTGACGGCGCCAAGGGGGAGCGTGGGGTGGCGGCAGAAATATGCCGGGCGACACGTAATTTGACGAGCACTTTTTGAGACCCCGACGAGCAGATGGTTTCCTGATAATGCAGCCCGTATGCGGCCCTCTCACTAGTCAGATCAGATAAAATTTGTATGAAAACCTTGCGCCCCCTCCCACTCCAACTTCTCTTTGCGCCACCCCTCTACTGATGTCCTTGCTCCGTCCCTGCGCGATGGACAAGGTACGTGTCCCTGCTAACTTGAGCTAAGACGTAACCGAGGAATGCTTGCGGCTGTTAAACTGGCACAGTATGTTTGCGGCTGCCGTAGGTAAACGTGGGTATTCTTTGATTCATATTAATTACTTTAAATAATTTTAAGCCGCTTGAGGTACGCGCGCGAGAAATGCTCTGCGAGCTGCAGTCTCCAATCGCGCGCAAGAATGGCGTGCATGTCGTAATTGCGGTAACTTTATTGCGGGTTTTTTGCTCTTTGAATAAAGTTCGTGAAGTGCGAAATATTCGCGGCAGAGGTGCGTATATTTAGCTTCCTGCAATTCCGGTGGTTCGAGGGGATCCGAGCCCTTCACCATGCACAATTATCTGCAATCCCAGAGGCGCGGAATTGGAGGACTCCAGCCCAGCACCCCCTCCCGGTGCTGACTCTGGGCCGGAGTCCCATCAGCCCCCGACTCTCACCTCCAATCCTAATGATGGAGGGACGGCCTAACAAGTGTTCTCCTACTCCGAAAACACACAAATTGGTAACCGTAACGCAATGGTGTTGTAGAGGCTTCAAGGCTCGGCATAAACGCGCTAACCTGCGCCTCTGCTTAGAAACTTTCGAGGCTTTGCCTGCCGTGATCGCCCTCCAGGAGCGGCGGCCAAGTTGACTAACTATGCGACGTTCCAGGGAGACCCCTCGTCGTGTCTCCTCGTACACAAGTCGTACACAACCACCAAAATCGACCTTGATCTCAACATACCGTACTCGTACACCATGGTAAGGATTCTTCCCCTTCGCCGATCGGATCCTCCCCTGCACGTACTTAATGTATACTGCTCCCCGAAGCTGAAGCGAGTGACCTTCGCGGACCTCTTTAGCCGTGCGCTAAAGAGGCGGGTCGCCACCCCCTGCTGATTGTGGGCGACTTCAACGCCCCTAGCCAGCTATGGGGCTATCGTAAGGAGGAAGTGCGCGGACTCATGCTGGCGAAGTTGGCGTCCACAATGTGCCTCACCCTCCACACCGACCCGGTATGTCCTAACCGCGCAGGCAACTCGGTGACCCGAGACACATGCCCTTACCTCACCTTCACTCGCAACATAAGACGCAGACTGAGTTAACACCGAGGATGCCCTCGGCAGCGACCACTGCATCCTCAACACCACTGTTTGTACACGCCCCCTAAAGCGCCCCACCACACAGCACGCATCCCCAATTTGGCCATCTTTCGCCAAAATTTCCCATCCGACGCCAACACGAAATCACAGAGCAGGGCTATACGAACTGGTCCCGGTCAGTCATATGGCACCTTCGCTCCCACGAGAAGCAGATACAGCTCACAGAGGTGGTCACGGACGTGGACAACCACCTCCTCCACCTCTGAGAAGCTCGCCGGGGCGTCACGAGCCGCTGGAAGCGCCAGAAACACGACAAGAAGCTCAAAGCGCACATTGAGGACCTCACCCGACAGGCAGAGTACGCGGCCCAACTCGCGGACTCCAACTGGATGGACCGTGGCAACACGGCGGCGAAGCAGATGTCGAGCCGCAACACGTGGCAGCTCTTCCGAGCCCTATCAACCCAACACAGACCCGCACAGAAACGCAGAAGCAACTACACAAAACCATGCACTCATTCCAAGGAAATATACAACACAGTTGGCACAGGCGCTCCGGGATCGCTACCTGTGCACAACTCAGGACGCCCGCAGATCGGCCTACTCCTACGCAGGCAGGGAAAACTAGGAGTTGGCCAATCCTTTCCAGCTTCACGATTTGCGGGCCAGTCTGGCCAAAATGAAGAGGGGCACCACGCCGGGCCGGGACAAGGTCACCGTCGCCGTCACAAGGTCACCGTCAAAACTTTTGGCAAATCTTCCTGGTTCAACGTGCCAGTGCCATCAATGCGATCTGGACGGGGGCAACCCCCTCCCCGTTGACTGGAAGATGGCCCTCGTCACCTTCATCCCGAAGGCCGGGAAACAGATCGACACGGACAACCTCCGCCCCATCTCTCTCACCTGTGCGGGATCGGCTGTCTGAGTACCTCGAACAACACAACAAACACCATTGCGGACACCATGTTCGAACTTCGGCCGCATATATCCGCACAGGATGTCCTCCTCCAACTCGACCGCGAAGTCTTGAACCCCATCACACACCCCAAAAACGGCAAAATTGTCGTCGCGCTCGACCTGTAAGGAGCGTTCGACAACGTATAACTCGATCACGATCATACTCACACATTTTAGTCAAACTCACTGCGGCACCAATACCTTCAATTACGTGAAACAATTTCTCACGGACAGACTGTCCTACATCCGAATACAGGACCAAAAGATCGGCACGACGGGGACTCCACAAGGCGCGGTGCTGTCCCCTCTGCTATTCAACATTGTCATGATGCGCCTACCTGCCCTGCTCGGTGCGGTCGAAGGGGTCCAGCACGCGCTGCCGCCGACGGCATCGCCCTCTGGGTTATGCAAGGACGCCAGGGGGACATGGAGACCAGCCTGCAAACGGCTATCAGCATAGTGCACAGCTATGCCCGAGACTGTGGTCTGCAATGCTCCCTGCAGAAATCGGAATTCTGCTCCCCTCGCGCACATGCTCGACCCATATCAATGTCTCCTTGCAAAGCGGTCCCATTCACGAATCCAAGGAAATCAGAGCCCTCGGACTCTTCATACACAACCAGCGACGCTGCGACACAACACCCGCCAAGCTCCGGCAGGTGGAGGACCAGGTGGGCCGCATGATCCGCCGGAAACAAATCACCGATTACTATAAGGAGGAGCACCGGCGCTACCCGGCCCTTTGTAAGGGTCTGGATCGCGCTGACGAGCGCCTCCTCATCAAAATTCTTACTAACACTATGCTGTGCCCGGCGGTGCTTAAACATTTCAATACATCCTTTGATGGCGCGTGCCAGTTCTGTGGGGAGGTGGCTGACACCTTCCACATGGTTTGGGCGTGTCAATCAAAACCCATCTATCCCCCCCAACCCCAACCCCACCAGAGAGGACTGGGAGGCGGCCCTGCTCGGCTGTCAGGACCTAAAGAGTCAAAAGGCTTTGGTTCAACGGACGCGGGCGGCGTTGCTTGCCAATGGGACACCGGAATAGGGGCTCCACCCAGTATTGTAAGGGGAAAGGGCCAATAAGGTCCTACCCCAATCACCTTTCTGTAAAAAACTTAATTTTCCATAAATGTTTTTCACCACCACCGCCGGGTTTCCAACAAGCGCGGTGGGTTATGATGCAAAGACGCTTTGTGGCTGGCGAACGCATTCGTGACCAGTCGAATCTTGTATTCAGCTCCCTGCGTCCACCTGCGGAACCAGGAGGATGCCCTCGAGGTCATCCTCCGCAAAATCATAAAACGAGCTCTGGAACTCCAGGTCTCTACCTCAATACCAGCCACTTTATGGCACTGAGGGTGGTGAACCTTTCCGGGAGCTTCGGGAGGCCCACCTCAACAACCACTCGTCTCATAAAGACAGGGTCGGGTCGCCGCTTTCTAGCCCGACTTCAGATCCAACACATCCAATTCAGAGGAGAGATGCCGCCTTCCCGTGCACTGGAGACGCGGCCTCCACGTGCGGCCTCTCCCAACCAATATGTCCAAGGAGGAGGAGGATGTAGAAGAGGAAAGGCAGGGAGGTTAACCGAAAGAATAATCGGTTTTCTACCCTACACGGGGGGGAAAGGAGTGAGGGGATAAAAAAAGAAAGAGAAAAGAGAGTAACAGAAAATTGAAGTCGCTCTAAAACGTCACTGTTCGTTAAAGTCACAGCCTATCGTCCAAAGAGGACCATAATGGCAGGCGCCTGGCGCGGGCGGAAGCCTTGTACCGCCATTTTTGGAACAAACCAGGAGTCGTCTACGTGGACACCTCCGTCCCAGACCCCAGGAGATGGTACACGGCCGCGGTCGTCCACAAGGGCGAAACAGTAGACGCCTTTACCTTCAAGGCCCAGTCAGCAATTCACGCAGAACAGGTTGCCATCGCCCTGGCAGCCTCCGACTCCTCCAAGAGGGACTTGTCAAAACGTCGAGCAAGAGGCCCGTGTACTCTGAGATGCCAGTGCACTTTAAAGAACTCCAGGTGATCGAAATTTCCGGAGGCCTTCACTACGGTCTCCCTCATAGCCTGAGTTGCTTTTGGACATTAAACCCCATTTATGTCAAACTTCACGTACAGTCTTCCCTTCGTCATGGCATGCCGAAGTTCGTACCGCCGCGCGCAAGCGGCCGTCATTTTGTTCTCTGCGGCGTGATTTTCAAAAATGAGTTGAGTAATCTTTATTAAATGGAGCTGGCACAAAGAGCTATAGAAGGGAGTATGGACAGGGAAATCATGTTTCAATCCCTGCCTCACGTGCTAACTCCAAGAGGGAGAGCACCTTGGGACGGGCCAAACGGTATTTACTTGCTCGGCTTGTCCAAGTGCTGAATGCTGTGACATGTTTTTTTTTTTAGGTGTTGCTTCTGATGTTGTAGCCAGGGCAGTCCCACAATATGTGCTGCACCGTTGGGCGGGCGTCCATGTTGCACTCTCTGCACGTTACTCTGGCCACATGTTCGTCGGCATCATATCTTGCGCGTCTTCGGCGTTGCTCGGCCGCGGGAAGCTCGTGGTGACTGGGTTTCTTAGAACAGCCATTTAGCAGTCACATGCGGTGAGTGTGTATCCCATGCCGGGCCTTATGGATGGAAACTTGGGCTCCGCGGGGAAGCCCAGGAGGCAAGGGTCTGGGATTAGTGTAGGAGTCTGCGCCGTTAGGGCACATCGTCTTTCTTGTCTGGCCGCGCTGACACGTGCGGCCGGGTCGGGGTCATTCGATGCGGGTCGGACCAACACCTCGTACCGAGTGTGACGAAACGGAGCGGTCATATCGCTCACGATCTCGCTCGAACGCGTGGAGGTATCTGTTTGTGGTGTGTCTTGTTTAGGTAGAAGCAGGCCTTAGAAGCGAGGGTGGCGAGGCACAATGTCTTGATAGAGCGCATGTCAGCACCGCCGAAGCGCCGATATGCGCCTAATTAAATGAAGCTGCCGCCGCCAGGCGGGTTGGAAATGGCGCATCTAGGGTGCCTCGCGCACGCATCCAGGCACCCTAGACGTATCTTTTCCTTCGGTCCCACGGTCTCGCTGAGCGGTACGCCCAATATCCGCACTCATCGTCCCTCATGAGGGAAACTGGCTCTTTCCGTGTCCTGAACTCCTACCAGGAGGAAGTTCGTCTCCTCCTGCGATGGCTGCATACGAACGGGAGGCAGCTATCCAGTTTGTCCACGCATTTTTTCGATGAGCTTCCTTGGTGTCTATACCCGCAGC
This sequence comes from Amblyomma mixtum, assembly GCF_055824585.1. NCBI lineage: Eukaryota > Metazoa > Arthropoda > Arachnida > Ixodida > Ixodidae > Amblyomma > Amblyomma mixtum. Next base: position 254,092,443 of record NC_143013.1, read on the forward strand.
ATAATGTCGTCTGCGTAGGACGTCAAGCCGAGGTTCGGTAGTTTCACCGCTATATGCTTCGCATCACCAGATTAAACAGAACTGGGGACAGAATAGCACCTTAGTGCACGACTCTTGCGTTGATTGCTTTGGGTTGTTTCAGTGCGAAGTCGCCGGACGAAATCTCAAAACTTCGCCAGGAACGACCGCGCGAAGTTTACAATCCGTGTACCCGCCCCGGTCTCCTGTAGATGGTCATATGTTTAGGGGAATCCCCCAGGGTGGAGCAGATTTGTAATAAGGAGTAATTACTCATTCCACCCGAGCGAAGCCATACGGCTACAAAGGAAAGCTATACAGCTTTCTCAGAAACTTCGTAGTTAAAGAAAAATTCGTCCTGGTCTGGGGTTCGAACCCGGGACCACCGCTTCACCGGAGCAGTCGTTCTACCAATTGAGCTAACCGGGACGGCAAGCTTATGGTAGGGCGAGAGCGAATTGATCAATAACTCGAAGTGGGAACAGCGTTGGTCAGCCAGTACTGTTGGGTGCGTGACCGTGTCAAATGCTGTGGTAAGACCCACCGCAACTAATGCGCCGGGGGTCTTATAAGCAAAGTTTTGAGAACTTGTGGTATATATGCGCTTCTGCCAGATTCTTTACAATGAACAAAACTATATGCTTATCTCCAGTGCTTCGTGGTGCGATTTTTTTCTGGCAGACACGACTCTTTCCTCTTTCATAATCAGTTCGTGAAAGACTATATAAAGTTCCGCTTTAGCCAAGCCGTACGAACGTGCCTGTGTGGCCAGCCAACCGTGACGCGCAACACAACAGTCAGGGGATACAGCGATGTGTTTGTCGCGTAGCAACAGGAGAGGCGACGCTAGTAACGCGAGTCGTCTTCTGAAACGCGTTTATATGAGGATGGGGAGGAAGACGGCGGCCGACGGCAAGCGCGCTTGGCGCGTTGCTCCGATCGCTGAAGATCCGACGCGTCGCTGGTGTGGCTGGCGCCATATTTGATTGCCTCTTGGAACAGCCACTTTTTCGACCACTCCGGATTTTTTGGTGACGGCGACTTTTCTGCAGAACGGGGCCCTTACGCTTTCGCGTAATGTAAAACTACGCCTGTTTTCTGTATACGGTCGCCAGCAGTGCTGTTCAGATTCTGCCCCGCAACTAGCGCCTTTTTCGTTAAACCTTTGGCTCAGGTTTCATATGGCAGTTAGGAGCTGTCCACTGCTGATGACAATACTATGGCGAGGATGTCTTTCACTAAAAAAGATCCTGGTTTAAAAAGATGCTAGCAGCCTTCGGTGAAACACAAGGTAATTGCACTAGACATACTACCTTATTCACCCTATACTGTTTCGTTTTTGTCAACCTATGCTGATGTATTACTTCAGCACGGTTTTTGATGCCCATGCTTGCGAGAGAATTTACAGAATCTGTAGAGACTTCTGCGAAGAAGCAAGGAAATTCATCCATGTGTTCACTATAGATCTGGTAGAGTGTTCTCCTCCCACCTTTTAAAATGTTCCATTGACCAATTTTGACCGTTTTAACATTGAATTTAACTCCGGTCGCGTCATTTTTTTCCCTTGATGGTTACAACTGCATATAAAGATGGCTTTACCCTTCCGGGATCACATGATCACTAGCTGACCAAGTGCAATAGAACACCACCGTATGAACCTTTAGCCAATGACAATAAAGTGATGTGACAATGACCATTTGGGGTCATGTGGCCCAGGATTGCCTAGCCCTCCCCAAAGGGAGAGCAACGATTCTTCGGAGTTTTCTCTTGTGCTTCTTTCTCGGAGACAACTGATCTGGCTCATGTGCAAGTGTATATTAGAGATATTGTGCTTTTAACATACACTTTGTTTTGACACCACCTGAACTCACATAGATGGCAAGTAATGTGAGAGGGAAACAAAATGATCAGTTTGATTGAGCCACTGAGGCCATTATATCGGTCACTTCTCTGTCACTGAGCGAGAAAATTTGCTACCTTGTCTTGGAATGAAACAGCAAGCTCAACAAGCACATATCTCTGGCACTTGCGAACACTTTTTGTGAGTTGTGCAAGACAATTTCTCTGGTCAGTTTGCCAGCAAAAAATTGACGGCCTGTTAGTTGTGTTCCGTCTTGAAAACGTAGCAGCTCGAAAAAACGGGGACAAAATAGGCACAAGTACGACAAGACGTATACGTGCTGTAGCATACGTCCTCTCGTATCTTGCTCCCGTTTTTTCGTGCTGCTAGGTTTTCAAGATGGATCAATACCAACTGGCCCAAACTTCGGTGCTTTTGCATAGTTGTGTTCCATAGCTAGACGCACCAGCACCGCTGAGAGTTTAAATATGAGCCTATTTTCAGCCACGAATGTATGCATGTCCGCGCTTTATTAAATACACCTATCCATATCTACATAAACACAGGTGCAGCCGATCACTTTTTCAAAGTCGTCGAGAACGGCTGGCGGATGTCGGGCGGAATGTACTCCTCTTCGACTTCTTCCTTGGCTGCGAGCTCCTCCATCTCGGCCTCCACATTGGCCAGCTCCATCTCGAGCTGATCCCAGTTCTCGAACGCGTACAGCAGCTCCTCTTTCTCACGCAGCTCCTTCTTCCGCGCCCTGATAGCCTCGATCGTCTTCTCGCGCAAGAACAGCTGTGTCTGCTCTTCTAGGGCCTTGTGTCTCAGCTCCTGCCACAGCTCGAAGTTGCGCTTCTGCTCCTCGATGTCTGCCGGCTCCAACGCGGGCAGCTTCTTCAGCGCTTCCAGCAGCAACTCGTGGGCATCCGCGTCCGAGCAGCCTCCCGAATCCTCCAGGCCCGCCAGAGCCGACGCGAGTTTCTTGCGACATTCGTCGTCAGCTCCTAGTCCACCGTCCTCCCGGTCCATGGCTTCGCGGAAGGTCTTCACCGCGCTACGGGTCAGCAAGTCGCCTCCACCGCCGCTCTTCTTCTTCAGCAAACTTTCAAGAAACTCGACACTCTTATTCCACTTCTGATAGAGGCCGCAGCCCACGAGATAGTAGCTCCTGTGGAGCAGGTCGTCGACGCCACCGCAAAAGAGCATGAGCGTCTTGCCTATCAGGTGGTCGGGCTCGTTCAGGTCAAAGTGGTCGTCGAAGAAAGGGTTCGGGATCTTGGGTACGCGCACGAATATCTCCTCGTCGTCGTCTTCGTCCTCGGCGGGTATTTTCGGGTTCGGGTCCCAGGGCTCCGGTTTAGGGTCGCGGAGGTAACTGTGGCAGGAGTAGAGGGCGAGCAGCTTGCTGATATCATTGCCAGTGTTCTCCTGAAGCATCATCTCTATGGCGACCTTGACGGCGTCTCGGTGATTGGCCAGCTTGATGAAGGTGTCCATCAAGATGTTAAAGGTGTGCGTGTCCGGGAAGATGCCGTAGTCGAGCCGGTTCGGCAGCAATCGCATGAGCACGTCGTGTTGGTTGGTGTCCAGGAAGTACCGTACCGCGGCCGCATGCGTTGACGGTAGCGTGTTGGCCGACTGCCTCGTGCGCCGGTGCCGATTGAGCACGTTTTCGAATTCCACAGCGTAGTCCTTGCTGGTTACCTTGTTCAAGTAAATGTCCACATCCACGGCGCTCGCCTTGAGCTTGGTGCCGAACTTCTTGCTGAGCTCGACGAAGTACCTGTCGATGTCCGTGTTGCGGAGCAGCGGGTCATCCATGCGTTTGTTCCACTCATCACGACAGTAGTATGTCTCGGAAAGAAGCGATCGCGACGCGAGTATTAGCTTTTGAGACCTTTTAACGTTCGACAACAACCGCCGGGAAACGCGCCCAGAGCGACATGCGGCGCTTACGCACTGCGCCATTTTTCTTCCTCCGTTGCCGTTGTTGCTAGAACCGGTAGTGCGATAACCGCGCTATTTAGACGAGAAAAATTAGCCCTACGCGTTGAATACTGATAGTTCTTTTACTTTTGGCTTCACAAGCAAACCTTTATTCAAAAGCGCTATTAAGAAGCGGCGATGCATTCTATGTGTTAACGAGTGCGGCGCTGAACTTTTAGCACGAATACTTTACGTTACTCCGAGCCCGCTGTTGATTTTTACTAGTGGCACAATATTATTGCTTAATATTATGGAGCTTTTCACTGATTATTTATGTGGTGCATCAACTAGAAGGACAGTTTCTACTTTTAAAATACGTGATTCACAATGAACCGTAAATTTATCGCCGGCCGGTTCAACCTCGCAATCCGGAAGCAGAGCGGAATGGTCTTTCCGTTCGTGTTTTTCCCTTATATGGGTAGTGTTTTTTTCTTACTGCATATCTGTCATTTTTGTCGGGAAAATGTTTGCTCGCTTTGTCACGGCGATCGTTAGTTCTCCTTGAGCTTTCCATATCAGCGCCGTCACATCCGCGTCAGAGACCGGCGCTATCGTGTGTTTGTCATCCCACTCGCTACAAGAAGCCGCCGGAGAGACTGCGCGGACACCTGTGAGCGTGAGAGACGCGACGGTGCGACACTGCGACGACGGGATACGAGCGACATTCTGCACTGAAAAAGGGTGTGCCCGTTTCCGAACAGGATTCGCAAAGGACGTTCTAGTTGAAGGCAGCGCCCTTCGTCTCTGAAGGAGGGCTACGTGCTTGCGCGAACTGAGGTAAGATCGAGAAAACGCGCAGCATTCCTTTGCGCTTGAGAGATCGCGGTGCGCTACATTTGTCGGACCCGGAGGTTCTTGACCCGAGTCGGCTCGCGAAAAAGTATCGATCGCTGCAAAAGCTACGGCTCTGCTCAGTATAAAGTTGCAAAAACCGTCGCCGCTCGTCTGAAATCAGCAGGTACCGCGGCTTTTACACTGCTCTCGAGAGAGGATAGGAAAGTGGATGAGAGATGCGAGAGTGAGGGAGAATGAATTGCGAAAATGTCGATCTCAGTGTGGGATTATATTTTTTTTTTCCCCGTCTTTCTTCACTGCCGGACGTGACTGGCGTAACTTCGGCAGATTCCATTAGCCTTGGAATGCATACGCGCGTGCTTTTGCATACATTTACTTGCGCCTAACCGTGCGCGGCTCCAGAGGTTTTCATTACATTTTACCGTGCAGTTATCTTTTTCATCATAATACAAACAGGAAATGTGAGAGGATCCGACCGCGCGAACAAAGCCTGGTGTGGTTAAGCAATGACGCGAAGTGTGCTGACTAGAGAGGAATGAAAGTGAGAAAAGAGAGTCGATTTGCGTTAGCAATACCCGAAAGCACCACTGGGTGTGGTTCACCTTAGTGGTATCAACTTTCTTTTTTTGTAATTTCTTTTGGTCTAGTCGTTTAGTTTCTGTTCTCTAATTTTTGTGTCATGTTCAAGCGAAATAATTACTCTTAATACTGGATTCCTATAAATTGGGGAACAAAAGAAGGGAAACAGTTAGTTCTGTTGAGCCCATTGTTTTGTAGATTAATTTAACTGTAAGGAAAAAATTACTTTTCACATTTTTTGACGCTTATCTGTTGCTATATTAGTGCTGGTAACATGGTAAAATGACTCCATATATGCATATGAAGTCATTTGCATATATGTAATGTAATACACCTTTTCATCAAAGGCCTTATTCAACACTAGATTGTGGTATGCCCCTGCCAACACTTACTCATAGGACTGGAAAATAGTTGAGATAGCCAACCTCGTATGCAATACCCCCGGCAAAGGGGTACCTTTAAGGTAATAAAACTGAACTGAACTGAACTACTGCACGCTTTTCGCACAGTCCATAAGCACCTGGCCCAAGTGTCATGAAAAGACAAAGTTAAGAGTTTATTAAAAAAAAATATAGGCAAAATTCACATGTAGAAAAAGGATACAGAAAGAGGTGGGACTACTGCAGTGGGTCATAGACAAACCAATATTTGTCCTTATCTCTCAAGACTCTGTCTCTCACGGTGGCAAAGCTTCCTAAATGCTTTCACTGGCACAAACTAAACAGTGCAAAAGCTGATTACCTCATAAATTTACTCTGATGCTGGTTCTCGGGAACTGTGTCTTCATTTTTTTTTCTTTTAGCCTTCCGAAGGCTGTGAAACCAGATTTTGCTGCCAGTTTGTGATTTTGTGTGCTTTGATCTTACTAGCTTCTCTTTTTCTGGTCCAGCGAGCGTTTAGACGGGAGTCTACTGAGGTCACAGCAGGGAACCATGGCAGCCCACCCAGACTCCGTGATCCAGGAGTTGAGTAGGCTGCACATCAACCACATGACACCCCAGCAGTACTCTCCATTACGCGGCAAGAAGGTCGGCCCCGTGGTCCCACCCAAGCCCAAGAAAGTCACCGCTACGCCTGGACTGCATGGAAATTCACATGGTGGGTATGCAACGATGGGAACTATCAAGGAAAAGAAAGAATGTGATAAGGGTAGTTGAAAAACTGAAAGAGGGCAATGTAAATTAGAGAACTATTAAGAGAAAACAACAAGCTTGGCAAAACAGTATAATGAACAGTGAACAGATAAATGTTGGTCCCTTGGATTTCCAGGAGAATGTAAATATAGCAGGGGATGCCAGACAGTCACGTGATCTGCGGAGACTAGAAACTTTTCAGGAATAGAGCCATGGCTCGCTCAAGGCAGGTTTAATTGCTGATCAATGGCAGAAGCCTTTCTCCTGCAATATATGTAGTCTGGCTGCTAATCATGATGACTGTGCAGCAGTGCAGTATCTTTGTCAGTAGTGCCACTTTGAAACTTGGAGTGCGCCCCGCCGTGGTGGCTCAATGGTTATGGTGCTCGGCTGCTGACCCGAAAGACGCGGGTTCGATCCTGGTCGCGGCGGTTGAATTTCTTTGGAGGAGAAATTCTAGAGGCCCGTGTACTGTGCGATGTCAGTGCACATTAAAGAACCCCAGGTGGTCGAAATTTCCAGAGCCCTCCACTAGGCGTCTCTCTAGCCTTAGTCGCTTTGGGACGTTAAACCCCATAAACCAAACCAAACCGAAACTTGGAGTGCTTATAGATGTCCATTCTTTCCAGGCCTTAAGCATAACCAGACCAAGTCGAGACAGATTTATTTTGGGAGTTTTCTGGCAGCTTCAACTTAATGAATTTTTCACTTGGTCTTGTATCACTGCAACGGCCATTGATTCATATCTCCTGGAGGTTATTAAATGTTTTTATGCAAATAAAAAATAAAATGGCAAATGTTAGCAGTGGGCAGAATAATGCAGTGCCCTGGGCGGTATAAAAATTCAGCCCTCTCAGTGAAATTTGAAATCTGCATTTCTGATGAAAGCAACAATCAGAGTTCCACTTGGTGGTGTCTTATCAACAGATTGCACTTAATGCACTGAATGATTGAGCCGTAAAAGAGAGCAGCTCAGAAACCTGCAATAGGAGCATAATGCTGAGAAGTCAGATATAATGCAACTCAGTTTTTTTGCTTACTGCGGCATGGCACTAACCTGCACACTGCAATTATTAGAGAGAGAAAGGAATTTTAATGAGGAAAAGGTGGAGAGGTCGGCCGGCTGCAATTATTACTTTTGTAGCAACCAAATGGTGCTAAACATAGTAAAGCCTTGCCTGTATTCTCCTGCCGCAATCATTTTTCACTGTGGTGTCAGTGAAGGTATATAACTTGGGGATCTTGTTTGGCAACACTTGATCGGTGGTAGTTTCTCTTCTATTGTACCAACCCAAACAGAGTGACTTCCGTTAAGATGTTCACGTTCATAATAGCAATTTGTTTTAATGCTGATCGTAAGTTTGTTGTGCATGTTCCAAAGAATATATGCCTTGGTAAAATTAAAGAAAGGCATTGGCATTCACCTTTAGTGGCATTCATCTAGAAGTAGCATTGGAATGAGTTGCACAGACTGCCGGTAACCAAACTTGTGCAGCATTCCTTGGATATTTTTCAGAGAGGCTTAGCACCACTTTGCTAAGATTCCTTGCATAGTGTACGTTGTTGTTGTAACTATGTCATTTACCATTTGAAAAGCATTTACAGAGGTGGGAATCTTGACTTGAGCTGTCTCCTAAGTATATTCAAAATAAGTTTAACTGCATCCTTAGATGTTTTGCTGTACTAGTTTGTCACTATTAAGTGTGACAGCTGCAAGTAAGATTTGAAAGTGCATATGATTGCAGCACGTCTTTTGTCTCTGCTGTTTAAGTTGGCGAGCTTTGTTCGTCTACCATTGTAGCACATGTTAAACATCAGTATTAGAATATTGCAGATCATCGAAATTGTCTCGATTGCAGTTTAATTGAACTTAACTTGCTACTCTTCGCTAGTGTAACCCATTGCAAATTGCTAACTCTACTCTTGCTAATTCGTACTGTCCGCTAAGTCATACAGTTGTGTCATGGTAGTTCTGGTTCTTTGTCTTTCAGTGCCTGATGCTACGTATGCCAACTTGTCAGCACCACCACCTGTAATGCCCTGCAAAGCAGAGCCGCAGGCTAGCCCCGCCTCCGCATTTGAAAGACATGCAGTGGTGCCGGCAGCTGCTCTGGACTCGACAGACCCACTGCCACCACCTCCGCCGCCACCCACACTTGGCCGCGTGCCATCCTACTCAGCATCACAACAGCAGCAGACCTGCCGGTCCGCCTCCTACTCAGAAGACTTGCCTCCGCCATCGCCCCCACGATCTCCCGACAGCCTGGCATACGGCACAGCCCAGTCCTCTTCAGCTTCATTCCACCACTTCAGGCCACAATCGTCAGCGGTGAGTCCACTTCTCGCATGTGTCTGAAGTGATCTTTAGGCTGAGACGGAATGCTTGTTTGAGTTCACCGAACCTCTTCAGTTCACGTTCCTTATGGATGGAGGTGCGGACATTTCCATCTTGGCTTTTTGCCCCCCCAAGTCTTACAACGCAGAAGCTACACTCAAGGCAGTTAAAGGTGCACAGCCAGAGCAGGACATAAATCGTGTGACCAGCAGAATGTCCTGTAAAACACGCTACGGGCCAAATTACGGAATGATCAAATCGCAAACCTGTCACAAACAGATCAGTTAGCTTCGCTCCTGTTGGTCAGTATGTCCGCCCCTCTGTGCCGCCCAGTAGAAGCGAGGCTTTTTGATTGTTTTATGACTTTTTCGAGATCGTGACGTTTTGGTAGTTTGACTTCAAAGCTTTTGCTTTGGAGAAAGCTGCCACATCCGCATAATGAAAGCATGTGTATAATTAAGCGCAACCCTTGCATTAGTCGTTAAAATTTGTGAAAATTTTTATTGATGACAGTGCTGATTTTACTGTACTTAATAAACCCACCACCCACATAAGCACCATTTTCTTTTTTTTTTCACAGTGTATAGCTAGGGTTTTTCGTTGAGTTTTACCTGATTCTTGCACCCCAAACAGATTTCTTAAATAGCAGGTTAAACCTGATTTTTACCCGAAAATTTGCCTTCAAGAGAATGCCGTTTTCCAGTACTCAAAGCTGAAGGCACCTTTCGGGGGTGTATTAGCTGGTGAATTTAAACCTCTTTTAACGTTTGTTTTCATGACGCGGTTTAACTTGAGGGCAATTTCGAAAAGTATGTTACAGGAGCGAGAGGCCAAAAGACAGCTACTGACCAAACGTCTTATTCACATTATTGAATCAAGCGCTACCCACACTAGCGATGTCCTACTCCAAGGCTCTTGAGCGTTTGAAATGGTCGGTGTCATGTTGAATGAACGTTTTCGCAGTGTGCGAAGGCAAGATGGTTTTGCATGGATTCGGAAGAGATGTGTAGGAGATGATATTGCACGCAGCATAATAATTGCAATATATGAGAAAGAAATATGTGAGTTTGTAAAGTGTCGGTTCTACCTGCCATTTCGATATTGTATATGATAAAGGGCCAAAAAAATGCAACATTTAGTTCGCACACAAAAATGCACGATCATAGTAAGTTGTCTTTGCTTCAAAGAGTGACCCGAAAACCCCCAAATTATTGAACTTTTTTCTCAATAACCAGACTTGGACTCAATTTTGAGCTCATGAAATACCGTCCGATTTTTAGCCCCCCCACCCCCTTCCGAATTCTGGAAAAATAAAACCCGAGAACAAAGGGCCTAAAATATAGTTAAGAGAGTGCGTTGTTGGGTCAGTTAGTCAGTCATGTTCAACAAATGGTACTGCAGGCTTACAAACAAGGACAAGAAGGGAACACAACACATATAGGCAACAAAGGGTATTGCGCACATATTTATTTATTTATTTATTTTACCCTCAGGGCAAAGCATTACAGAGGGGAGTGGGTAATACATAACACTGCAAAAAATACAAACAACAGCAGAGAACAATAAATTGTCAAAACAGAGAAGTTAGAATAAGTGATAAACACAATATATCATTCAACAGAAGCGGTAACAGCAGTCCGAAACAATACAGGGTCAAGAATTGTGGCGACTGAAGAAGGAAGGTGGTTCCAGTCATATGACGTGTGAGGAATAAAAGAATCCGAGAATGTTTTAGTTTTGCATGGAGAAATGCCTACCTTATGTATGTGATCTGTGCGGCGTGAAATATATGAAGGGGGAAGAAGTAACTCGCAGCGAATGGACTCATGATGAAATATTTTGTGAAAAAGACACAAGCGTGCAATTTTGCGCAAGTGAAGTTAGGCCCAATGTAGCCTTCATAGCCGCGTTACGCTTGACGTACGCCGGAAGTCAGAGAGAATAAAGCGCACTGATTTGTGTTGTACCATTTCCAGTTGGTCGATCAAACTCTTAACACCAGGGTCCCAGACTGATGACGCATATTCTAGTTGTGAACGTACGAGTGTGGTATAGAGTAGAAGTTTGATGCTAGTTGGCGCTGTGTGAAAGTTACGTCTCAGATATCCCAGCATGCGGTTAGCTTTGTTAGTGATGTGCTCAATGTACAATATACAAACTAGGACAAGTGCAGTACCCTTTGTTGATCAAAATATAGTGTGTTCATAACGCGAGTAAATACGATAAGCCTTAATTGCTGCCTACCATCACCCTAGCTCCCAACGTCTTTAGACATTATCAGTTTGGACATTATAAAAGAAATGTTTCAGTGAGACTTCTATGGCTAGTTGGTTCATAGCTCCGTGCAGTTCGAACTGTTTGACCTTAAATTTTGATGGCATGTTTTCTTCTCTACAATGATGTGGAAGACATTGCGACGCATGAATCACCATGTGGTATCCACCTGCTCCGCTAAATAATTTATAATCTTATTTTTCTGTCATGCTGTTTCGGTTCGGTTTCAACAGCCGAGCGATGGCTTTGACATCCAAGAGTGGTTTTGTGTCACGTGAGGCATGGAGAAACGTCGATATAATCGCCGCATCATCGTTTTAAGGGGGGACGAGGGTCTTAAAACTGACCTTTTTGTTTGTGGCTAGAGTCTCATGAAATTTTGCACACAGATGTGTTTTTCTCTTCTGATTTCAAAAATGTAGTCATAATTGAGCTGGTGGTCTTAGATCAAAAGTTATCTTAAATTCTAGAGTGTAATTGGGTAATTTCTTATGCAGCTTTAATGAACTTTCTCATTGCATTTTGTTGCTTTTAATTACATGAATTGATAGCTAGCAAATTCCCATACCAAATGACATTCTTACTTTTTTTGTTTAGGCCATGTATAAATAGCAATTTACAATTAGCTTAACAAGTTGCAGCGTAAAATACTGCATCCTCTTACTCTCGACATAGTATGTCAGGATGACATGCCTACAGAGAAAAACGGAGAATGTCACCAGGTATGGCAACTCTCTGGCTATCAGTTCATGTAATTAAAAGCAACAAAGTGCAATGAAAAAGTTCATTAAAGCTGCATAAGAAATCACCTAATTACATTCCAGACTTTGTAAGATTTAAGACCACCAGCTCAGTTATGATTACCTATTTGGAATCGGAAGAGAAAAACGCATCTGTGTGCAAAATTTCATGAGATTCTAGCAAGAAATAAAAAAGTTAGTTTTAAGACCCTCGTCCCCCCTTAATTCACTTCAGTGCTGAAAGCAGCCTTCCTCAAGAGCCGGGATGCCAGCGTATGTGGAAGCAGCGATTATATCACAGTTTTTTTATGCCTCTTTTGACATAAAACCACTCTTTGACGTCACAGTCCTTATTCGGTTGTTGAAACTGGAACAGCACGAGGAAGAAATTCAATTATAAATTATTTAGCGGTCATAGGAGAATACTACATGGTATTCCATGTAAGCCTTACGCATCATTACAAACAATAAAACACGCATCCAAAAGTTAGGTGTCTATACTCCTTTAAGGATGAGGCACTCGGGGAAATGAATTAGTGTCCTTTATTCGTTGTGATTGCATGCCCACTGCAGCAAGCATTGGAGCATCATGCAGCAAGAAGTGTGCTGCGAACATATTTGTAGTGGGAGCGAACACACCTTAGAAGCCTCTTTCCAGGCAGTTGCCTTTGATAACAGAGTCGCTCCTTTCCTGCACGTGGCTTATCTGGGCTGTGAGTTCCTTCCATGGCATGCAGTGACTCAGATGAGGAAGTTCCTGTGCGCTGCGTTTATCTTCTAGCTGCTATGTACACTATTGTGTTCGCAGTGACTCTCATCCTTTCCTGTGAGTGTGCAACAATGAGCAATGGTTTCTTTGCTTCGGGCAAATCTAGCATCCTTCATATCGTAAAGCATTACTTTATGCCAACTAGCAAACGGGATAAATAACATTTCTTACAACAGTGAGCTTGGTCGCATGTCTGCCTCCATTTTCACTCAGGGAGATTTTGTCGCTAGTTATAATCGCTACTTTTTTTGCTGAGTTTCCGGTGTCATGTGCATGTTTGAAACAAACTGATACGATTCCACGGTTGTTTATCTGACAAATCCTTGTATTTCTTCGATTTTACAGTTTTGAACCATTGTGACACTTTGCGCAAAATTTTTAGTACATGCCTGTAAGAAACTGACCTTTGGTATTTTCCTTTGGAAAACTAACAGATTGGCTTCTTGAGACCTGGGTATACTGCGCAGGTGGAAAAAAAAGATCTGTTTTGGACTGTAATAATGGGTGGCTCTTGAAAGGGTTAAACTATTATGAAAATGAATTTCTGAGACACAGCGCAACTGCCGAGTGCATTTCATCAGTAATAGTCGTAGTTCATGTAATATATTTTTACTGCGGTACAGTGCTGTGCTCCAAAGAGTGTTGCTTTATTTAGCATTTTTTTTCTTCTTCTCGAGTTATTATAGTTAAGTGGTCTGTTTTGCACCATTGCTGAATATTGTTCCTGAAGGAAATCGATTGCATCAAAGGATTTTGCGCTCTACTTGCATTTTACATGTAGCTGAAGATTAATGTGTTTGTATGGCACTTGATATGCAAACAAAATGGGGTTTTTTGGACAAAAAGGGGTGCTACATGGGTACTTGATTACTTTGGAAGCTAATTTGAGTGCTTTTGCAGTGCATGCAAGCATACTTTTGAGGCATGTATTTTAAGCATGATGCATGCTTTAGTGTCCCGTTGAATGTCAAAATTGCTTTAAGTAGACAGCGGCATAGGCGCAAGCATGCCTACCTTCTAGCTTGTGTCTGCGGTTGGTTGGTTGCTGAGCTAGCCAGGGCACGGGGGAGGGGCAGATAAGCATCCCTTGCTGGCATTTGCAAAGTGAGATTCTGCCTGTAGTGCTAAGCCTTTAGTTGCATGCTGGTGTGACACTCATCGCTGTATTGTTTTTGATGGTTCTATTCGTGAGATAGACCTTTGACCCTTTTGCAAAAAAGGCTTGCTCTCGATCTGCTGAAGGAAAATGCAGTCTTGTCTGGTCATCCATCATTTCTTTTACGAAGTAAGTAAGGACTGGCGAACGAGTAGAACTGGGAAGGGCGCTCACGCGAAGCATAGCAAAGTGCGCGACGCATGGCCGATCGTTGACCTAGCCGCCTTGCGCGAGCAGCGGCGCGTATGCGGGCTTCGTCTGGCCGCCGCCGCCGCCATTGTTTTTGACCGCCTTTATGACTCGTCAACAAACAAAACCCCGCGGTGAGCCGCGCCTGTTCGTCCGTCACGAGCTCGCGCCTTTCAGAGCTTTCGATCGCAATGACCCGTTAGCGTGGCCCACTGAGTGACGTGCCGCAGCGCCATGTCGCGAACGGTGACAAGAGCCACAGCAGTGCGCGCGCTGTGGTTTCTTTTGCGGCGCGCGCGGCAAGCAGTGCGGGGCCAATAAAGTAACACATAAAAGCGGGGAAAGGACGGCCGCCGCCGTGGCGTCTCGCGCGCAGAGTGCGCTGGTTCGCGCCGGCCGGACAGGGATCTATTTGCGGTGTGTCCGCTTCGTTCCCGGCTGCCGCCGGCGGGCCCCCGGAAAACAGAGCCACAGCCCGCGCGCGCCGCCGCCTCGCGCAGCAGACGGCGCAGCAGAGCGCGCGCGACGCCTGCTCGTCAACGACACCGAGTTTGGTTCTTGGATCTGTTGCTTTTGTTTTTTTGTCCTTGCGTTTCTCCGCGGATGCAACCGTTCGTGGTGGCAGACATCGCCTCGTTAATTTTGTCAGCACAGTTGGCTCCGGGGCCCCGGCCCGCACCACGCGCGCACTAGCGCAACTCCGGCCTGGAATCGGCGGCAGTGGTGAGAAAAACTGTCTTCGCGTGTAATAATGTGCTTCTTGCTCTGCTGTGCGTGCGTGCATGATCGCCTGCCTGCGGATCCTCGATGGACCGTGCATGTGAATTTAGTGCGTGTCGAAGCGATTTTATTGCGGGGTGGGGGGGGGGGGGGGGGGGGCGGCTCCGTTTGTCGTCGGCGTTATCGCGTGCACGATCAGCTTACGCTAACGGCGCACGCGGAAGCTGACGGCTGAGTAATAAGGTTAGTTGCGTCTTGTTGGATCAGGCGCCGCTTCTGCTGATTCGACTAGCTAGCCAGGTGTGGAGGTATTTCCTGCTGTCTGTAGCGTTTACTGTTTCTCTGGTTTTTTACTTTTTTACGGTTCACTTCGTGGCTGTACAGCAGCAGGCCATATGGTTTCTTCCTCTAGGTTGAATGCGACGAGTTTTGTTTCGGTTTTTTTTTTTTTTTTTAGTGGCAAACGCCTCAGTACAGCTGACCAGTGTGTAGCAGGGGAGGATGTCAGCACAGTCTTAACGGCTGTTGAAAACTGCTGTGGTGGTGGCTTGCCTAAAAAACGCAGGCATCTGCTGAGGTCTCCCGGTGTTCTAAATTTACCAGCGGCCCTCCCTCATTTGCATTTCCCTGAACGAAAACAAGCCGCGTTTTGACAACAGCACGAGCAGCCTATCTTTGACTCAGTAACCTGCCATATACTTTGCCAAGGCTACTCCCAGAATAGACAGATGCGTCTAAAAAACTGGCATCAGATGAAGTCGTGTAGTGTAGCAGGAATGATATTCTCAAAATGCTTTTATTTGGTTAATTTCTCAGCACGCATTCACAAAGCAGTGTGGTTTGATTGCAATGCATTGCTCTCACAGATCAGTATGATGTGAACTCCTGGCCACAAATTGTTGCGACTTGGGTATGACATGGTATCGTCTACCCACTGATTTCAGTGGTAGATGTTTCAGTGAGAGATCAAGCTCTAGTTGAGCGTTGCACCACCAGTTCTGCGCTTAGCATGTGCTTCTTGACTGCACGCTGCAGAGGGTATGAGTATATGATCGGGGATGTGTTAGAAGCCGCATTCATCCTTGGTAACCTCCGAGCTCATTGCCACACTTCTTTTCATAGCCTGTGGCTACGTATGGGCATGGTTTTCTTAAAACCTTGTGGTACAGACCAAGGTTTCCCAGCACAAGTCTACATTGATAGTCTCCATTGCGCTCGGTTTTCGGGGTGTTTTTTTCATCAAGCGGTCTGCTTCTTTGTCTCTTGCAGAGCACGTACGACACAGGCTCCATCTACGAGCCCATTGTCCCACGTCCTCCGAGCCAGATGTCGGGCTACAGCAGCACGGGCTCCTCCCTCTACTCGGCCTACTACCCAGGCCGCATGGGTGGTGCGGGGCACAAAGGTGGTCACCGTGGAGGCCAGGAGGCCGAGGTGGACCACCTCACCGACCTGCTCGTCCAGAGCATGGAGAGCTCCGGTGACCCAGATTTCTTTGGTGAGCACAGGGTTCAGTGCTGACGTCGTTCTTGCCTGGTTTTTCTTGCTTGCTTCTCTCGTGTGCGAGCCTCACCTTGCCTATAGCGTTTCATCCTACTGCGTACTGACATATCTGTAATGTGTGCCAAAAGGGCGTGAGACATAAGAGACTCACAAGACACCAAATTGTCTCACCTCCCTAGCACACATCAAAGAAACAAGAGAAGTAATATGTTAATGTGGTCCGCTATGAAACGGAATTCCTCGCTGACACGTAACTACTGATTGCTTCTGTGGTATCAGGGCAAACTGGTGATTTTGGTGTTTCCTGAGCAGCATTCATGTATCAGCCTTGTAGTACTCCTCTAAGTTCCACAAAGTAGGATGAACTCTATAGGCTGTGGAGAAAATCATCTTTTCACGGCTGTAGTGTTCGTGCAGTAAGCTTATTTTACCAGTGGGACCTGAAATGTTAAATGAAGCTAGTATTCTGTCATACGAATTTTCTTTGTTTGTTTCAACCCTCCCTCCCATTTCAAGTAAAAAAATAAGTTGTATTTTGCTCTGCTGTTCTTGCTCTGTATTTATTTTTAACAGGTTGAGCCTTATCTTGCCCGTTACTGAGCAAGTTTGCTTAGCTTGAATCCCCTTCAGCATATGTCCTTGGCATGTAACTTTTGTTGTCAGTGACGTGAACATTTACAACAGAGGGAGTTTGTGAGTCTCTTGAGCTTCCATTGTCACCATTTCTCAAATTAAGTCAGCAGGTGGCCTTTGAGATTTCATTGCAGTTCTGTCTTTTTTTTCTTCCACTGAGCGCAGCCCTACTAGTTAGTGGTGCCTTTCACGGAGCTGCTCATTTGAATTGTGCAGCTTGATTTAAATCACATTCATAGATATATTTCCAGGCAGTGAATTCTGTTCATAAAAACTGAAATTTACTGAATATGTTTCTAAGGAAGTGATGTAAATGCAGCGTTGGAAAGCACGCCAAAAGCAGCCTTTTGTGACTTGTGGTTAGATGCACACCTCGTTCTAGATGGATTCAGAAACACAGTGACTGCCTTTTAAAGCGAAAGTCACTCACGAGCACTTTTTACACGGGAGGTTTGCAGCTGTTGTTTTAGTTTGCAAGCTATGCATTAATGGAACTGGCGAAGGCTTTCCAAGTTCCTCATCATGCTATGAAGCCACTCTTACCTTACTTGAATGCATTTACTAACTCAGCATCTTACATTAATGGCCTTACTGTGTGCAGAGAGCAATGAATGTGCCCCCTAACACTTGGCTCTTTGTATGTTCTAACCACGCTTGCTCAGACGATGACGACGAACCACCAGTCATCGGTAAGCTTTGTTGTCATGATTGCATGCAGTGTGACCAACCAGGAAAATGCCTCTAACAGCGCTGCTTATTTGTCCCTTTTATATGCATGCACTGTTATTGTGTAGCAAGTTTGCAGCTCACATCCTAGAGCCAGTAACAGTAACTTCTTGTTGCACGGTGGCTGAATGGTTAGGCAGGCTCACAGTCTCAGCCGCATGACATGTTGAAACACTGTCCTCCATGTAAATACGATGAAGCGTGTTTCACCTTGTGCGCTGCATTTCTTTCTGAGAGATCACTGCGGCTTGATTAGTGCAGAAAGCTCTATATTCGCATGGCTGAAAATTTTTGGTTCTTAATTGGCATCTTTACATGGTTGACAGCTCTTGCCTGTGAATCTGCTTTGGCTGTAGGGAACGCAGGCATGTCCACTTTGTTGTGAATTGCAGCTTTTGTATTAGGTCTTGCGTAGTGCACGCAGAGTGTTGTTAACCGAACGAATTAGGCAGCTAACCTCCTTTGTTTTGTTGCAGGCATGTGTTACAAATGCGGCGAAAAAGTTCTGGGGGAAGGCAGTGGGTGCACTGCCATGGACCAGGTCTACCACATCAAGTGCTTCACCTGTCACGTGTGCAGTGAGTGTCCATGCATGCACGTGCGAGTGCACCTCTTCGAGGCATTGTTCTGAATCACGAGTGCTGATCTCTCTTTCTGCCCTTGTTACAGTGAAAGAGCTGAGAGGAAAGCCCTTCTTTGCCATGGATGGGAAACCGTACTGCGAAGACGACTACCTGGTAAGCATTTATTTGCTGCTCGTCCGCTCTGAGGCAGCTTGCTTGACTACTGTCTTAGCTGGTGTTTTCAACTTCGATGACAGCTTTTTGTTTTGTTTCTCACATGGACTGCTTATTACTGCATGGTTTTGCAACTTCTCCTGCTGCAAATTTAGCTACATAGTCAAGAAATAGAAGCATGATTTTTCACGTTTTGCCAGCACATTCAGTGCTTGCTTGGTAGCAGTTAACTGTTACTTGGTAAAGTTAATTCTCTGTGCAGTACAGAGCTTTGTAATTGGAAGTCAGTAAAATCATTTCATTCCTTTCTTTTCTCTCTTTCTTTGCAGAACACATTGGAGAAATGCTGTGTGTGTGAAAAGCCCATCTTGGACAGGGTGAGTGCATTGCGATCTTCTTTGTTCAAGCAGTGCAAGGAAATGTTCACTGGAGAGAGGCATATAGGCATGCCCAGGGGCATTAACACCAGCAACTGATTTGTCTTTTCGTTGCAGCTTACTACTACTGCATCGCGCTCACAAAACCTAATGGACCCCATCTGTAACCTGTGCTCCAAAATTGTTATAATGTGCATCCCGATCAGAGAGGAACTCATCGAATGAGATCTTTTTTTTTTTCTGAGCTTTTGCAGTGGGAGGATTTTTTTAGATTCCTGTGTTTTTTTTTTTTGTACCGCGTTCAGTTTCTAATGAAATCAAACATTTGTCTGTACTATTGTCCAGAGGTGCATGTGTGCATTTCCTCCATATGCTTGTTTGCTTGCTCTGTGTGATGATGTGCATTGTGAGTATGTCCCTCCATTTCCTGAATTTCACTCCGTTCCCTTAATTTGTCCTTGCAAAACCACCTGGAAGAGCGCCACTTCAGAGTGCTGTGCCTTGCAATGTGCAGATCCTGCGTGCCACAGGCAAGCCCTACCACCCAGCCTGCTTCCGGTGCGTCGTGTGTGGTCAATGCCTGGACGGCATTCCCTTCACTGTGGACGCCACAAGTCGGGTTCACTGCATCGACGACTTCCACAAGTACGTTCCACTCTGCTTTTCCACTTGCTTCAGAGAAGGCTTAGTGGATCTTCCTTGTGTTTCTTGCAGTCTGTAGTCATCCCTCACGGCATCGGTCGTGCCAAGTTATAAATTTATTGATTTCATAACACTGCAGGTCTTAGTCAGACCCAAGTTTTATTTTGGTTGTCACTTTTGTAGTCACAACCAAACCATGACACCATTAGCCAGATTGGCCGAAAAAGCAGGTAGGAGAAAGGCACAGCATGAGAGCTTGCAGTTAGTTGAGCACTGTTGGCGTTGCACGTGCCGCACTAGAACCTGTACTTTCATGTGCAAAGGTTTGGACACAGGCAACTGTATTATGAGCGTACACTGGGGCATGTCATGTTGTATACTGTCTTCATCGTGTGTGCTTGTACTTTGATGATATTTTCTTTTCTGACATGCCTAGAGCACAGCTTTAGGTTATGCCTTGAAGACCTAGGTCTTCAAGACATAACCTAAAGTGAGTTACAGTTAGGATATTGGTTTGCCAGATGGAGTTGGCAAGTTTTCTTTTTTTCTTTGTTGCAGGAAATTTGCCCCTCGCTGCTGCGTGTGCTCTCAGCCCATTATGCCAGAGCCAGGGAAAGAAGAGACAGTGAGAGTTGTTGCCTTGGACCGGAGCTTCCATATCAACTGTTACAGATGCGAGGTAGGGTCCCCCCCTGGTTCAAGCTGTTCAGTGGCTTTCAGAGTTGAGTTGTTTTTTCAGGGCTTTACGTCTGACTATTATGTTGTTCTAGTGCGACAGAGACAATGGACAAAAAGAAAGACGACCAGGTGCTGCTAGAAATGTACCCGAACAGCATGTAGTTTTGAGTGAGTTGGTTTTCATCCATCATATTGCTCCAGTGTGACAAAGACTTGGGACAGCACCTGTGTCATCTTTCTTTCTGACCATTGTCATCGTCGTGCTGGAACATTATGATTAATGAAAACTAACTTGCCCAACTGTGTACCACTGGCAATGACTTGACATGATCATCGTTCTGCCCCTTTTCTCGTTTTGTGGTCGCTTCGTGGAACTTCTTATTGGTGGTGGTGTACTTATACAGGCGGGACTGGCCTTGCAGAAGCCTGTCGGCAATTGCTCCGCCTGGGCACTTCTTATTTGCGTCAAGGCAGCATCAGCTAATTCATGCATCAGTGCTGTTAGCGTTTCTTCCTTGCACTTCCATCTCGTTTCCCGCATTACAGCAGTATGAGAGCTTTCCCTGTGTAAACAGCGTTGTCATCTCCATAAAGCAAAACCTCTTGCACATTCTCCCACTGGCAGAGAGAATATCATTCAGGTGGGTCCGAGACACGAGGAACTGTTGTAACATGGAGATATGGGCTAGTTATTCCGTGACGGAAATGCACCACAGTGCAGTAAACTGGGATCACGGAGGTGATAAACAGCACACAGTGTTCACCTCAGCTATCTGTCCACACACACTTGCTGTCCAGTTGTTGATATCGTTGTAAATGGATGGCAGAAAGTTGGAGCTGTGTGTTTTTTGTTGCCTCCTTAGCCCCGGCTTATCGGGCTGTTCTGCATCTCGGAGCATTATGTAAGGGCCGGCCGGCTCCTAGAGTGGCTTCTATTTAGAACCTGCCATTTGCATTCATATTATCCTGGTGGGTCTCAAAATGATTGCATGAATCTGCTCTGTGGCACAGCCGTCGTTACAATTCTTGTGCCGAGCAAAAATTGTTCTAATTCAAGCTTAAAGGCGTACAACTTATGATGCCCGTTTTCTTCTTTGTAATTATGCGTAAAGCATTATTATACGTGGATTACCTTGTGGCATTCTCCTAGGACAGCTAAATAATTTATAATCTAATTTCTCGCTACCTCGGGGTGCTGCGGACACCTCCACATCATCATCTAAAAGCAAAGAAAGTGTTGGTGTGTTTAGGGATGTAACCGAAAATCTGAAGAAAGACCGGAGGATATATCCGCCACCGGATAGATCCCCGGGTAAAAAGGAGTCGTATGACTGGAGAAGACTCTGTGCTCGAAATTTCTTCTCGCCCCTGTGGAGGAGTTGGACGGGTGCCCGAGGGCGGAAGAGGGACGGTGCAGAAACCGAAATTTGTAAATTTTGCGGCCACGGCCACGTGGCAACATTGTATCTAACTAAATAACACTTAGTTGCCCATGCTGACAGCATCAAGTAGTTCGTGGTTGCCGGAATAAATATTTCAAGCGGTCATCTTCCAAGTCAAGTTGTCAGCTTAGATATGAGCAAAGTGTCCATTTTCGACAGGCTTCACAGCACTATTGCTGCATTAAGTACGTGGTTTGACAGCTAGCAGTTTGGAAACAGTATATGCACCTGTTCCCCCCCCCCCCCCCCCCCCCCCCATCCCTGTTCTTTTTAGAACTCACTTAATGTGTTCAACGTGCAGGACTGTGGACTGCTGCTCTCCTCGGAAGCAGAGGGCCGGGGCTGCTATCCACTGGACGACCATATCCTCTGCAGGAGTTGCAATGCACGTCGCGTGCAGACACTCACTTCCAGGATGGTGTCCGAGCTCTGAGGTCCTCCACGGCGATGCCCCAGTGACCGCGCAACATTGTGATAAACTATACCTGAATGTGTCTGCAGAAAGCTGGAGGCAGCACGTCAACTTTTAGTCAATTTTAACGAAGCCTGCGTGCAGCCGTTGTTGCATAAACAAATCGTTATACATTGGGCATAGCCAAGTATCACCCAGCATTCCAACTGTGCATACTGCAGGCTTGTCTCTGAATTAAAATCACCAAACCGAAGTTTCAGCAGTGGCAACCAAGAAATTGCATTGGGTTGACTGATGAACTTGTGAATTCAGTTATGCGATTGATTTATGTTTCATATCCTCCCTCTGCACTTTCGTCGTCTCTGGCGTAGATACCACTGCCAACAGTGCGCATGCACTAGCATTGCTGAGAGAGAGGCAGAGAATAAACTTCACTGCTCTGATAAGAGGTTTTGCCCCAAGAAAAACTGGATGCTAGAGATATGTGGTGAAGAGCTTTCTCAATATGTAATCTCTTGTGCAATAGGTCACACCTCTAGAAAAGCCCCCCCCCCCTCCCTCTCATTTGGACTAGGCGAGTTCTTGCATTCATTAGGTGGACGTGTCACTGAGGACTTCCCAGCGTAGCAAAAGAAAGGTTCCCGAGGGTATCGAGGGGGATTGGGAATAGAGGATTTGAACAGAGGAGATTGTAAAGAATGATTGTTAAGTCTTATTCAGGTGATATTCTTTGGAGATGAAGTCACATACAAGCCTTCCACATACTGTAAGGCGCTTCTACCGATTAACGGAAGGCACATACAAGGCGTCCACATACTGTAAGGCGCTTCTACCGATTAACGGAAGGCTAGGTGCAAGGCCCCCGTATCTCCACTCAAGCGCTTTTCTACTCAACAGCTCATTATCCTCGGAGCTTACCAGCAGTTTCTCAACTTATTTGTGCTGTGTGTTGTAATCCAGACTTTCGATGCAAACGTGAGAGTACAGTGTCACAGTAAGGACATGCCTACACACAGCAGAGGTAGGCACATTGAAAACTGTTTCCACTGCTACTCATTAAGAGATTGTATATACCTTAAATGGACGTGCTGTGCCAATGTATTCAAACTTCAAAGATCAATAAAATAATGTGCAACACCTTGACGTGCATGACCGTAACTTTTTAAAGGGGCCCAGAAACTGTTTTGCCTGTTGATCGCATACAGTGAGTTATAATGGTTCTATTAGCGTCTGTAATACCGCGTATATTTCGTGTTTTAATATTTGAATGTCCTCCCAAAAACAAATTCATGGCTCTGATGGTGTCGCCACACAGTGGCGGGTTTTAGCAGCGGATATGACATCACCTGGCACGAGCTTGATGATCGGACAAACAGTAAATATAGTGCAAAGTGTGTGAATAAAAAGAGACACATTTTGTCACCCGTCTGCGTTTTACATTAGATCAACGAAAACAACTTGTTTGTCTTGGATAAAAGCCCTGCAAAGCAAGTAAAATAAAAATACACCACCAGGGGTGCTCTGGCATGGAAACGACGCTGCCAGTCTCAGCAAGAACAAGTTGCAGAGAGCAGGCAACCATGGAGTGCAAACTTCCATGACGTGCTCTGTTTGGTTGCGCCAGGTGCCGTCATTGGGAGAGCGAAATAGGAGTGGGAAGCCCCGCCAAAATCGAGTTGAGGGCAGCATTTTGTTTGCTTGTATTTTGAACTTTTTTAATTGAATAACTCCCGTTCCTGTGCATCGATTCCTGTAATTCTTTTTAAGTCAGCATCTGTGTGACATAAAGAATCCACCTGAAGTATAGCCGGTATCCCCCCAAGCAGTGTTTCGCAGCCCCTTTAAGCAGTCTTTGAAGATAGGTGAACTAGTACTCAGTAGTGAGCTTTTTATTGTTTTATTTTGAGTATATAATACACAATTTACAGTGCAAAGTAAAGAAGTAAAGCACCGGATCAAACCCTGCAAAATAAATAACTAGCTTTTTTTTTTTTTTCACAGGAGTTCACATTTTGAATCACCAAGCTTGGCAAAAAGTCACAAAAATGTGCAGTACTCAAATGTTGGGGAGACAACAGACACTGCTGCTTTGGTGAACACAAGTGACATCACCGCCCTTTACAAGAGGGTGAGGGCAATATGCAATCGCTAGTAATAGCTTCCTTTTATTTTGGCTGTGGAAGAGTGGACAGCGGACAAGAATTCCTCCAAACAAAAAGCAGCTCAACAATAGAAACGTCTTCTACACCGAGGGGAGGAGAGGGTAGGGTCGGAACAAAGTGCAAGCGTCAACCTTTCCTGTGCACAAAAACCGTTGTGACTTTGGTTCTTGGCCTCACGCTCAACATCTGCCACTCCTTTAATTACATATAAAAAATTTTGTTACAAATAGAGCTGCTCTCGGGGCCTCAGACACCATAGACATCTTCGTCGCTGTATGCTATGTACAGAAAGAAGTCTTCCTCATGGTGTTCCTGTAAGAAAAAAAATGCCAGTCAATACATCACATTAGCCACAGTGATCAATGCCGTGAAACTTTCAGAACTAGCAGCATGGAGCACAAAACCGCTTCCACCTAAATTTGTTTCCACGCCATTATTGAGCTACATAGTCTTTGTCAAAAGAATACAGCCCGAGGGGTTCGTCAATACATCACATTTGCCACAATGATCAATGCCATGAAACTTTCAGAATGGAGCACAAACTGCTTCTACCTAAATTTGTTTCCACGTCGTTATTGAGCTACATACAGTCTTTGTCAAAAGAATACAGCCCGAGGGGTTCGTCAATACATCACATTTGCCACAATGATCAATGCCATGAAACTTTCAGAATGGAGCACAAACTGCTTCTACCTAAATTTGTTTCCACGTCATTATTGAGCTACATACAGTCTTTGTCAAAAGAATACAGCCCGAGGGGTTCGTCAATACATCACATTTGCCACAATGATCAATGCCATGAAACTTTTAGAATGGAGCACAAACTGCTTCTACCTAAATTTGTTTCCACGTCATTATTGAGCTACATACAGTCTTTGTCAAAAGAATACAGCCCGAGGGGTTCGTCAATACATCACATTTGCCACAATGATCAATGCCATGAAACTTTCAGAATGGAGCACAAACTGCTTCTACCTAAATTTGTTTCCACGTCATTATTGAGCTACATACAGTCTTTGTCAAAAGAATACAGCCCGAGGGGTTCTGCTTCTGAGCCCAGCAGTGCGGCTCCTCTTGCATACTCGGGGACCATAATCTCACGAAGGAGGGATGAACTTAAGTCCTCAACCTCCCAAGCTTAAGACAGTCAGATGTGCTTAAGTGCCCCGCTACACGGCTTGGAAGCAAAACCCTTGGGCTGTATATTTTTGGCGAAAAATGTATACAGCTTGCATTAAAACAACGCGCTCAGCCGCAACTTCAGTTTGCAATTTCTGCTGTGACGCCCAGCTGCGCACAGCAGTTGGCACCAAATGACTAGCAATCAGAAATTACCTGATGGCAACTCAGTATTATTACTGTGTATCTGAGCTTCACATGTACTTGATGTCAGAGTAAGAAACCAAAACTGATAGCAGCAGCATGCTAACTAACAAGACCGCATGATGATATACCACAACCTCCTCTTAATGAAAACATTCTTGACCCTCCCATGCTTAAAAACCTCTTTTAGAGCCTTTATTGAACAGGTCTTCACGCATGAATAAATGCCACCCGATTCTGTTGCCTGAATGCGGGCAACTAATCAGCGGGATGAGTTCTACCAAACAGCTTTAACAAATTCCAGATGATTATGTTTGATCTGTAATTTGCCCTAGTACTGCTTTTCTATTTGTCCTTTAAAAGGTGCATTCTTTCACTGTTCTACATAAACCGCAGGATCAACTCCCAATACTCTCTGACCAAAACCAAAATGAGCTTGGCTTTGGCATCTTGAAGCAGAAGCAAAATAACTCAACACTGTCGGGACAGTGAGCAAGCCTCCGTATTCATCACAAACCTGGTAAAGAGAGCCCATGGTGGCACTGGTGGGAGGAATGACATTGTTGACAATGAAGAAGAGCGCATCCTCTGGCCGCAGGTGGATCCGCTTGCGGATGAGGAAGTAGAACTGGCCCACAGTCAGGTCCGAGGGCACCAGGTACTTCTTCTTGTCCAGGTCTCCAATGCGGGCCTTGGGGGCCTTCTCCACTATCACCTGCCACACGTGGAGTGGATTTCAATCAGCGGAGTAATCATTCATTAGCATCTGCCAGAACACAGTCATAAAAGAAGTCCAGACACCTTTTTCAAGGACCCTGCACCTGAAGAAAAATCAGTCCTTGCTTATGGGTTGATAAAAGCTGTAATCCATACAGCCTACAACCATTCTTGCATAAATTCTATCGGGTAATCACATCCTTGATTAAAAACCATGCAGCTGCCACCACACCCGAGAAAATCTGATACTCTTTGACATACCATCAATTGAATGCAACACCTGCAATTTGCACTTGCTAGAGTTGAGAAATAATCCGTAAACCCCATCGACAAATGGAGTGCACACGAAGCCCTACGGTGACTTTTCTTTCGAGCTCTTCCAGCGGTATCACCCATGGTGCAGTTGGTAGGCAGCTGTAATGGGCACATGATCACCTGACTGATGGAAAACCGTCCAATGTAATTTAACTACTAAAGTTTATAACGGTACACAAACCCCCAACAGTCGGGGCAGCCACCAGCTCGTTCAGCGCTCAGATACAACTGAAAGCTGCAACATAATGGCCTTCCTTGCAGCTCATTTGAAAGAAAATGCCATCACTTTTAAGCAATTACTTTAATAAATAATATCCATGTGACATTCCACCTGTTTGCAGACACCCATGCACGTCCGGAGTCGCTGACATGAAGTCGTTCAGATTCAATTCCATGTACACATACACAATTTCAAACAAATATAAATGGTAAACTCAACTTTGAATATATGAAAATTTTTACAATTACAACAAACTCATAAGTGCACTGCCCCACAACAGAGACGTCAATGAGAAGTGCTGACGTTACTGGCCTGCCGCATTTAATGAAGTGTACAGTGGCTCGTAAGCATGTCTGTGGTCGCCAGTTGTACTATCAGAGCACATCGTGATGGTACGCCTTCCTTGCCGCTCTTCACAATATAAATCTAAACCGGTCGTGCTAAATCAACAGTTATTTGCTGCGCGCTGGATGTTGCAAAACCGGTCTCATGGTATAATTACAGGGTTACAAAAATTTTAAAAGAGTGAGGACAAACTGAAGTTGACCTACATGAATGGATTACCAACCTATTAACAGAAAGAGTTTGCCTTAACCGAAAACGAAGCTTTTATAACCCGGAAAAGGCCGAAAGACTAAGCACAGGCATCAACATCAGAGATATCAACAAAGGCAAAAATCGGAAATTGATGTCCTCAGTGGTCCTTCATAACGTACTCCAGTATAACTTGTTGCTGGACTAGTCGTTTGGCAAACCTTTGGAGTAGAAAAGCACGGACTCTCTGACAGTTCCACAAAAATGATGCAACAAACAACCAACACTCAATAGACTACAACAATGCACAAGCATTGTGTGCTGTGCTAATTTCGTGTTCCTGTCTTCCTGTGTTGACTGCGTTAGTGCCTTTCTACCACCAAAAGGAAACCTTATATAAAATTTCATGTGAACAACACTTACAGGGAAGAAAAACAATATAAGCAGTGCACTACGGTTTCATCAACCAAACGATGGCTGTGACTTAAGCTGAACTTTCGGTCAAGTGAGGCACAAAAAAAAAAGCAGCAGCATAACGGCTGATATGTACCTTGTTGTAATTCTAGCCCTTGAAGCAGGCTGGTTTAAGTGCTGAGTGAAAACTATGCATCAGCATTTATACTGCAGCTTTTCCATGCCTCAAGTGACACAGTTAATTGAACGTCACAGCCATCATTTGGTTGAAGAACCCGAAACAGCATGAGAGAAGAAATTCAATTGCAATTTATTTAGCGGTCGCAGGCGAATATCACTTGATGATCCATGTATTCTAATGTCTAATGTATCCCTTTGAAAAAGAAAACATACATTAAAATTTGCTGTCTATATTCCTTTAAGCTGTGCTTTCCAGAGTCTTATTTAAACTGGCTAGGCC
This sequence comes from Amblyomma mixtum, assembly GCF_055824585.1. Classification (NCBI taxonomy): domain Eukaryota; kingdom Metazoa; phylum Arthropoda; class Arachnida; order Ixodida; family Ixodidae; genus Amblyomma; species Amblyomma mixtum. Next base: position 254,120,275 of record NC_143013.1, read on the forward strand.
CCAAGGTTGTATATTAAACTGATTTCCTCAGTCGATTTATGCTGTTTTGTGTTTAAGTTGTTCGACGAAGTCCACTATCATGGGGGATCCTAAAAACTAAAGCTTTCTTTTTTCTAAAAGGATTGCTCAACTGCACTGCCAATCTCGATAGACGGATAATCTTCGAACTTCTACACTGGTTTCCTTTTGCAAGAGATCGCACTAACCACAAGCGCAAAATGGTCTAACCAGCCGTTACGTCCACATAGTTTAGATCACTGCAAAGCCACCAACGTATCCAGCAAAAGCCACACAGTGGCATCTCGGTGCGCGGTCAGGCGATGTTTTCGCCCGACCACGCGACGCGACATCAGCATGTGCCCAGATCAGGCCAGCAACGAGCCCGACCAGTTCGCTCAGCAACTCCGAACACTCACTCCATCGACAGTCAAGCGTTGCGCAGTACTAGTCGTGCGTCGTTCCGATTGCGTTTAATTCCTAAACTTTACGCTACCAACCTAACACCGAGGAAAACAACGTCTCAAAACACGATAACGTGTTACGCAACGAATATTTTAAATAACAGACGGTTCGGCTTAAGCTCAAAAAACGCTCTAATCGTTTTCACAGGACAAAGGAACTTCGGACTCTTCAAGCAACAACGGCATAATTTAATGAGGCGCGTATGTTATGTCTCGACGATAAAGGTTAAGTTATTCGCGTCACCCCCACTGTGCGACAAAGAAACAGCAACGCACTCGGCCCCCTGTGCAGTTTTACTTGCGTCATCCAGCCGCGACGATCGCGCAACAAAGCCCACGATTGACTCCCGTCGAGCCCCAGGACTTCCTGTCATCGAACACGATGCGCAAGCTTAAACTACCTTCAAAACAGTAGTCCCACAAAAACGAAAGCAGGTAATCAAAGCTCACAGCGTTAACGTGCATTATTGGCACGGGCCTTAAGTGAGGCTGATATCTGCAAAAGGCGGTTAACGCCAAGAACGCGCTTATGATTATCACGATTGTCTGTTCCAGGTAAGCGAACTTATTGCTGAGTAGCAGCAGCTACCGCAACGTATATCAGCAGACACTCCTCCAGGACCGCGCACAGCTGATATGATGACTCACCCCGGCGCGCTCGCAAGCACCCCAGCAACTCGCTCACTACAGTGGCCCCTGCCGAAAATCGAATGGTGCGCCGCATACGCGACCCAGCGCGTGATATCAGCAGACTGCGCGCTACTATCAACTAGCAATCTCAGCTCAACCACGATGCAAGTATGACATAAGCAGCGGCTCAAGTATAGGCCTAAGCACGAACACACGGGGGCCCCCTCTCTTCGAACTACTGCAAGGTCACTGCGCACAAGCGACGCTCGAACACTTACGGGGACTCGATCAGGGTACTTCCTGCGAATCTTGTCACCCTCGCTCCTCCTCTTCTCGAACGGGTGCTCCTCCTTGTACTGAAACTTCATGCTGCCTCAACACAGGCGGAACACTACGAGAGAAAAAAATTTGACGCGCACCGAACCCCTACACAGAGCCACCGAGCAGAGATCTAAAATGGCGACGACTGTTTGTAAATAGTTCCGTTTTCTCCGGCTGCTATGCATCTTGCGATGTGAAAATTAGTCCGCGAGCATATCGAGCTCAACGTCCAGGCGGCTTTAGCGAAAATCATCGTTCTCAGCGAAACATCGTTTCAATTTTACCATTTTAGCCTACGCGTTTAATGCAAAGGTGGAATTCGTCTTGAACTAAATTATCGAGCAAGTATGCGCGCAAAGATACAAAGCATGACATCACGCTCTCTGACGCAAGCGCACGTTCCCACGCCTGCTCGCTGCCGTCTGCAAGTTCGCTGTCGTTGCGTTGCTGCCCGAAACCAGCTGGCAGTACCGTAAGCACGTTGCAATGACCGCACGCAGCCGTCGAGTCATCGACAAAGTTTGCTCTATGCGTTACTGAGGGCCAGTTTATCGGAAAGTCACGCGATAAACGTGCCAGCATCGGAGTATTTGAAGATGGGAGACTTAAATCGACAATTGAAAGACTACCTCAACCGCAATGAGGCGAGGAAGGAGAGCTCCATATTCTCGAGCACCGAATCTCTTAAGAAGTTGCTGGGCCCAAGCAGCAGCGGTAGCTCCGAGACGTCCACAAATGCCGGCACAAACGGCTGGTTTGCTGAAGCCGCGACGGACTCCTGCTTACCTAGTCTGGTACGCCTGCCATTTTGTCCAGCTGTTCACACTCCCACCGATGTTTTAAACCGCGCTTTTTTTTTTTTAATTCCTGAAAAATTTTTCCTCATGCAGTCTAGAAAACAACGCATTGTCGGCTTCACGGGAACGCTACTGATGGGCTGTTTCTGTATGTTCCTGGTACGATGTCAACCACTTGTTCAGCCACTATCGTCTGCGAGAAACTTTACGTAACGACTGGTCGTTGTCTTTTCAGGCAGGGATGTATATTCCCGTACTAGTCTTCAAGGCCCGGAAGTTCGCACTGCTTTACACCCTAGGTAGCCTTTTCATTATTAGCAGGTGAGAGGTTTGCAACTAAATGGCACCGTGCAGAATGCCACGAATGCGGTGCGCACTGTCATGTCTTAGAACTTGTCAGCGAAGGCGGCGGGCCCAATTTTGCATGCAAGTAGAGTACGTCAGTACTATAAGGCCCATTTCCTAATACAGTGCCACTATAGTGAAAAGTTTGCAGAACTCGTCAGAATAAACTTCGCCTAATCTTTGCCGCCTGGCATGGTTGAATCTGCCCACCAAGCGACTGGACTTAGTTGACGATTTTTATTTTTTTTTCTCGTACAGCTTTGCTCTCTTGAGGGGCCCAATGAACCACATGAAGCAGTTGTTCTCATTGAAGATGCTTCCGTTTACTACTGCCTACTTCGGGACCACATTCGGCACACTTTACTTTGCATTGGTGGTACGTATACGTGCCATTTACATCCTTAAAAGTGCACTGCAAGCTCTATGTACAGTAGTAGAATACAATCTACCTTGCAGGTCCAGAGTACGCTACTTACCGTGGTATTCACCCTATGCCAGTGTGCAAGTATTGTTTGGTAAGTGTACAATAAGCTGCAGAAAATATGCAAGGACAAGTTTTTAATTTAAAAGCTTCCAGCTTGCTATCATATTCAGTCAGTACGATCAGTTAGCATATGGCATTGATGCTGGTTGTCTTTTCTTTCGATGCTGCAGGTATGTCGTGTCCTCCATACCAGGAGGTGAGACTGGGCTCAAGTTCTTCTCCCGGGTATTCACCGGCGTGGTAACGCGAACTGCAAGCAAGACGTTACCTGTCTGACAGCATTCCCAGGATTCAGCGTGTGGCCTGGAGCCCCACAAGTTCCTGCGCTGTTACATATAAGAATCCTGCAAGTGTTGTACAAATTGCATCTATTTAAAAGCATCATTGTGCAATGTTGTGTATGGCCGACATGTTCCAAATGTACAGAACGGTAATGAAATAAAGCATCTACTTGAACATTTTACCATGGAGAATAGAAAGTCTTGAAAATTCTGTAAAAGGAAAAAGAAACTGGGGCAAATGAAGCCGAAGAACGACACAGTGCATGTGTCGTTCATCTCTACCTCGTCCTGTGTTTGCTGCGCTGTTCCCCTTTTCAGAAATGAAGCAAACATTACAGAACACCAATCACATCGAAGCCAGTTTACTGACTATTCGGCAGATAGCATGGAACTCTGTGTCGACAAAAATGTGTGCATTCACTACTGCAAATCTTTAAACTAAGGCCTTGCATGATGCATGGGCTGATCTTGTATCCTGAAGATGTCTAGCTGACACGTCCACTTAAGTCTGCTTTGATTGGCTGGAGCCACAAATGCCACGTGATAACAGTTGACGTGTTCTCTTGCATATTATGTCAGCTGAAACTTCACTTGTTACTCCATCAATAACCATAGAGCAAAAGCAAATATAAAACTTGTGCTTGAAGTGGTTAAAGGTGCAGTGAAGAGGAATCTGAACTCGTCTTTTTGCCGCGGGAACTCTATCTACACGTTCCGAGCATTCTTGGAAACTGCGACTTATTGACCTGTGTGGCCGATTTCCCTAATTAAATCGAATTAACGTCCGGCTTTTTAATTCTCCCCGTACGGTGGGCGGAGTCGACCAACGCGTCGAGTGCCTTTCAGCCAGCTCCGTGGAGGCTTTGCTTTTGCTTTATTTTGTTTTTTAGGTTTACGTGAATAAATAGTTTCATTCGCAGATAATATAGCCGCAAAATAAGCACGCAGAAATAAAAATACGCACGGACTATTTGCTACTACGAATTACTACGTATTACTCTGCCGATTGCAGAGCGGTAAGCCGCCACGGGACTGTTTGAAAGGCACTCCGCGTGTTGGTCGACTCCGCCCACCGTACGGGGAGAATTAAAAAAAAAAAAGCCGGGAGCCGGACGTTAATTCGATTTAATTAGGGAAACCGACCACACAGGGCAATAAATCGCAGTTTCTAAGAATGCTCGGAACGTGCAGATTGAGTTCCCGCAGCAGAAAGACGAGTTCGGATTCCTTTTCACTGCACCTTTAAGGTATATATAACAATTGTAGGGTATTGCATGGATTTCCTACACCGCTTTGAACATGTAAAAACGACTGCACCACATACTTTTGAGCCAAATTTAATTATTACAAGAGCTCCTTGACCTGCTAGCCAGCACACAGTTTGCTCTTAAAACTCTGCAAGGGCTTTCGCTGGTCATTTCTTCAAAACAAAAAGCCGCGCGCTGCCGCCTCTTTGACAATGGGACCCAGAGGCAACTCGAGGAAAAAAAAAAGCAGATGGTCCGTAGTCTGGCACACATGGAGAAAGAGAAGGGACAGTCTCGATGAAATGACTCGAAGCCAGCAGGAAGCCAACACACAAATGATGGGAAGAACACCAAACAAACAAATATGAAAAAAAAAAAAACATCTTGAAACAATGTTTTGAGACACAAAAAGTCCTGCTTTTGCGAAACGATGAGCAGCACACTTGCAAGGCCTGTCTCGTGCGCGAGAAATACCGGGAAGAGTCTGCTGATGTGCACTGAAACGAACACCAGACAGGACACAAGGTAGCAGTCACTCCTGCATTTCGCAGGCAGATTCTTCGGTGGCGGCCGCACCAGACTGCCCACAACTCGTGCCGTCGCTGAGGGCCGAGCTGCTCCTAGCTTGGGATCGAGACTCGTCGAACGAGCCTGCTTTGGTGAATAAATAGAGGGGCCTCTGGAATCCTGCACGAGCAAAGAACATCGAAACAATCAGGCCAGTGGAACAACATGACAACACGTACGAGCAGAAGCAGCAGTGCTTTATCGTGATAAAAACTTCCATCGCGTAAATAGACGCCACAGAATTCTTCAAAACCGCATAAAGATTGGTTGGTTATTAAGGTTTAACGTCCCAAAGCAACTCGGGCTATGAGGGACGCGGTAGTGAAGGGCTCCGGAAATTTCGACCACCTGGGGTTCTTTAACGTGCACTGACATCGCACAGCACACGAGCCTCTAGAATTTCGCCTCCATCGAAATTCGGCTGCCGCGGCCGGGATCGAACCCGCGTCTTTCGGGTCAGCAGCCGAGCGCCGTAACCACTGAGCCACCGCGGCGGGGCTAAACCGCATAAAGAGGAAAGTGACACTGTCCATACCAGTCTTCCACAACAGGGATGCTGGGAGGTATGGTCTTCATGTTAATAGGGGAGGAGGGTCTTGGAAGAAAATTTTTATTAATGAAGTCACAATTATGAAATCTTTAGGGAACATGCATTTTTGCACGCTCGTTCCAAAAATGTCATTTAATTTTATGTACAACAGGTCCTTGTGCACTTATGCAATATGTTATGTAACTTTTTGCCAATGGTTTTAAAGAAATTCTGCAGGGAATTTGCTAGGTTGCAAGTCATTGGTTTCTCTTGACATCAAGCTATGCAATAAGGGTAAAAATATCAACCTGCCTGTCATAGAAGGTGAGTTACAGGATCTTGAAGTTGTCACTTCAGAAACAAGAGTACAAACTTTTCATTTATTTATTTATTCCCATTACCCCTAAAGGCCCTCCAGAGGAGGGTATAGCATAGTGGGGTGGGGATGCCATCATTAATAAACATTAATAGTCTTAATAATATTAATTAATTAATAATGTATGAAGTGGCAACTTTTAAACCCTGTAATAATGATATATTTGAAATCGGCGCACAAAAATAAGTTTTCCTTGAAGATTTCATAATAGTGACTTCATTGGCAAATTTTTTTTTTCTAAGACCAGGAAGAGCCTTGCCTTGAAAAAATCTTTTTATTAATTAAAGTTAAAGTAGTCACAATTATGCAATCTTCAGGAAAAAATTTCTTTTTCTAAGACCGGTGGGAGCCTGGCTTTGAAAAAATTTTTTTTATTAAAGTAGTCACAATTATGCAATCTTCAGGGAACACGTATTTTTGCACGCCAGTTATAAATATTTCATTGAATTTCATGTAAAATAATTCCTTAAGCACTTATGTTGTCGCGTCTCTCATAGCCTGAGTCGCTTTGGGATGTTAAACCCCTATAAACCTAAACTTAAGTTGTCGTTATGCAAGTTTTTTTGTGAAGCGCTTTCAAGAAAGTTTGTCGCCAACAGCTAGCTAAAATGCATGCCATTGGGTTTTCTTGACATCCAAGGAACGCAATAAGGGTAAAATGATCATCCTGCCTTTCACAGAACTTCAGTTACAGGGTACTGAAGCTGCCACTTCAGAACTTTTCTTCACATTTCTGAGTGTCTCACTAGGCTCAAGAATTGTTTTCTCTGCATCGTAAATATATACTAAAATGCAAAATTAATAGTTCTACACAGATGTCAAATAGTGTGCAGCTTTCTGAATTTTACAGAAAGATGACAAGTTGTGCTCTCGTGCACACACGGCTCATTTGCCATCTGCATCTTCAACTCACTCCAAGTGTCGTGGTCTTTCAAACACAGCTCGTGATGGCAGCGCTGTCAGTTGAAGACACGTAAAAATTTGTGGCCCAAACAGCCTTGCGCATGTTTTCCAAGTTTCCAACCCCAAGCAAACTACAAGTGATCACACAGGAGTGAAGAAATCGCACGCCTCAGGCAGGGTAAGAAGAGCGCAGATGAAAACCTGCCAGTGTCAATAAAACATAGCATGCACAATTCCTACTTTGCCTCACTGTTACTGAAGAATCATCATAGCTAACGAAAATTTCCCAGTTTTGCTTCCAACATGATTTTTTGGAGCAGAAGCGCGAGTGAAACCAAGCTCCAAAGAAAAGGGGGTGTGCCTAAATAAAGTCGCAACTATGAATCGTTTGAGGAACACATAGTTTTGTGAACCAATTCATAATATGCCATTTAATTTCATTTACAACAAGTCCTTGTGCAGTTATGTAATATATCATGCAACATGTTTGACGTGGGCTTTTGAGAATGCTTACTGCAGAGAACTTGCTAAAATGCATGCCAATGGTTTTCCTCGATATCACGAAATGCAATAAGGGTAAAATTATCATCGTGCCTATCATAGAAATTGAGTCATAGTTTTGAAGTTACCAGTTCAGAAACAAATTATTTTTCCCGGCTGTGAAGTGGCAATATCAAATAGGAAAATACAGGGTGGTACAGTTGCTGACCGATTTTTCGGACCAGGCGGGACCCGAAAAATTGTCCGAATAATCGAATAGTCCGAAAAATCCGTGAACTTAAAAAAAAAAAAAAGACTTTTCTGCGAAAAACCGGCTTTCAAAATTACGAAAATCGCCGCTACCTATGTTCCGCCTACTAGAGATAATATAAAACTCTATCTGAGTCATAGCTGTGCTTTCTTCATGTCCGCACCCTATTACATCATATGATACCAGATAGTGCGATGCGGCCGCGGTCATGTCGCGAATGAACGCACTCGCTGCGCGAAGCAAGAACAGTCAGTTTGCATGGGGCAATGACTTTCGCGAAAACCGAGGTAACCCATGGGAAGAAAAGAGCGGAAGCGAGCGCCTCCGAATGCAACAAACTTTCGATTGAAATACGATCACCACAATATTGTTGGCGTCTATTTTAGTCCGAAAATTCGAACTTTTAGACCCCACAAAGTCCGAAATATCGGTTGTGAAAATGTACACGTTCCTATGAGGTGCGCGACGGTTCCTCAGTGAAGTCCGAAACATCGCGCTAGTCCGAATTGTTGGAGTCCGAAATATCGGTCGGCTACTGTAGTGCAACAAGGAAGTCGAGTATGAAAAACCAACTAGGCCGACTCACAGGTCTGCATAACTTATTACATAAGTGCACAAAGCCTTCTCTTATGTACAATTAAATGGCATTTTTTCGGTCTCTGACCCTCTTTCTTCCTTACGACATAATTAAACAAGGCAAACCAACCTTTGGAGGCATGGGAAGGTGTGTCAACAAGCTCGCACGTTGCAAAACCAACTTCTGGTGAGAGCAGGTACTCGTTGAACTGTTCAGGCCGGAGGCTGATTGCATGGTAGTTCTTGTATGTCGTCTCCTGCAAAACAGAGCATGCTGTCAATGCAGATTTCACACAAACAATAAAACAAAGCAGGGAACCATGAATCAACAAAAAAGCAAGCGCAGAAACACCAGTTACCTCGCTGCAACGCAGAGCTTGACCAAACAATGCAGAACTCTCATTCCTCCACTGGACATGTGAGTGTATGAGTGATCACCACTACAAGGCTAATACGGTGGCACCAACAAAAACTTGCCTCCCTGTTAATGACAGCCCTTTACTAATATCAAAGAGGCAATGTTCCTTGTAGCCAATGTTCAGATGCCCACTGAAAGACCACAGCTGAATCAATTCAGAACAGTCCGCTATGGCACTTCTGACTGCTCAAGCATTGTTGCAACACCTGTCAGCATTGCTCACAGCTAGTTTCACATGCTCTACAAACACACAGCAATTGTGCCCAAGAGAATTGGTTGAGGAACCATTTCAAAGCAGGAGATGCACAGTCATAGAAAACCACGAATCCAAACAAAAAAGAACAAAATAAAACCCCAGGACACATCCAAAGTAGCAAAAGCAGATTTTTCCATTTTATTGCCACGATGAAAATATGCAAACATAAAAACATCTCTACAGTGGTTTTTTGCATGCAGAATATTAACAACACTAGGTTAGCAACTCACAAAATTTTTTTGCTACCCCATTTTTTACTAGTTACAGAAAACAGAATTCCCATTACATCTGTATTTCTAATGGAATATTCTACCCCTGAGTTTAGAATCATCCACGTCCTAGTCTAAAATGAAACTCTGAAAAATTTTATTTTACAACCTTTTATTAATGAATATTTGAATTTTTTTCTCTGCGCTGCATTTTTTTGCATTTGTCCAATATCATATATAACTAGGGGATGGCCGTTTCAGTTTAACCAAAAAAAGAAGGAAAAGGTATGTCGAATTCAATTCACGAAATTCGGTTTTAACCGAAAAAGGTCTGTATTCATGACATGGCCACAACAGCTAACTCGCTAGTGAGTAGGAATTTCCCGCAACAAAGCGGAAATTAATCATGCATGCCAGCAAGACAGGCGATGGTGGCACCTTCGGCAGTGCAGCTGAGCGTTTTGAGGCATTAGCTCCACTATCTTACAAGTCTCTGCATACCGAGAGGCTTCACGGCCCTCCTCGCCAAGCGTCATAAGCTAGCGCAGTGCTGTTCCCCATTATGCCAGTTACTTTATTAAGCTCCTCCACTATCTATAAGGACACTGGCGCAAGGCCATGCAAAAATGTCACAAAAAAGTGTCTTGCCCTCGATATTGTCACTGTTACGCAGTAGTACCATCGCTGCAGCCAACACGCAGACCATGCGATGCCCCGTCGCCCTCTGGTTGACCCCAGTGAAATATATGAGCGCTAATACGACATCCCGCCTTTAGTAAGTCAAATTCCCTTTAAATTTTTAACTTCTGTTATCGTCCGTAGTGGCAATAACATACCCTTGAACAAGCGCAGCTGTAAATACGACCAGTTATACGTCAACAATTTGCAAGTCGAATGCATGAGCTGGTAGAAAAGCAGAGATAAACATACAAGTGACTTCTGACCGCACTTAGGTGCCATATTATATCACAGAAAAAGGTCAGTAACTCATCTGGACGGAAAAATAATTGCCGGAAAAAAAAAATGAAAAACTGTGTTCTGTAATAAGAACCAGAAAAAGTCCGCAGAATTCTCCCAAGATAAAATTTGCTGAGGTTTAACTCTTCAAAACCTAGTATCCAAAGATAAAAATTTGGTGAGGTTTAACTCTTCAAAGCCTAGTTTCCAAAGATAAAAATTTGGTCAGGTTTAACTCTTATCAACCTAGTTATACAGAGCGAAAGCTCTGTTCCGTTGCTTCAAAAGTCTACCTTCACGTTGCTCCTTGGTTTCAGCACCTAGTTTAGCTCGTGTCCTCTGCAGTACACCTTCTCGGCGAGCTATATTGACTGGATGACCGGACGCAGCTTGACAGCAACACCGAAGAGTTGACACAATCAGTCCGGCACGTGCCTCATTCATGGCGAAACTCAAGGAGAAACCACCGACGTAGGAGCTGTTACTCCCTCTCCTAGTCATGTGGTATCACAACGGCGAAGCCAGCTAGCTTTCGTAGCTGCACCTCTCCTAGCCTGCCCTTTTGTAACCGCGTGGTATCACAGCGGCGAAGCCAGCTGTCTTTTGTAGCTGCACCTCTCCTAGCCTGCCCTTTCGTAATCGCGTGGTATCACAGCGGCGAAGCCAGCTGGCTTTTGTAGCTGCACCTCTCCTAGCCTGCCCTTTCGTAATCGCGTGGTATCACAGCGGCGAAGCCAGCTAGCTTTCATAGCTGCACCTCTCCTAGCCTGCCCTTTCGTAATTGCGTGGTATCTCAGCGGCGAAGCCAGCTGGCTTTTGTAGCTGCAGCTCTCCTAGTCTGCCCTTTCGTAATCGCGTGGTATCACAGCGGTGAAGCCAGCTAGCTTTCGTAGCTGCAGCTCTCCTAGCCTGCCCTTTCGTAATCGCGTGGTATCACAGCGGCGAAGCCAGCTAGTTTTCGTAGCTGCACCTCTCCTAGCCTGCCCTTTCGTAATCGCGTGGTATCACAGCGGCGAAGCCAGCTGGCTTTTGTAGCTGCACCTCTCCTAGCCTGCCCCTTCGTAATCGCGTGGTATCACAGCGGCGAAGCCAGCTGGCTTTTGTAGCTGCACCTCTCCTAGCCTGCCCTTTCGTAATCGCGTGGTATCACAGTGGTGAAGCCAGCTAGCTTTCGTAGCTGCAGCTCTCCTAGCCTGCCCTTTCGTAATCGCGCGGTATCTCAGCGGCGAAGCCAGCTGGCTTTCGTAGCTGCACCTCTCCTAGCCTGCCCTTTCGTAATCGCGTGGTATCACAGTGGTGAAGCCAGCTAGCTTTCGTAGCTGCAGCTCTCCTAGCCTGCCCTTTCGTTATCGTGTGGTATCACAGCGGCGAAGCCAGCTAGTTTTCGTAGCTGCACCTCTCCTAGCCTGCCCTTTCGTAATCGCGTGGTATCACAGCGGCGAATCCAGCTAGCTTTCGTAGCTGCACCTCTCCTAGCCTGCCCTTTCGTAATCGCGTGGTATCACAGCGGCGAAGCCAGCTAGCTTTCGTAGCTGCAGCTCTCCTAGCCTGCCCTTTCGTAATCGCGTGGTATCACAGCGGTGAAGCCAGCTAGCTTTTGTAGCTGCAGCTCTCCTAGCCTGCTCTTTCGTAATCGTGTGGTATCACAGCGGCGAAGCCAGCTAGTTTTCGTAGCTGCACCTCTCCTAGCCTGCCCTTTCGTAATCGCATGGTATCACAGCGGCGAATCCAGCTAGCTTTCGTAGCTGCACCTCTCCTAGCCTGCCCTTTCGTAATCACGTGCTATCACAGCGGCGGAGCCGGCGAGTGCTCGCAGGTGTGTCTCTGCTTGGCGAGCCACGTGGTTTACCTGCGCTCCAGAGCCTCAAGGTCAAAAACGCATCATGATTGACCTTGGGAGACGTGTAGTAATAGAGCTTTGCAGTAAAAACTGGTTTGGTTTGTGGTTTACGGGGTTTAACGTCCCAAAGCGACTAAGGCTATGAGAGACGCCGTAGTGGAGGGCTCCGGAAATTTCGACCACCTGGGGTTCTATAACGTGCACTGACATCGCACAGTACACGGTCCTCTAGAATTTCTCCGGCTGAAAAGTTCAACCCCTATATATAACAATGGCTATTTCAGTTCTGCATGTTTGTTTTTCGCCGTGATAATCTACCTGCTTCATTTGCATCACATGTAACATTTTTCTATGCATATTAACAGCTCTGTTACTATCGTATCACTACATGTCTGTGTTGCTGCTTGCTTATTTGTAATTTAGTTTAGCATAAATTTATCGAGGGTCTCATTACAACCTCCTGCCTCTGGGACCTTTGCCTGTATACTGATGTTGATGAAACTCATCATCCCTCATGGACTCGATAAATTCTTAATATGACATTGCATTAGCGGAAGCACAGCGAAAATTCAACCAATTCACTTTGGGTCATTTCCCTGGCACTCAAGTCGTATATGTCTAGAGTTAAAATAATTTTTTAAAAAACCTATAACGTCAAACTGAGTGGCTGAGTCCTATATTAAGCCTATACCCAAGAGACCATGAAAGGACATGGTTGACCACCACATATCAATTAAAAGCTTTGTTGTAGTGCACTGATTAATCAGATGCCACTTTCTATTTTTTCTATTTTTGCTATCAAAAAGAAGTTGATGCATTTACCATCCAAGTTTCTTTCATTACGTAACATCAAGCACTGAGCAAGTATTTTTCCATAGCTGACATGGTGCATGATATACTGGCTTCCTTCAAAACCAGCCACCATATGAACCACAGTCTACTGAATGCTCATAAAAACCTTTTGTGTACGGAAGGACTATAGCCCACACCTGACACCTATGCCAGACCCCAGAATGGATGCGTGCGTTCCTTGCCTCTGCTTCGCAGGGAGCACTCTACCCTCTTTCCCACTGCCATGTTTCCAATTTGGTTTGGTTTATTGGGGTTTAACGTCCCAAAGCGAAACAGGCTATGAGGGACGCCGTAGTAAAGGGCTCCGGAAATTTCAACCACCTGGGGTTCTATAACATGCACTAACATCGCACAGTACACGGGCTCTTGAATTTCACCTCCATTGAAATTCGACCACCACGGCCGGGATCGAACCCGCATCTTTCGGGTCAGCAGCCGAGCACCACAACCACTGAGTCGCCACGGCGACGCCATGTTTTCGGTCATCCCTGCACCCAAGAAGGCAGTCGACTTCGGACACCACTGAAGAGCAGCTGCTAATGTGTTGTGTGTCATTTGACTGCAAGCAAACAGGTCTTTCTATAGCCTCTAAAGTCTCACTACATGACTACTGCATACATAACGAAATTACAGCTGAAAACTGCAAAACAATGAAATATTACTGCCAGCTGTATTTAGAAGTGCCATTGGACTGTGTGGACCTGTAATGTTTTTTGCACAAACTTCCACAAACTTCCACAAGACAACAACAACAACAACAACAAAAAAAAAACCCAGACAAATGTAGCACACTGCAAACAAAAATTCACAGAGATGCCTGATTACATTATGTGTTGGCAATGTGAGATCCCTAGAAGTTGTTGATGCCTCTACGTCGAGTTTTGTGCCATTCTACACATCTGTCTGCACGCAACCTGACAGAGGTCCTCTAGCTGGTGGTTATATGTTTCCCCGAAGGTGTCTAGAGGCGGCGACAGACGCAATATAGATGCATCAAAATGTAAAGTTGTCACTGCTAGAAGTCTGGGGTGTCACTTCCTGCCCCGAGAATTATGTGACCATTGTCGCAATTTTTTTTTCCCCCACTGAAGCTTCAAAAATTCTCCCTTCTGTGCAGCGACAATATGAGAACTCAAGAGGGTTAGCTTGCTACCGAGCAAATCACAGGTCACTATGTAAGGGCCAGGCTGCAGGCATCACAATGTGGCCACAAATAAGCTTCAATCTATGTCTGAACCAAGCATTGTGTATCACAGCAGAGATGCTCGCTATATAAGCCAGAAGGTTTCACACAATCAAGGTTGAAACTGACGTTAGTCGCAGTGAAGACTGGGAAAAAACAATAACGGGAAACCCGAAGAATTCATAGCACATGCTTCTGAAGAGTGATACTTCAGATTGTGAATAATTTAGTGATTCCAAAGATCATCCGAGATAAAAATCTATTAAAACCTGACACACACACAAAAAAAATGCAAATATCTTATGCGATGTCCCTGAACTACCGTTAAGGTGAAGATTAGTAAAACAGATACAAGTTCATATGATCAAAGCAACACGGACCTCAAAAGGCTATCCACTTCAGGTCCAAACTAAAGCAGCTAGTGAATGCTAGTAGGTGCAGTGCCTTTAATAGGGCCCCCGTTGTTTTAAAATTCCTCTTTCCCTGTGTCTGTGGCCAGATTTTTTACTCCTTGGTAGTCTCTGACAAACACTAAAGGCTCTCTGCTCAAGCAAAAACTAAGTAGGTACCCACTGCCGCGCACTTGTGGCCACCATTACACAAACAAACCAAGTGCTGGTACAATTGTTAGCAAACCTCCCGATGTGCAGCACGTGCATACAGCTGAAAAAAGCAATTGTCTGACAACCCCGGTGAGGAAGGCGAAGCAGACAGGGGCAAGATGGGCTCTTGACTGTACACACACATGTAATCACTCGCAACTTAACCTAGTTGCGAGGTTAGGTTACTTGTTAGGTTACTTGTAAACATAAATACCCCCGAAAGCAGAACATTTGACAGCCGTTGCCGTAGCTCAGAGGTAGAGCACCGGACGCGTAATTCGGAGGTCATGGGTTCGGATCCCACCGGCGGCATGTGGCTGTTTTTTCTTCTGCTTTTCTAGTCAATTAGCTTTAAGCGATAAAATATTCAGTAATATTCTAAATTGATCAACACCACAAAATAAAATAAATTAATTAAAAATCCCCTGTGCCCCTTGGTTTCTGTGGCTGTTGGCTTCTGTCATATTTATAACGAGCCCCTCATTCCCCTTCCCTTGTTTGCCTAGTTGATAAACAGTTGTTCCAAAAAGTAAACAGGCATCCTGCCATTAATTCGCCCCTCAACAGAAATTTCATCTATACACAATTTATGCAGAAACAAGAAAACAAAGCCCCGAGCAAGCCGGAAAAATTAACTGAATAATGTGTGTAGACAGGTTACAATTACCAACCCTAAATGGAAAGTTTTGGCACAAAGGACAAAGAACAAACAACACAGGACAGCACAGGCACTGAGTAGCCCAAACCAAAGTACCTCGGTAACTAATCTCTCCTCCTGGCTTTGTGCCTGCATGCATATTTTTGCAGCCATCCCTGACCCCGCAGAGATGACCCTCAAGATAGAGACAGCCGTGACAGGCCAGCCTTGCCTCTACAACAACAAACCACAGGTTGGACGTGTTGACACAAAAGATAAGGCACTCCACTCTCTTCATCAAATCCCCTGACCGCACACAGTGAAAGAATGGAGACACCACAGAGGCTTGTTAGGTGGGAGAAAGGACGTCCCCGACATTTTCCAAGAATCAGCACTATCCGAAGTCCCACCTGGACTTAATTATACTCCATTTCATGCATCAGGTGCAACGCTGTGAACGGTACAGAAGTAGACAGCATGCAAAAATAAAGTGAGGCACGTTACTCCGCACTTGTTTGGTGGCCGAGTGGTTTAAGGAGCGAGAAAGCGGCAGCGTGTCGTCAGCAAAAAGAGCGCATTCAATCAAACTCATGGCAAATGTACCATTAATAAAGCCTGCAGGCAAAGCATTTATTATTTTACGTTCATCACAAGGAACACACTACTTTTTGATCGCGGATGTAGGCAGCACAAACAAGAGCATTAGCTCTGACAATGCTGCAGCTGATTTGTGAAACTGAGTATAGTTCCTTCCACCCAAAAACCTCACGCTCTTTGGCCCCTTTTCTGCGGGCTTATGTGCGTCAAACATAGGCAGTTTTAACTGCTGCTTAAGGGTCGACGAGGGTCTTAAAACTGACCTTTTTATTTGTGGCTAGAATCTCATGAAATGTTGTATACAGATGTATTTTTCTCTTCTGATTTCAAAAACGCAGTCGTAATTGAGCTGGTAGTCTTAGATCAAAAGTTATCTTGAATTGTAGAGTGTAATCAGGTAATTTCTTACGCAGCTTTAATGAACTTTCTCGTTGCTATTTGTTGTTTTTAATTACATGAATTGATAGCCAGCAAATTCCCATGCCCGATGACATTCTTACTTTTTTTTGTTTAGGCCACGTATTAATAGCAATTTACAATTAGCTTAACGAGTTGCAGTGTCAAATACTGCAACCTTTTACTCTCGACACAGTATATCAGGATGACGTGCCTTTAGAGAAAACGAAGAATGTCATCAGGTATGGAAACTCTCTGGCTATCAATTCATGTAACTAAAAGCAGCAAAATGCAATGAGAAAGTTCATTAAAGCTGCGTAAGAAATTACCTAATTATATTCTAGACTTTGTAAGATCTAAGACCACCAGCTCAATTCTGACTACATATTTGGAATCAGAAGAGAAAAACACATCTGTGTGCAAAATTTCATGAGATTCTAGCCATAAACAAAAAAAGTTAGTTTTAAGGCCCTCGTCCCCCCGTAAGTAAAGAAAAGGAAAAAAATAATAAATTTGCTTTAGAACTATTACTCAACTAAACAGCAATCAGGAGTCTGGTCTTTTTGCTGACAGTGTATTCAGCTTCCAGGTCGCCGCACAATTTTGAGCAAAGCTTGTAAAGAAACAAATATGAGTCTATCCTCATTGTACTTTTTCACCTCTTAGTAAGCATTCTGCCAATCTGCAGTGCATTGTGCACTTTGCATACATTATAGCTGCACACATACACGAGGTAATCCAACACGGCACCATATGCTTTCCGCCATTGGTCATGGTTTATTTGTGGTCTTCAACTCAATGCATTAAAGGAGATCCTTTGAGGGTGAACACGTTTCGAACAAGAAAAGAAGTACAGTTAACATCCACATATCTGACCTTAAAGGAATTTTGCAAGGACACTGAAGACAAATTAAAGCCGTATTCTGAGGATTAGAACTGGCTGTTTTCACAAGCAGCAATCTGCAGTGACAAAATACTTGTCTGCTTGCAGATAAGGCCACAACGCCGTCCACTTCCAGCCAGTGATCACTAACTCTATGACCTTCTTGACACAGTCATCAATGTCACAAATTAAAAAAAAAACTAAGTGGTGTGAAAAAAAAAAAACAATAATAAATACTTCTCCTTCTGCCAAATTAACATCAACACATCTAAACAGAGCGAAACAATTGAATTTTACCAAAAACAAACAGTGGGTGGAATTGTCCTCAATGCCTCTTTAAGAAAGGCTGAGTCTAGCTTTCGCAGAAAGCTAATAGATAACACCGCCGTGCAACACTGCCCACCTGCCGTTGAAGTCAACCGTCACGTGCTCAGCGGCAGATCAAACTACCTGTGTAACAGGACCACCATTATCAAGACAAACAGGAATCCCCCCTCCATCAGGCTGAAGCACCAGCACCAGCAGAGAGAGAGAGAGAGAGAGTGACGCACTGACCGTGAGCTTCTTCTTCTTGGCGTAGGAGTGGAAGGGCTGGGCCTCGAGGAGCATGCGCCCTCCCGGCCGCAGCTGGCGGTGCATGCGCTTGAAGAGGAGTCGCACCCCTTCGTCCCCCCAGTTCAGGTGCACCCACTTGGTCAGGCTCAGGCAGAGGATCATGTCAAACTCCTCCCGCTGCGCCTCCAGCTGGGCCTCGTTCTCCACTATGTAGTTGCCCTGCACGCACGCACGCACTGTGAGGCATGGGCATCGCAGTACACGCCATTCCTTGTCTAAGGACACCACGAAGAAGCAAAAGAAGGCCCCAAAACCACCTCTTGTCAATGGTGCTTTTTTCAATTATTATTCCTGACCCATCTCCGAGGCTTTTCCATTCATCCTGCCAAAGACTGCACGATACAAGCCACAGGGACGTGCGAACTGCAGTATGTGCAACGACATCAATGCATCAGCCATAGTGTACGATTGCAATGCGGTACAGTGTGTGTAATTTCTTTATATTTAAGATGTGGTAGTGAAAATGCTCTCCTTGTCTCTCATAGAAGCACACCAGCCAACAGCAGAGTTTCGTTGGCACACTGCTACAAATGATAGCAAGGGCTAGACAAACAGAGGTAGGAGGTGAAAAGAATGGATTTGGTGCCATTAAAAGTGCTTTGTAGCAAAGCCATTGTTGTGAAAGCACCTCCCTGCATTGTGTGGCAAGCACTTCCACCATGGCCAGCCTGTGAACTTAAAACTTTGAAGTCACAAGTTGACAATTCAGCGCACTTCTGTGCCGGAAGCTCGGTGATGCTACCATCACTTCTCCCTCACTAATGGCCGTGACGACCCTGTGGTGGCCAAATAAACATTTAAAGAAAATGGTGCCAGAAAGTGCCATTTTTGAGAGTATGAAGCAACACAAGCTAACACCATAGATGTGGTTGGCCACCAGTAGCTAAATGTATCCACGCTTAAAAAAAAAAAACTGTGTCCTAGGCAAGAAAAAACAATTCGGTGCTGTTGGAGAGTCATGTGGCCTTGTCTGCAGTATTTTTTCTTTTGCAAAGTTAGCTATTAGTTATGGTTTGGTTTTATGGCATTGAATGTCCAAAGCTTATGAGGGACACTGCAGTGAGAGGCTCTGGATAATTCTGACCATGAAATGCGACCACCGCAGCCGGGATCAAACCCGCATCTTTCAGGTCAGCAGCCGAGCACCATAACCACTGAGCCATCATGACGGCTTAAATGGTTGGTTGGTTGGTTTATGGGGTTTAACGTCCCAAAGTGACTAAGGCTATGAGAGACGTTGTAGTGGAGGGCTCCAGAAATTTCGACCACCTGGGGTTCTTTAACGTGCACTGACATCGCACAGTACACGAGCCTCTAGAATTTCTCCTCCAAAGAAATTCAGCCGCCGCGGCCGGGATCAAACCCGCGTCTTTCGGGCCAGCAGCCGAGCACCATAGCCACTGAGCCACCGCGGCGGCCTAAATTGTTTACGACTAAACAGTGGACTTCTTAAATATTAGCTTCGGAAAAAAGTATCAATTTAAAAGAAGTACCTAGATGACCTTGAAAAACAGCCTGCTGAAATGTTTGCAACAAGCTACCATTTACACAGCTTTTTCTTACTCGCCCTTAAATAAAGCATGCAAAATTCGAAATCCCCGCTCCACTCTCGCAATCAAGTCCAGCAACCACAGTGTGACATGCTGTGACACAGAGTGCGACACAGAAAATTTTAGCGAGAGGATAATGGGTGATTCAGTACCTATCAGTATTTCAGCTTTTCTTGCCCTCGGCAAAAACCACTGCAGGGACCCTTTAATTCATTATATTTCTGGTGCTGCACAAGCTAGACCGAAATTTTTTGAGGCAGGATGATGGGCGATTCAATATCACTGTGTCACTTTTCTTAGCCTTGGTGCAAACTGTTTCAGGGGCACTCTGAAAAAAGCGGTAAGCATACAAAAGCTGTTTGAAAGACTTGCATTGAGCGCTTTCAGTGCCCGCCTCTTTCACCTTTCAGACAAATTTGCAGACCCATATCATCACCCACTTCATAAAGGATCTAGCCACCTTGCACCACACTTCCCCAATTTCAACACAGTAAAAAAAAAAAAAAGGAAAAAAAGAAGAAAGGAGAATGCAGAGACAAGTCCAAGAAGAAAAATATACCACCCTCTGCTACCTAGGCCAGCTACAAGTCTGACAACAAAAAATATCATGAGAGTCGCCAACTCCAAGAAAAAAAATATTTTAAAACGAGAAAGCAAGCAGCTGCTCAAGAAGCAAGACAGCTGAATAAATGAAAAGCAATAAAAAAAAAAGGAAGGTTTGTTCCAGGAGCTCGCTCATACTTCTCAAATGTTTGAGCAGCAACATAGAGAGGAACATAAAGAGAACAAAATGCAGTAAATAAAGAAAGAAAGAAAAAGAGGGGAAGATTTTTTTTATATAAGTCACAGCCATTCTCTACGAGAACAGATGTTCAGCGACAAGCACAGCTGTTTAGCTAGTTTGATATTTGCAGCCGGAACTTCAGTGAGGGAAAACCACTGCACTTCTGTTCCACACTCAAGGGGCACTTGCCAGTGACGCCTCGAAGGAGAAGAACAGAGGTATAACACACAAATTACCGAAATGTGATTTGCAGCTTTCTGGCAACTGTTCCCCAAACACACACAAAAAAAATGCACCTATGAACATAAGCTCGACTAAAAATTGTGCCTCTGGATTGAGCGAAAGTGCAGCCAAAGTGACGCTTTCTGCAGTTGGAATGTGGTACGCCGTATCAATAAAGCCATACTTGAGGCAAAGACGTCATGATCTGCGATACTTCAAATAAGTTGAACACAAAACCGCGATACCCAACAGCTGAATGCAAGTCTCAAGGAATCTGAGACAGCAACTATCTTGACTAAGCACTGTGCATCTCCCGAATGGGCTCAGGTCGACAGTGCGGTCTAGACGTTATCATTTTTCATGCTGGTTATCAGATTTTACAAAATGTTCACCTTTTCATGGGCACAAAGGACCATATTTTACTTCGGAGGCCTGACAATAAATTAGTCACAGAAAAAAGAAACGCATCGTCAAATCAACAGTGTTCAATTTCCTTTCACATCCCTAACCTTACAGTCACAAGCTGATGAGACGCCTGAGCAAGCCCAACCTTCCATATTTTGTTTACAAGAAGAAAGCCTCATAATGTAGAAGTTATAGGAAGAATAAGCAGTGCCACTTAAAGAGCCTTTCAGTACACTTGCACTAGCCCAACGAACACCAGCTAACTAGTGTTGTGCCACAGATTGTACGTCCAATGTGTTTAACTAACAATTAATTGAAATAACCTCTCATATCAACATACCAACTGCAAAACTCTTACAGATGTTGCTTAATACAAGCGAGGGATGTCCTGTGTTAAGCCTAGACTTCTCATGCCTCCTGCAACTGTCTGCAAGCCAGATAAGACGCCTCACAACAAGGTACCTTTCTGGCAGTGAGCCAACAAGATGCTATCTAATGCGGGTGTAGGAAGCACCTCCAAACAGCCAGCTACGCACGATGTTGTTAGCTCAGTCTAGTCATTCCAGCAGTCAGTACGGTTGCTTTAAATGCACTGTCCACAATGCTAAAAAAAATAAATATTTCGGATGCCACATGCAAATTATATTTTGTATACCGACTGCAAACACTTCACTTTCTGGCTTTAATACACCAGATACAAAAAATATTTGTCCCTTTACAAACAGCACCACCCAACGCTGCTGTCTGTGCATAGCAGGTCTCACTACAGAGCATCCACAGAGAGCAAACCGCTTAGTCTCTCTGTTCACACAAGCAGATAAGAATGCCACACACAGCTAAAAGCCGAATGGTCACGACTGTTCTCAACAAGCCACTCAAGCAATCTACTCAAGGCTGATGCGCACTGTACCACATCTGCAGTTTCATGAAACACTGCTAATGCTGTCATTTGTCCAGTACATTCAACCAGTATGTCACAACCTACCTCTATGCGTATTTTTGAGCTCACCTGTGTGACTATGTCTTATCTTGGGCTTAATTTAAAGCTGTCAGAACGCTATCCAGACATAAGTCCAAATAGATGTGAAGTCTTGTGCGTTGTCACATTCTTTGCACTATACTTTTTAAGCACTAAGGTCAGAGGGAATACCCACACAACTTTTCATAATGCACTCGGTGACAACTACAACCCACTCAAAAGCCATCTAAGTGACTAAAGGAGCCCGCGGTATCTCTGCAAATGCTAAATCACGAAAATGGCAGACAAGTGACATTTGTCTCAAATTTAGTGCTGACAAAGCTCCTAGCTTCTCAAACAGCTACGAAATTACTGTGAAATTAAGCTATGTAATAATGTTGGCGGCCTGGCATATTGCTCGCTGTGTGGTTGCTTCGCTCCAGGATGGATTACATTGTGGCATAACCCTTTGTAGCGGGCGGACGCAATACCCGAGTCCTAGCCATGACATTGAAATCACTAGGGTAGCTGGCGCCACCTATGGAAATACCTCGACGAACTCTCAGCGACCAACCAAATTTTCTGGACCGACACCAAAAGGCACCGATAAAAAAAAAATCTTATCACTTCAAGGGCCATATCTGGCCCTTTTTCCCACATTCTGCTGCTCTTCTTTTTTTTTTTTTCATATGGAGTCTAGCAATCTGTCCAGATGGAGCGACATGATTCTCGACAGAGTTCCATCCATACCTGACCTATCGTTTCCTTTTTGGACCAATGCCTAGTGCCAAATGTACCATCAGGTTTTGATCATACTAGCACCAGTAGATAACACCACAGCATGTACGGTGGTATATTTCTGTATGGTTCGTTTTGATACCCTTTCTTCCATCTAAAGCGATTAGGTTTGGTTTAGTCAGGTTCGGTTGGCCGTCACAGAGTTCTTATTTCTTGAGATAACTCCAAGAGTGATTTTTTTTTTGTCATCAGAATGCCTTATCAGAATTTTTTTACCAGAATTCCCCCAGACGGAACAATATTACCGGTGTTAGAGTTCTGTTCAGACATACCAGTGCATAGCATCACAAAACATACAAATATTTGCTGCTGCGTGGTTTTAATTTTGTCAGGTTTGGTTTTTTGTTATTGGGGAACTTGACGATCACAGTTTCATGTGAACATAACCGAGATCAATTTTTGTTAGCCGTGGACGGAACTCTAGCTGCAGCTGGTGTTCCGTAAGGACAGAACTCTAGGCACAGCCATGAACTAAACCAAGACGCTCAGCTGGGCTAGTCGGTATACGTTCTGACAAGGTACGGAGAGCAACTGAGGGAAGGGACTGGGGACAGCGTCGGCTCACCTCGACGAAGAAGACGTTGTTGGGGAAGGCCACGGACTCGGCCTGCCGCCCGGGGAGCGCGGCGGCCGCGATGGGGCCGTGACAGATGGCCATGGACACCGGGAAGCGCATCTCGCCCGCCAGCGCGGCGGTCAGGTAGTGGCGCACGTTGCGTCGCGCCGCGCGGATCAGGCCGCCGTCGATGTCGAGGCCGATCACCTTGCGCGGCTCGAAGTCGCGCGCCAGCGACAGAGTCAGGTGGCCCACGTTGCAGCCGATGTCGAGCACGTCTCGGCCGCGGAACCACTCGGCCTTCATGGCCTTGAGCCGCGGGTCCTCCTGACCGCCGCCGTTGCGGTAGCCGTAGTACCGGTTGTAGTTGCCGTACTGGAAGTGCGCGTCTTTGGGCCGGAAGTGGACCTGCTTGGATGCGGCCGAACGTGCGGCGTTGGTCGAGCGCCGCGACTCACCCGCGGACTTGCGGCGCGAGAACTTCACCGGAGAACCCTGAGGCACGACGGGAGAGACAATCTTGTCCGCGGCTGGTGCCCCGGAGGCGGCGGCGGCGGTAGACGGTGTCGCGGAAGACGTCGATGCAGCGGGCGCACCAGCGTTGTTACCGCTGGAAGTCTTGCGCGAGGTCGTCGAGGGGGTAGCTGGAGATGGGGTCGCGGGTGGCATTGTTGAGTCGGTCGCAGACGAAGTGCTCTCGGCGACTCCGGTCACCGCTGCAGTCACCCCGGTTGACGGAATCGCGGCTGACGAGGAAGCGTCTTCAGTGGTCGTGGCGCTGGAGTCGGCAGCGGGATCGTCCTCGCTCCGTGACTTTCGTTTGTAGCGGCGCTTTCGCTTGCGCGCCCCCGGTGACACGAGCTTGAACTCAATGTCCTCGCCAGTGTTGAGGTTCAGCGGGTCGTTGATGTTGGGTGGAATTAGAACCTCCACCTGAGTCCTGTGCCGTGGCGTGGGCACTGGCGACGACTTGGGAGTCACAGCATTCGCGCGCTTGTTCACCTCGTCATCGGCGAAACTGGCCAGGTTCAGCGGGTCGTTTATGTTGCCTCCGAGCAGGAACTTGGTCGGCGGAGTGAACAGGTCTCGGCGCCGTCTCTTGAACGGGTACTTATGGTCTGACACGGCGCCGAAGGACTGCCGCCGCTTGCCGTATACGCCTTTGCCCGCCGGCACCGGCGGCTTGTTCTGATTGCTGGCGGGTTCCTCGTGGGCCAGGGGCCTTTTGAGCACGGCGCCGGACTCGGCGCCGTTCGTGGGCTTCAGCGTCTTGGGCCGATCGACACTCACCGATCGACATCGCTGGAAGACGGCCGCCGCAGCGGCCCGCTTGGACGACATGTCCACATGAATGCCTGGCACAGCTACTGCCGTCTCCATCCTCGCAGATTTGCTGGGCCCGCTACGTGGTGCGCCTATTCGGGGGGAGAAAAATCAAATTACGTTGTCGCAACGTTGAGCCGTCGCGCCCAGTCCCACGTGGTGTTGTTTACACGCGACGCGCGCTAGGAACGAGGGTACACAGACGCCATCTTACTCCGAGGCGCCCACGGCGCTACGGACCAGCAACAGAGCTGGGCGGGCGGGGCTCTCTTCCGCCGCGTGCAGCACGCTAAAGATGACCGTAATCAACCAGTTTTACCTGAAAACGGCTTCGCTGCAGCTGTGTGCGGTCACCACCGAGCCAAATAGCGCCTTAAAGGCTCTCCGATACGTGCGCCTGGTAACAAGCTCAGCAGCTCCAGCATAACTGCAAATGGCAGCCCACACTGCGATTTACCATCGCGAGGTTGGCTGCCGGCCGCGCCGCCTGTCGCCGACCTAATTGATAAAACGACCATTGATCCACTCGTCACGCAGTCTTTTGTGCAACATAAATCATGATAATGATTACGCGAGCCTTTAATTTGTTCCGAGGGTGACTGTTTTTCACAAACTGTCAACCCCATCAATGCCAGTCAACTTCCGGTTTGCGTTAATAAGGCGCGCTCTACAAGTGTGCAAGGAAGCCAACCAGTTTTATGGTATATTTTACGTGCAACTGCTTGTCGTATACCTAAAATGACATGCGAGAATATATTTCAGGCTTATTGCATTAAGGCATGCATTCTCATTTTGAACAAACGACTCAACAAGACAGTTTCGAACCAACGGCTACGCGCGCGTCTGGCGCGCGAAAGCTGTAGCAGACGACAACAAACGTTCTCGTATAACTTTTTTCCCTGCAAACATGCGTTTGAAAGCTAAACGCGAGTGAAAACTTGCGTAATAAACGCATACGTGAAACATTTAACGTTCGCATAACGTTGATTTAGACTAATGAACTTTACGCATGGAGTGTTCAGCAGACTGTACTGTACGACAGAAACCGTTAGACCGTCGTTCGTGCTGGCCGCGTCTCGAACGGCTGCAGGATATTTGTCGCAAATTATCTGGAAGAAGAGTCGTTCAGACTTCTTAAAGTTTTAAGTCACTAGCTGTGCGTAAGTTCTTTTCTCCAACATCAACAGTTCGAGCGTTTTTCCAACAGAAACGACGAGTTCATCCATGGAAGGAGCTGAGCAGGAGGAGCCCGCCGTCAGGTAATGGATAGTCGTCGAAGAGTTCGACTGGCTTGTTGCGGCTGTCTTTTGATCTGTTCTCAGTTTCAGACAACGCTCGAATGCTTCAAACTTTTCAGGGGCGACGACGACGACATGGAGCAAGCAACGCCGCAAGTAGCTTCCAAGAGTGTCCCGTCTGTACCTGGAGCCCCAGTGAAGAAAAAAAGTCGCTCGTCTGCCACCGGAAAGCTTAAGCCTAAGAAGCTCGTTTACAGCAATAGTAAGAAATTAAAAATATATGCTGCACACTCACTGTGAACAGTAGCTTGCAAGGGTGTTCAATGAACAGTTACTGATTTTTAGGTTTTAATGATTATTAGTACCCCGCGTATGTTGCCCTGGCTCGCATTATGCGAGAACGGGAACACTGGCCGCACTTAAAGTGAATATTTTTCTTAAATGTTGTACATCTGCTCAAAACTCAATATGGCATTTAGGTGGGAGAGATCTCTGTGCACCTCGCCCAGAATATAGATTTGGAACTTTAGTTGTTCACATTCACGGCTGCGCGAGGGACAAAATCCCTACTAACTTACCCTTAATCCTTTGGAAATCCTCTGTGTTTGTGGGTGTGATAGTTTTATGCATGACTGAATTCAGTTTCACCTTTTTTTTTCACCCTCACCTGGAGTAGACTGAATTATCAGGTCCACCTCGCTTGTAACCACCAAAATCTCTCTCAGTCTCTTTTTCTGAGGAGAAAAGCATGCCTACTTTAGCTGTGGTCCACCATGCATTATAATAAAATGATACGAAATGACATTAGGGACATCTGAGTAGTGAACAGCTTCAAATGGAGCAATTAGTTTTAATTTACATTCAGCACTTCTTTAATTTTACCTTTCTGTACAATAGGGCCATCAGGCTGAGATAACCTCCTGCGTTCTATTTCATTTTCGTCTATTTCATTTTCATTTCTAATTTACATTCAGCACTTCTTTAATTTTACCTTTCTGTACAATAGGGCCATCAGGCTGAGATAACCTCCTGCGTTCTATTTCATTTTCGTCTAGGTGCAGAGGAGCAAGCGAAGAAGCTAACTGAGGACACGGGCGTAAGCTTGCCTCTTAGCCAAGAAATGCTACAGCTCCTTGAAACCAGAATCAACACTACGGAAGGTACATGGGCGCAGTGCGATCACCCAGACTGCAGCAAGTGGCGTTACCTTGCTGACGTCATTGACCCGAGCGAGCTACCTGACAAGTGGTATTGCTCTATGAACAAAGGTATGCGTGTTTGTGCTGAGCTTACGAGAAACAACATTAAATTCAACTTGCATGCTTGCTTTGATGATTAGCTCTTGAAATAGTATGCCGTACGTGCCTAATGACTTTTGTTTTGCCTAACACGAATCACTAAAGCAAACACAAGCATGGTAAGGTAAACTTGGCATGTGGTTTAAGAGGGAGTATCAGTATAGCAGTTCCATGATCAATCTGAGCATTCAAGATCACACCGGGACGCATAAGCCAGGCGTGCTTTCTGCTCTTAAGTCTCAAGTAGTGCTTGTTTTCAGATCCAAAGCACAACAGCTGTGAAGCAGAAGAAGAAGATCTGCCTGACGAAGAGTTGGTGGAGGCGAAGTACTTTGTGGGTTCTGTTGTCTGGGCCAGGGTGAACACATACCCATGGTAAGAATGATATAAGCACAACCAAACGGCAATATGGTGAACGCTTATTAATCACTACCTTCACAAATTATAAATACTGTTTGCTATGCTACATTCTACTTTAAGGTATTGTTAGCACATTTATTCTGGCTGAGAAGCTTTACTGCCTGATCATTAATTGAATCATCAGCATTGACTGATCAATCAAATTTCACGTGACAGAGCAACTTTGTGAGTTAGTTCCACTCAATATGACAAGCTTTTCTTGCAGAACGTAAGAATTTATTCTCGTCCATGGGAACTGAGAACAGGGCAGTCGTAATAAGGGAGTAATTACTCATTGACGTCCACTCGAGCGCAGCCATATGGCCACAAAGGAAAGCTATACAGCTTTCACAGAAACTTTGTAGTTAAAGAAAAATTCGTCCTGGTCCGGGGTTCAAACCCGGGACCACCGCTACACCGGAGCAGTCGCTCTACCAATTGAGCTAACCGGGACGGCAAGCTTATGGTAGGGCGAGAGCGAATTGATCTATAACTCGAAGTGGGAACAGTGTTGACCAAATATTTTAACTACGAAGTTTCTGTGAAAGCTGTATAGCTTTCCTTTGTGGCCGTATGGCTGCGCTCGGGTGGACGTCAATGAGTAATTACTTCCTTATTACAAAATCTTCTCCACCTTGGGGGATTCCCCTAAATATTTGGTCAACAGGGCAGTCGTTTTGCCAGGGAAAAAGTTGTATTAAGAAAAGCCAGTTTATTTCTTCAAATCACATGAAACAGAAGAGTACATTTGAGAGGCTCGCATGACTATATTGCATGTAGAGATGGTCGAAGAATGTATCCAATGAGACATGATTATATTCCATTCAAAAAATGTATATGACGAGCTACACTTTTGCAATTTAGCTCCAACACACTCGGGTCACATTGTCATACTGATGACGTCTTGCTACTGTTCCGAAGAAGTCCAGAAGAACAGCCAGCCAAGTTTCACACCAATGGACCCATTTTGATTCAATTTCTGGCTTTCTGCTCACTGTCCTCGCAGTCATGATCACACAGTGGGCAGTCATGAGCTAGGAATGACTGTTGAAAAGATGTTTCAGGACTGATGCTATGTGCCTTGAAGGATTAATTTCTCTTGTTAACACCAGGTGGCCCGCAATGATTGATGATGATCCTGACTTGGGTGTTTATGAGTGGCGAGAAAGAGGACCTGGACTCCCCGTAAGCATACCTAACGTCATAAAACAGTCGCATTTTGGCACCCGGCACATTACATCATAAACAATAGCCACATCCCTCTGACATACGAAAAGTCTTGTCATGTGAACTGTGGATATGATATGCATCTGTTTAACTCCACATCATTTTTATGTAAAATGGGAACTGACATGAACTGGCATAAGCTAGACTCAGGAGTAAAGCCCTCTCCAAATCTCTAAGATATGTGCAGGGCTGTTTTTGTTTTCAGTATAAACGTTTCATTCTTCAGTAGACTGCATTGAGTGCACGCTGTCATTCAGGGCTGTTGCCACTAGCAGCAGCATGGCGCAACGTTTCTGGGTTGAGCTAAATTAATGCATTCAGAAATGGCTCAATATCAAAAGTCTGTGCTGAAACTAAAAATTTATTGGCAAGTGCATACTTTCAATTCTCACCACTGTCATTTCTACTTCGTTCTGATAGTTTGTGAAAGAGACAGGTTTTTGCATATTTTAAGGCACTGATGCATTCATAACCGTTATGTATTTGCAAAGCCATTTTTTGAAATAAGCGTCAACCAGTGGTTCGGTCTGCTCATGGACTTTAACTTTTCCTTTTTTCTTTCTCATAACTATAGACTCACTACCATATGACTTTTCTGGACCAAAAGGTTACACGGGCATGGGTCCGAGACAGTAACTGTATGGCTTTCCGTCTGGCTTGCAATCACGATGGCCCTGCGAAAAACAAGGCAAGTGATTCCGATGCCCACATTCCAGTTGCTCTTGCTGACGAAGGTTGCTCGCCTGTATTCACGTATATTACAAGAGAACCTATCACTCGTTCCAAATGCAGAAAGTTACTCAAACACTGCTGACTCTGGAAAGCATCATGGATGTTGGCCTGCCCCTCGCAAAAGTGTCAAGATATGTGCTTCTTGTAAAAACTTTAGCTTATATATCAGATCTGAAGACCTACCTCAAAATTCATGACCACCATATCATTTTTTTTCCGTACTCTTACTTTGCATTTCTTTTGCTCTCAAAACAATAGCTTCTTGTTGGGCTAGCTGGTAATTACAGCTGGCACTCTATACTTCAAACTCATTTAATGCAAACTCACGATTTGGTCCCATCAACATCAAGTGTATCAATAAGGCTCTCGTTAATTTAAAATTTTTTGGCCCCCTTCAAGTTTGAATCACAGAGAACTGATTGTACTACAGGATTTTACGAACTAAGGTGGCCACACAGGCTTTGGTGCTTTCTATGTGTTCACCTTATTTTGCAGAACAGCTCTTGACTTCAGCAGAACAATATGTCTGCAATTATAAACATGCCAGCAAAAATCCATCTGTCAGCAAAGAGGTTTATCTCCATGTCTTCTCTCTACACACAGTGCTTTTCTACCTATAAAGTCACCACCACTTCCGTTGGAACGCAAAGGTGCTAGTATTGCTGCTTCAACCTGCAAGGCTCTCATATCAATGCTTTGACTGACAGATGCCCTTGGGTACTGTGTGACACGGTGCCTCAGTCTAATTGCCTCTTATTATTATAGGTTCCTGGCCACTTCAGAAGGACTTTCGATGCAGCCGTGGAGACTGCAGAACTGGCATTAAAACTGCCTTTAGCGGTAAGGACCTTTTATTTAAGCTGGCATCCAAACGTGCAAGCCTCTAGTAATGTACAGGTGGATACTGTGTACTTGCAGCAACATACAAGCTCATGATACGTTCATTTGAAAAAACGCCCATTTGAACGGCTACTCATGCTACTGTATGTTTGGAGCTGGAATTATATGAGGCTGAACATGCTTGAGTAAGCATGCCGGCAGATAAAGATATTTTTCCACAATGCGGTAGCCCTCTATGAACAGATGAGACAAATTTGAAGCCCTTTAGGGGTGGGGGTGCTGTCAGGGTCTCAGAAATAAAAACTGCTACGAAGTAAACAAGCTGGTCCTATCCTTTTACATGCGGATCAAACTACCTCTTCCCATTTTGCAGGAACGCATCAAGAAATATTGCTTCCTTAATCGCTATCCAGGCACATGCAAGAGCCTGCCTCGAGCTTCCAAAGGTACGTAAGTGCTGACAACCAGTTTTAGTACTGCTTTTAGAAAGGATGCGGCCAATGATAATCTCGTGCTAAGTCAGCAATTATCCCTTATTTCCACATAGTTTCTGTAGCTGTCAGAGCTTTCTGATCTTACGAGTTGCAAAATTTCCCATAAGATCCATGTATTGAAAAACTGCGGTCTGACTGGGCTGAAATTTGGGGGTTTACGGATCGTCATGACACCCGCAGTCAATAATGTAAACAGCGTCCAAGTTAAAAATTCGAGATTGTAGATAACCGCACTAAATTCCTGGCAACAAAATCAGTGAAACAGACGCAGTAACAAATATCCCTAGGTACAACTATCCGAGAGATAAATAAAAATTCAGCGCAGTGAACACAAATTCTAGCACGAGTTAGTACAAGTGAGCTGAGGCAACATACAAGGCTCCATACAGTGCCATCGCACCATTCCTTGCATATACTGTTTCCCAGTATTTTAAATTCAGCACTCACTCTTTTTCATGGGAGGCTACTAGAATGAGAAGTGCTTGCCACACTGTAACAGAGCTAGAGATCTATGCTAGGTTCATGTGGGAACGCCAGAAGCTTTGCCAAGGTTGTTTACGAAATTACAAGGCCAGAAATTAACATGACATAATGTCTTACAGAGCTTGTGGCTCACTGCTTACAACAAATTAACTTGGCTTGCGTTTTGCATACTGCCCAAATATGTTACGCAACACGTTCTTCAATAGCGAAACGCCCAAGGGAGAGCTCACGTGCAAATCAAGAGAGCGAAAAGGAAGAACCAGCATATTCGTGCACAAAGCAGCCAAAAACGAGCCAGAAACAAGGTGAGCACGTGCATAGTTAGAACTTCTTTTAGCTCTTATTGCTTTAGGACTTCCACTGAATGCAAAGAAGTCGATCGCTTCATGGCGCTACATTCCAACTAACTGTCTTCATAAGAAGCACTTTTATGTCTCATGCTTTCACTGCATGTGCCATTACTGGCCACAAGCAATGCCAGAAGAACTTTTGCCAAACGATGTACGATACAACAGTCTGCTGAAAACTAATTAATCGTTAAAAAGTTTCGCTAGCACCTTTGACTGCCTAGACACAAAAAAATGTGAAATTTCAACGATTTTATGACGTAGTGCTCATACTTTCATTAAAACCTGCTTCAAAACAACCTTTGAAACTTGCCTGCTAATATCCAGCCAGCTTCGAGCCAATGTTGGCACTAGTTCTTCAATCGGGAAAGCCACTTATCCATATTGGAAACTTTCCACAGCTAATCAATGCTTGCTAAGCCAGTGTGAAGAAAATATGTCAAGCACATGATGTATGCAATGCGTAACCAGCTGACACTTTCAGGAAGAAATGTAACAAACTTCATTTAGAGAAAGGAATACTAACGCAGCATACGAGAGCACTGAAAGTACTAAAAGTGCTCCCTCAACATGTGCTATTGCAGCCAAGAAACCACGTGGAAGGCCAAGGAAAGAGAACAAGGACAGCGCAGACATGACCCCTTCGCAAGCAAGCCAAGGTGAACAGTAACACAACGGAGATGTAACAGTTATTGCCACCTACCAGTACTGAGCACTTTCTGCAACCAGTAACCAAACCTGGGAACACCCAGGCAGTTAGCAAGTAATGCTAGAGCTGCGACGCCAAATTACTGGAAATTTAACGTAGTAAGCCTACAGAAAAGAAATTGGCCTGAAGTCATCAGTTGTACAGGCAAAAACTGCTTTTAGCAACCAGAAGCATGACACTGCCAGCAATGTACGACAATTGGCTGCAATAAGGAGCCAAAAATTGGTAAATACAGAGGGAAAAAAAAAGACCACAGTAATACGATGTGCAGAGCTACGGGAGACATACTCAGGACAGCGAGGGAAAGCCAACCTTACCTTTAATTTAAGACACAGTAAATCCTACACCGAGTGCGTATTTCGCCTGAAGCAAGCCGTGCTTTTGTTCATATTCGCACAAGCATTGCCAGTCTGGCTTACTGACGCGAGAACCTCATGCAGGTGTAAAGCGGCCAAGAGGCAGGCCACGCAAGAATGCCAACACTGAAGGGTCACAGCCGGCTTGCCCAACCCCAAAAGAGCCAGGAGTGAGCTCTAAACAAGGTGAGGAAACAAAATGCTGGTGGGTGGGGGAAAAGCTTAGTCCCACTTTTGTACCAAGTGCAACCAGACACCATGCGTGTGAAGTTTCGAAGTAGCAGTGTGTCTCTTGTTTCGAGGAATGGCAGCGACATAACTAAAAAAGAACTTTGCCATGAACTTCAGGATTGTTCCTGTTCTCAGTGCTGTCAAGATTTAAGAAATGTTGTGAGCGATGAGAGTTTAGCTGGCAACTGCAAGGCTAACCCCTAT
This sequence comes from Amblyomma mixtum, assembly GCF_055824585.1. Lineage (NCBI taxonomy): Eukaryota > Metazoa > Arthropoda > Arachnida > Ixodida > Ixodidae > Amblyomma > Amblyomma mixtum. The sequence goes on from NC_143013.1 coordinate 254,153,142, forward strand.
TGGTAACTCACAACCACCTTAACCCCACTAGACAATGAGTGTGTTAGGACAGGTTAGGTCAGGTCACAGAATTAAACAGCTGCAAGAACTCGGCAGAGTTCACCTATGTCGAAAGGTATAGCATAGCTAAGCCATATCAAGGTACTTGGCTATTCACTCCTAATATTCTGCTCTTAAGTGGAGACAGGGACCTTAAGAGCTGCTTTTTACTTCTAGACCAAATGCAATGAAACAGTGCAGAGTTATTTAGTTTCCTGTGCTGATTTAAAATACTGAATTGCTTTTTTACTATGTCAATTAGTCCCCTGAGATCTTACTCATTTACATTAATTTGCTTGCGAATTTGCGAAGGCAAGAAAGAAAACCACTAAACAGAAAACTATTATTAACAGTGGCTAGATAGTATAAAGCACAAACAATGCACTGTTGGTAGCACTTTTCAGAATAAGCCAATATTAGTTATTTTAGAGCCTACTGAAGTTCAGTGTTGACACGACAGGTAAACGAGCATTCTATAGGGTGCACAAAAATTTGTAAGTATAAATCAAGAAATCTGCTCCCAACATAGCAGCTTTAATCTTCAATCATTTTTCGCAGCATGCTGCAACAAAGGATATGTAGATGCCGAGATATTCTTTTTGAAAACTTGCAAGCAGTAAAAAATTTGCGATCTGAGAAAGTAAGGATGAAATGAGGCATACACCGGAATTATAAATTGGAATTGCATCAAATATCTGATCTAATAAATGAAAAACTTGATAAGTAGAATATGGGCTGCAGATCCAAAAACACTTCTTTTTGCAATCTTTTGGCCCCACAGACTCCTGTCCCCCTTAAAAACATAGTCAACAATGACAGACTATTATTTACATATTTTTGCAAGCAGCGTTTTTCAGTAATTGCAAAAACAAAAATAGCCTGTTAGGTTAGACCTAATTCACTTACCCAATCAGTTGTTAATTGTATGCTATGTAATTCATAGATCAATGCTCGAGTAAGAGTAGAAGAGAACATGCCTCTTTAGAATGAAATATGTCAAGTGTGGTGCACTGCACTTGAACAGCACTTGGGGCATTAAAACCTTAAATGTAAACTGAGAAGATTTGAGGAGTGGACCAAAAAAATAAAAGACCACAGTAATGCAATGTGCAGAGCTATGGGAGACATACTCGGGACTGTGAGGGAAAGCCAACCTTACTTTTAAGACGCAGTAAATCCTACACCAAGTGCGTATTTCGCCCTGAGCAAGCCATGCTTTTGTTAATATTTGCACAAGCACTGCCAGTCTGGCTTACTGATGCGACCTCCTCATGCAGGTGTAAAGCGGCCAAGAGGTAGGCCAATCAAGAATACCAGCACTGAAGAGTCACAGCCTGCTTGCCCAACCCCAAAAGAGCCAAGAGTGAGCTCTAAACAAGGTGAGGAAACAAAACGCTGGTGGGTGGGGGAAAGCTTAGTCCCACTTTTGTACCAAGTGCAACCAGACACCATACGTGTAAAGTTTCGAAGTAGCAGTGTGCCTCCAGTTTAGAGGAATGGCTGCGAAAAAACTTGATAAAAAAGCTCAGTTCAGCTGGCAAGTTACGACTGCCGGCAGAATAACTGCAAGGCTAACCCCCATCGGTAGCTCACAACCATCTCAGCCCCACTAGACAGCGAGTGTGTTATGAAAGGTTAATCCAGGCCACGGAATAAAACAGCTGCAAGAACTCGGCAGAGTTCCCCTATGGCAACAGGTATAACACAGCTAAGCCACAGCAAGGTACTTAGCTACTCACTCCTAATATTTTGCTCTTATGCACGATTTGTCTCAGAATTAGTGCGTCCCACTGCTACATCAAAAGCTTCCAAAAAATGCACACAAATATTTGCATTTTATGGCAGAGTATTCCCCTTCACACATATTCACTAAAGAAAAGTTGTAAGTGTAGAAGGGGATCCGCCTCTTTAGAATGTAATGTGTCAAGTGTAATGCACTGCACTTAACGGCACTTGGTGCATTAAAACCTTGGATGTAAAGTGAGAAGATTTGAGGAGCGGTGTGTTAAATGTATCTAATCTATACACACAAATCATACCTCTGCATGGAGAATGTGTCATCAAGGAATGTTGTTTTCAGATCCAGCTCCCCGGTATGGAGCCACAGCGCAAGGCGCTCACAAGACCCTCTCAAAGCAAGTACCACCCTTGCAAAAGGCTGAGAAACGACGCATAAATGCCACGCCATCTGAATTTGTTGAAGTGCCAAGTGTCGAGGAGGCTCAAGGTGCAGAGAAAACGTTCAAGCTAATGACTGCCACAATTTCTTCACTGTCTCCAACTGCAACAACAGCTTCAAGCAGCATTACGGACACTGCGCGGGACTCTGAAAATACAGCAGGCCAAATGCAGACAGGATCTGAAACCAAGGGCAACGCCAACGTTGAAGAAATGTTCTCTTCAGACTCAGATTCCAAGCACGGAGGCAAAGCTCAAGGTACTCGCAAGAAAACCTCCTCAAATCTAGTAGGACCTGCGAAGCAGGTTGTGCGACCAGATGCAAAGGCCATGAAACCTACGTTTGCGTCATCAAAGCCAGGTATCAAGCAAGCTCAAGATTCACAGAAAAAACTCAAGCTGAACACAAACAAGACAATGGCTTCAAGCAGCACTGAAGACACCAAGCAGAACTCGGACAAGACAGCGAATCAAATGCAGGGAGAACATCAAAGCAAGGGTGACGACAAAGTTGAAACTACTTCTGAGCAAAGTCTCTTTTCGCCTGCTGCAGATCGTGAAGGCACTGCCTCTTCTGAAGCAGCAGCGATGGAAATAGATTCTAGCCACTCTGAAAGCATGTTTGAGACACCTCAACCTCCAACTCTCGCTTTTGAAAACGATCAGCAAAACTTACCAGTTGCTGCACCATTGCCTTCAAAAGACTCACCAAAGGACGACAGTGCAATACATCTCAAGCCCTCTGGCATGACTCACATGCCTGCAAATAATATTGCTACGAACCCCCCAACTTATGTTGACACGGCAGCTGCCAGTTCTCAAAGTGCTGGATCAGTAATGCCTTTGGACTCGCCCACTTACACCAATTTGTCGAAAGGTGAAGTGGGGACATTGACAGAAGCAAGACAAAGTCTCCCCACTCCATTATTTGATGATGCAGAAACTCAGCCTGAATGCTTCCCGGACATTAACTTGGTGCTTGATTTCCTTGACAGCAGTGTAACAACCGGTTATAAACCCAAACTCAGCAGCCTAAACAAAGCTGCTGAAGCTGTGTGCACAAATAAGACAGATGAGTCCCTTCCACCAAATAAAGTAATGGAGACTGCATGCACAAATTTAGGCAACACACCAGAGAAGGTTCCAATTGAAACATCAATCCAGGGCAACGCTTTGAGAGGTCACGGCAGTGTGATTTCATCAGCAACAGCACCCAAGAAGCTATCTCAAATCCATTATGAGCCTAACCTTAGTGGTCTGAAGAGAGCTGAAGAAGCTGTACGCACTAGTAAAGTAGATAAGCCCCTGCTGCCAAGTGCAGTCACGGGTTTAGAGACCACACCTGACAAGGTTCCAATTGGAAAATCTGTGCAGACAACTAACATTGAACTGCAAGTTCATGGCACTACGGTTCCATCGGTGAATGCACCAAAAAAGCCAAGCAAGGTTAAAAAGCCAAATCCAGCACTACCCGGGGAGGAGTTGGTGTCTGCCCTTACTGGCACAGCGTCAAACAACTGCGCTGCACCTACAAAACAAACCGAAATGAGTAAAACCAAGCTACCCAAGTCGGGAAACGAGGACGTGGCAGCCAAGAAAAAAAACAGCAGCAAGCCCAAGAAACAGCCAGCCTCTGACAACAAGGAGAACACAGAGAAGCCTGCCAAAACACAGGCAGCCCTTGCTACGGACACTACATCTGCAAAAGCAAAGAAGGCAGCGTCAAAACAGAGTCAGCCACCAGGCACATCAATGGCGGCACCTAAGGTCCCCAAGAAGCCTTCCTTCAAGGTGCCAGTAAAAGACAAATCTCCTGCCAAAATGGAGGCAAAGCTGCAAGCGGCACTGGCCAATGTGGTTGCCAATGTGGCCAACGTGGTAGGCGTAGGCGTCAGCAAACCACCAGATTCAGAGGACAGCGATTTTGACTCCCTGTCCAACACACAGGAGCTTACGTTTGAAGATGTGCTGTCTTCCATTTCTCAGAGCATGAGTCAAGGCCGTGAGTCCGACTTTATCAGCATGGAGAGCATTGGTGGCTCCCAGACATTCAACACAGCAGAGTAGGAGTCTGCAACTGTGTTGACCCCTTCGTTTTTCGTCACCTATTTAATGTTTCACTGACTAGAGCCAGGCTGTGCTCAAATGATCATTTGTATTGTTTGTACCAACGCACTTACACTGTGTCAAGTCCTCCACATCTTTTGTTTCGTTGCCTACCCAAGCAAAGATGGGCCCAGAAGTCTAGTTTTGTTTGTTCTGTTGCATTTCTGAAGTGTTAACTTATTCTAATGCACACTATACCATCAACTTCCTTGTTGCACCTTACACTGACACTTCTGCAATGCCAACTTTGGCATCTCTACCACTTGTCATTCTGAAGGATTTCAGCTGACATCTCAGCATGAAATGCTGCTGCAAAAGTTAACAGATGTAGCAAGGGTGCAGCATGTGAAGGCCTGTTCCAGTGCTAAACAAATGTTTACCTTTCTTTAACATGCATTTTGACACAAACATACTCCCAAATGTATGACAGAAAAGAATAAAAGTTATGTTAAAGCAGACTGAAATGCAATTCAGTGTGATTTAAGAATGTCTGGGCGAATGAACCAGGCGATTTGAGAAGCATTACGAAAGTGACCAACTCGTGGTACCTTAGTTTACATTTTATTGAAAAAAAAAGAAATGAAAACCCATAACAATGTCTTCCATTCAATATGTCAACATTCAAACAAAAAACAAAGGTGAAGCAAAGGAAAAAAAAAAAAAAAAAGTCCCACCGTCTTCAATAACCACTCGCCTGCACACCCACAGCTAAAGCAGGAGGTTCCAGAGTTGCTCTCCACTTCCTCGCCCCACTCGTTTGAAAGGAAACGCGTGCGCGCTCGATGACTCTTGCGTAATGAGACAATGGCATAAACACCCGGTGTGGTAGCGTGCGTGTGGCACAGCACAATGAGGTGATGTGGCCAGCCACCCGTCATTCACTCGGCCTTGCTCTTGGGCATGTCCTTGTGGTGAAGGAACACACAGCTCAGCAGGAACACTCCCACCATCATGGAGAACGCGCTGAAGTAGTACGGGTAAGCCGATGGAATGAAACGCTCGTACTGCGTGTGCTGCAGCGGCCTCACTGAAACCTGGAATAGAGATTTGTCCAAACTTAGGGCTCACGTGAACAATGCAAGGTAAGACCGTGACACAGTAAGCGAAAGCACGCAAGCGAGGCTGGCCAAGATCAGTGTTCCGAACATCTTTTCAGATGTATAACACTACGAAGCCAGCCAGAATAGGTACCTGCACATATTAGGCTGATTCTAGACATGGCGACATACCCCTTGACCTCTTTCAAAAACAAGTTAAATGAGTTAGAAAATCGCTTAACCAGATGCTCATGTTCAACTCTTCCAGTTAAAGTAAGCTAGAAGAGGCAACGCTGACTCTAAATGTAAGGCAAAATATTCGCAGATATTCCAGTAAAGTGTCCAATTCTTTAAATGTCCAACATTCGAGAAGGAGCAGAATGAAGGTATGCTTTACCTGAGTGGATGTGTACAGGTGGGTGTAGCCAATGCGGTTATAGTCCACCTTGAATTGGTAGACACCATACACATCTGGCACCTTGAACTGGGCTTCGTACCTCTGACCTGCAGGGGAAAAAAAGAAAATACCACTAACCACAGGCTCTAACAGTCCATCAACCACATTATCATTTAATGCACATATGCTTTTACGATGGAATTAAACTAAGGCTCAAGCCCCTGTGCACACAATTAAGCCCCGACACTATTTCTTAATGTTCACTTTGCTGCAAGAATTAGACAAAGCAACGCAAAAAAATGGATATAGAGCATTTAATTCTACTTCTCCCCTGAAACTGAGCCACCCATAAACAGTTCACATATCCCCCCCCCCCCCCCCCCCCCCCTTGATTGAACCACCAAAGAGCCTAACGGTAGCAACTACAAGAGCACTCCATGACATGCTGTTCAAGCAACAAGTGTTTTCACTGCACAAGATGATAAAGTATCAACACCGCCAATTGCAATAAACACGTGTGGTTTGCCAAAAAAAAAAAAGCCATTTAAATGTTAGCACTCACCCTTCTTTTGGAGCTTTGTTCGCACAAATGGGTCAATACGAACAAACTCCATCTGCAGGTCGTTGGCCTCAAATGGTACCCACTTGTCACCCTTCAGGATTTCCACCTCAATGCTGTACACCTGTCAAATGACAATTTGCATCCAAACGTTCACACAAGCTCAAGCAATGCACTGTCAACTGTCAACTTGAAAGTGATAGCAGACACGTCTGCCTGACAAAAACCAATACATTTTCCTTATAACCTCCTAAAAACAGTGGTGAAGGATACAAGGGCAAGGGAACCAACTGATCTCATGAATTTTGCTCAGTCTTCTAGCAAACACACTGCGGTAAGGCACTTTATCCCAGCAGATATTGCCTACAGTGATCATCAGATTGATTCCAACTGCACAGTCATGAACACAACGCCAGAATAAGACCAGACACACTCCTGTGTTTTGTAGCAAATATTGAGGGCTAACTGACGCACACAAGGACAACCAAGGGAGGACATGCGCCACTCACGACATCGTCCATGATGGTGTAGGCCTCTGGTGCGCTCTTCTCGCCCTTCTTGTGGTGCCTGATGTTCTGGGCCCTCAGCACACCCTTCTCCTTGAAGACCCACTGGGACAGGGCAACAGCCAGAGCCTGGTTGCCCGATGTAGCATGCCTGCATGTTTCAAATATGACACGCGTCATTTCAGTGGCATCGTACGGATCCTTCCAGTCATTATTCAAGCGTTTCATAGCCCTCAATCTCCAAGGCACAGCTGATGCGCTGGAAGTTGCTATTGGCATCAACGGAAGCGCAAAGCAGTCCATTCAAAAGCGAGTAAAAGGACATTGTTGTTTAACACCGTAGGGGAAACGCAGGTGCAGTTCATGAACATTTAACGAGAGTGTTCATCGTTGTGCTTTTGAAGTAAAAGCCAACTGTGCTAGTATTTAATTAGTCTCAGCTAAAACCTCATTTTAACATTTGCACTGCAGCTGCCCCATTTGCGTTCACAGGGCATGCTCAAAGCAGCATGTGAAATTACTGCTAATGAGAAATGTCACGCTGCGCTCTTTTTTCTTTTCTTGCTTACAAGGTGAACACAAATTTGCTCTTTTACGGAAAAAAGTGAAGTACAGAGCAATTTTTTGCAACTAGGGAAAGGCTGGAGCTCCAAGTGTCCAATCATTTAATGGTCGAGTTAGAAAACGCATTGGAACATGTAGGAATGAGCTTTCTCTCGGCAAAAACACATAGCCCAATGATGGGTGCAATGTAAGTGATCCTGATGGCCAATCAGATGGCAGCAATTTTGCGGTGTCAAAAACAAATGTGGCACCAGTGGCAAGTAAGTAATCTTGCAATGAACAACGAAAATGTAGACTTGGCATATGCCTCCAGGTTTGTTGCGCCACTTCTATGGTAATATACATACATGCTTCTTTGCTCTGCCGTTCCACCGTTTTACTTGACATAAAGGCAGTGTCACTTTTGAGCACAAACTTCTCTTTCATTAGATGACACAGCGAACCAGTGTAATAAAATATCGCACTTTTCATGGAAAGAACCACGGCACAGTTTAACACCTTTGTTATGTATATACTAATATGCACACATGTCGGATACACAAATAGAACAAAGGTAACCCTGCAGAATGTTGCTTCACTTTGTTCTACATAATTGTAAGGGTCAAATTAAAATCAGCATTCCTCCTTGTCAGTTGCCAGCCCTTTTAAAGGTAGAAAGGTTTGGTTTGGTTTTATGAGGATTTAACGTCCCGAGGCGACTCTGAGGGTGCGCCGCTGTGGTGGCTCAGTGGTTATGGTGCTCGGCTGCTCACCTGAAAGACGCGGGTTCGACTCCGGTCGCGGCGCTCGAATTTCGATGGAGGTGAAATTCTAGAGGCCCGTGTACTGTGCGATGTCAGTGCACATTAAAGAACCCCAGGTGGTTGAAATTTCCGGAGCCATTCACTACGACGTCTCATAGCCCGAGTTGCTTTGGGAAGTTAAACCCCAAGAACCAAACCTAAACCATCAGGTATGAGGGAAGCCGTAGTGAAGGGCTCCAGAAATTTCGATCACTTGGAATTCTTTTAACATGCAACGACATCGCACAGTAAACGGGCCTCTAGAATTTCGCCTCCATCGAAATTCGACTGCCGCGGCCGGGATCAAACCTGCACCTTTTTGGGTCAGCAGCCGAGTTCCACAACCACTAAGCCACCGTGGTGGCCTTTAAGGTACAAAGGGAGCGGCTAATAAGCATTGTGAAGGTAGTCTGCAGAGCAACGCACCCGACCCATGACATGACACCGTGAAAGGCGATACAACGGCAAACGGCACTCCAGCATGGAGTTCACCAATGGGCAGCGAATTTACTATTTTAGGCATAGCTGAGAGCACAACTTTGTAAAGGTATTGCATGCTCCAAGTGCGCAAATTTATCAGACCACACTACAAATGAACTTGAAGAATAGCACACTCTCCACGGCAATAGAGGACAGCGCAAAAAGCAGAAATCACGTAGTCCAAATTTTCACAATGCCTAAAACTAAGGTAACGTTTTGAACATACTTTTTCGAACTGGGGGCTGCTTTCTGAACAGGAGATGCAAAGTACTTGTCGCTGAAGAACTCCAGGGACCCAGAGAACACTACGCGGGCATTGTTCCTCGCTTGCAGTGCAGAAATGAGCAGAGTGTTCTTGCCGACGGCATGGGGGTACTGTGAAGAAAGAAGCTCTATGTCAGTGACTGCCAGCACAAAAAAAATTTCCAAGGGTCCGACTGATAATGTCGTGTACGCACCTCAGAGATCTTGTTGTCTGGGTTACTGCTGTAGGCGGTTGACGATGCGGTGAGCACTTCCAGGACTAGAGGGTTTTCCTGATCCGAGATGATGCTGCAAATGTATCGAGCTACAGCACAGCACTCCAAATATCACGGAAAATGACTCAGCACTAGATGCTGAGGCATCTGTGAAAGCTTCACAACATACCCAACACCCTTGAAGAGGAGAGGCGGTATGTTTTTGCTCCCGACGACTGTGGGAGCATCCAGAAGGTTTTCAGGATCAGCAACAATCGTCGTATGCTGCAATGCACAACATGCCCTGTGACTGCCAAGCTCAGCAAGCTGACAATCTCTGGCAACATGCAAAATATTAAAGTTACACAATTTATGGTGTATTCGCCACAAAATACATTCACCTTCAGAGTTATGAGCTAGGGATTAAACTTCAACAAAAGGCTGTACTGCAAGACAAAGTTGAATCTCTCGAATTCAAAGGGAACAAAAATCTGTACAAATTATGCGGAGTTCGAACTAACGGGAGCTTATTATTTAACGCACTTGATGTTTACAGGAAACACCGACCGTGAAGGGTAGGCTGCGGTACCGCGAGGAGGCGACACCTGGCGTAGTATTGCTTTCGCAATAAAAAGCAAGTGTTCCGAGTTTAACGGAAATTCGAATTAACGAGATTCCACAGTAACAGTGTCTACGCTACAACCTTCAACTCAAATGACTAAACACAAATGTCTCGCCGAAGAAACAACGAAAACCCCTTCCTATATCGAACATCAGAAGGCCAGCCAACATGAAATAGCGAAACATTCAGCAGCGTACCTTGCCTTCATCAGACACGTCGTAGTTCAGGTGGTCAATCACATAGCTTCCTTCTTCGTCAATCTCGAAGCCACACTCGTTGGCCAGCTCACGGATAACGTCGCCTTGTTGGAAATAAATACGACAGTCAGGACAACAGCCAGCGAGTTAGTTACTCTAGTGAGCACGGTCCCCAAAGCAGACGCACCGACATTGGAGCTGGCAGCGGCCAAGATATTGCCTCCTTCGTCGACGAACTCGGTGAGAGCTTGGACGTTGATGGTGCCTCCGAATTCTGAACGCAGAACAAGACGACGACACGACAATCAGGTAAGCACAGCGTGCAACCGTTACCGTGCGAGCGATACCAGCGTTCGCCTACCTTCCACCGAAGGCGAGAACAGAATCAAGTGTTTGTACAGGTATTCTCCATGCTTCTTCAGGGACAACGCTGGGTCATCGGCAGACTTGAAAGTGAGCTTAAAACCGCGATCTGAAAGAAAAGACGAGGTTAACTCAGCGGCAAGAAAACGGTTGTAGATAGCGCTTTCAGGACGTGTCGCGGGAGTGCACGTCAACACTTCACAAGTTCAAGAGCCGGCGCCGAACTCACCTTGCAAGGATTTGAAGAATATTGAATGCGTCTCTTTAATAGCTAGGTTGTCTAATAGGACAAGTGTGTCTCCCCCACAAAATACTTGGGGTAATAACACTGAAAACGCGAATAAACAAGAAACTAAATACACTTTCAGAGCCATGTTGTTGATGCCGGCAGTAGCCACGGCAGCACCCGCTTCCACGTGTAAAAGTCCGAGGACGTATTCATCCGCGTAGCAAGTCGCGGAGTAATCAAATTTGAAGAATAACTCAACATCCACGATTCACGCTTACATGATAAGCGCGATAACTCTAAAAAAATATATAACTATTTTTTCAGAATTAAGTTATTAAAATATACCGATGGAACTATTTCTTTATCTAGGGTTGTATTTGCCAGCATCTGCATCGACAGCTGAGCCAATCAAAATTGGCCAACGTAAATGCGAAAACGAACTCCTACCGTTCGTGTTTGCAATGATTAGACTCCGCAAAGTGCGAAAAAAAATCTTACTTTGCAGTCAGTAATGCAGCGTGCTATGAGTCAATGTGTTACGAAAACTTTTATTGAAAAACAAATTTTGCGTTTTACACATGAGACAAAAAAGAAAGAGCGCTTACGTTAGAGGCGTCGGGATTCTGTGTTAGCAACCTCCTTTCTTGCAAACATGGAAGCCGTCGAAGACGTGCTAAGCGATGCTTTTCCCGATATTGACGAAGATCTATTCGACTACCTCGAAGGTACGTTAAATCTTTTGTCGCAGGAGTGCGCCTTGAGATGGTTAACCGTTTTATAGCTAGTGCGCGCAGGAAGTGCCGGTGTGATCGAAACTAACCATACCTCCAGTCGGTGCATCGAAATCTCATTCATATAGCACTTATTACTTGACGCAACACTTGAGTTTATTTTCTCCCCACAGTTGTCGGAGCTAATCGTAGTTCAAGTTACCGACCTCCGGGCCATTGTGTTGTTGACCAGAATGCTTGGTACTGCGGCCATTCGCCTTGTAAATTGGTCGGGAGCGCGAGTCCGGAAGTGATGGGTACTAGTTTCGCCTTCCTAGCTGTCAACACTTATCTCTCGGTGGCCGTGCTAAGCAAGGAGCCAAAGGGACAGAGACAAACACGCGAAGTCTTCCCGCTTGTTTTTGTTTTGCTCGCACAGGCGTGCTGGATGGTGGCAAGGAGGACTTTTCCACTTGCGACGAGGTCTACGATGCCGTCGGCGAGATGCTACTGGAAATAGCCGGCGACACCAAAGACGAGAATGAAATCCGGGAGATCTGCGCCCGGCTGCTGCATGTCATGAAAGGGTATGACGGCAAATTGGTTTCGTCGCTACGTATTTGTGGTAGTCTCCGTACTCAAGTGAAAAAAACAAACAAAAAAACTGAGCAATGAAGACAGCAGTCAGACGTGGTGGTGGTAGAGAGTTATTTTAACAGAGGTGTTTGGGGCACGCAGGCCCCTGGGCCCCCTCACGACCCCACTACACTCAAACGTTCATGTTCCTACGGTCCAGTTATAGACCTGTCATGCTCCCGCGTTTCTGAATTGTTGGAAACTATGCTGAAACTAACTATGCATGTCGTTGTCAGATGGAGTTGAATTGGCGATCTGATCTCAAGGTGCGCGCATTTCAAACTTCTTGTTGGACAAGGCTGTAATTCCGATTGTGTAATAATCTCTGCTCTTGTTAACTCAGTGTCCCTTTGACAGACCGTATTTCTCGCCTTATAACCCGCAACCTTTCACAAGCAGCTATTTTTTAATGCAATAATAATTGGTTGCGCTGTTGTATTAGTCTCAATATATTAGAAACTAGTGACGTTAGTGTCATGGTTTTAATGTTATTTTTTTCCAGCAATCGGTACATATCTTTGCTTATTTAGTCCTAATGTCAAAATACATGTTGGTGCACTTTAATAGGGGGCTTGAAGCTTCTGTTGCTAGACATTGTGACGAGCTCAACAGATCATTAGTGGATAGTTGTGTAGGGAAGAAATCCGTAAAAAAATTTCAGCACTTATTTGATTAGAAGGAGTGTTAATCGAACAAGCAGCTTGATTGATATGATAGAGTCTAAGGCTATTTAATTTGCATAAGCAGGTAAACAACAAAAAGTATGGATTACGGTAGAGATCATGAATCTGCATAGTTTTTTTTTTCGAGCACAGTCTGGAATCCAATCTAATTAATTGTTTTTATTGGCTTCATAAATTTAAATTTGCCTCGTAAAAAAAATGCATAAAAAATGTCTGGGCACACCTTGTCGCTTCTGTTTCGCTTCATTTATCAGATGGAATGTAAGATGTACATAAATGCTGTAGAGCCCCATGTCGCAGTGATTTGTCTTTGTGTGCTTCTGTCCATTGTGCCTTCCAGGGAAACGGACACTCAAAATGGCGGCATGCACAGTGCTCCTGCGAAGGTTCTCAATGCCCCCGTTCAGTTAAAGGCTTTGGCAGCGGAATTTGAGACCAGCACCGATGAAGTTCAGAGCATCTGGATGAAACAAAGGGACAACTCATTGGTGAGAAGGATTGACTTATGGATGATCAAAATGCTTTCATCCTTGTGTGGTTGTTTGGTGGAGCGTATTGCTGAAAGAGTGCGAATGCCACAGTTTTGATTTTTTTTTTTAATAACACTTTGGCCAGTCATCGTGAACCTCAGCACAGAATTTGTTCACAAGAAGCTATTGATTTTGGACAGTCAATTCGTAGTGGGGTTTAGGTTCCTGAATGCACCAAACACTGTGAAGTCGAATCCTGTGCGATGTCGCAAGGCAACAGTCAGAATAATGTAATGCACACGAAATCAGTTATCGTGACAATCGATCCCGGCTGTAGCGGTTGAATTTTGATGGAGGCGAATTTCTAGAGGCCCGTGTAATGTGCGATGTCAGTGCACGTTAAAGAACCTCAGGTGGTTGAAATTTCCGGAGCCCTTCACTACGCCGTCTCCTTAGCTTGAGTCGCTTTGGGACGTTAAACCCTATGAGCCAAACCAAACCAGTTGTCATGACAAGCGTGGAACATAAATTCATTATCATTCGGAAATATACAGGAGTGACAGAAGCAAAGTAATATGGCTCTAATCTTGAGGTATTCATAATCAGTGTTGAGCATGCCACTTCCGGTTTTTAATGTTACATTGACTGCGTGTCTTTATGGAACGGGCCACTCAGTAGAACAAGTGGGCTGGAAAAATTTAGCTATGGTGCATTCGGGAGCTTGGCATTAGGGTTCATTAATAGCTGTGACGTTTCCACCACGCCAAGCAAAAAAAGGAAAGCTTAAATTTGATTGTAGCCCACATTTTTATTCAAAGTGATCTTGCAGTTGCATGGTTATATTTTATCCTTGTGTCAGTATCATGAGCTTTGATTGTATCTAGATTTGCTATTATATCAATTAGCTTTGCGAGAAGTGCGCTCCTTGTCCCCATTTTTTTTTTAGCACTCTGCCTGGATCGTCATTCTTTGAAGCTAAAAATACATTAAAAAATGATTCTCTTACATTCAGCGAAGGGTTTTTGAAGGTGCTTCTGTGAAAGTACAATAAATTACAACCAAATTTACTGTGCCCTGAAGGCTTAGCATGCTTTTTTTTTTTTCACCCATTCATTTGCATCTCTGTTGACATTCTGATGCGCAAAATAATGTGGCGCTGCATTTTACATTGTGTGGCTTGCTGTAATACATGAGCTACAACATTTGAGGTTTGTGGCATTGTGAACATCAGCTGAGTACATGACCTGATGGATTGCTTGTTCTGTTTCTGCCTGTATCCAGCAAGTTGATCAGAAGAAACTGGAAAAAGCCGAGGCCAGGCTGAAGCAGAAGCAAGAAAAACGCGAAGTCAGCGGAGAAAAAGTGACACCTGTGTAAGTGCAAGGGCGTCCGCAGAATTTTTTGCAGGGGGGGGCCCCGTTGGTGCCCCCCGGGGGGGGGGTATGTTCGTAGCAGAAAGGCGCTATTTGCGGAGTAAATTTATTTATTTATATATAAATAAAAATTAAACAAAATGCACACATGAAAGAAAAATTACAAACAGCAAATTAAAGCGCGGCTAGGAGAGGTACATTGGAGTTTATCAACGAAGAAACAACTAAAATTAATAAAAATGCAAAAAGATGCTATATCACTTCGTGGAGAAGAGTGCTCAGTCTTGCTGCATACGGGTTCTCGACTCACCCGGATTGATGACCAGCACACAGCACAATATGTTCACAAACACGCAACTACAGTCACTCAGTCAGTCTTCCTTGAACAGCAACTGTAGGCGCCTCGGATTTTTCTGGGCGAATTGCGTAATTACACGTGTGATAAATTCACTTCTGTGCTTCATTACACGCTCTCGGTGCACACTCATCATACACATTGATTGGAAAAACTGTTGAACGCGTACGTTGAAAACAAAAGATGACTATATATACAACGAAAACTTATTTACAAGATAAATGCACGCTCGCAGCTTCATACACCTCGCTCCATCTTGCTTGCGCATCCGCACAGTCGAGCAACCGCACACACACTGCTCTCCGCTCGTCGTTTTCTCGTCCGCTGTCTTGGTTGTTCTCAGCTTCGCTGACAACCGGCCACTAAAAACACCCAAGCACAAACACAGAGGCGCGCACACGTGCAAGGGCTTACTTGCCGCAGTATCCCCGAATGCGCACTTTGGGGGTGAAAGGAACGCCGCGCAACTTCCGAGGGGAAGGGACACTCGCCACTCCAGTCGGAAAATTTGTTTTTGTGTTTTTATGGGGTTCAGAGCCCCAAAACGACTCAGGCTATGAGGGATGGAGTAGTACAGAGTTCCGGGTAATGTCGACCACCTGGGTCTCTTTACCATGCACTGACACGCACAGTACATGGGCGCTGTTGTGATTTGAGGCCCAGCCAGAGGTGACAGGCGAGCCAGGCAGGCGCCATCGGGCTGCGTTGACCAAAGGCGCTGGTTTTCGCAGAAGACGCAAAGAACGCTGGTGTGGGGGCGCCTCGGGAGACTGCGTCGCCGTGAACAAAAGCAGCTAATCCCCTTTGCCGGAGATTCTGAAAGCGGCGCTTCTACCGAACTGCACTACCCGTGGATCGGAGGAGACAGCGAGCGGCGGCGGCGCCAACTCATCGCCCGCTTGCCCCTGAGCAGCCCGACAAAGCGGGGGTGGACACGGCTGATTTTACCTTCCCTCCTTAAGAATTCATCGGTGACCGGCGTAACGATAGGCGAAAACAAGATGCCCCGTGCTGTCTGCCTCCGTGTCGCTATCTCTCTAGAGATCAAAGAAACAGACACCCATCTCAAGGCGGCTCGAAACACATGCTCGCCGGTGCCGCTGTATGTCTGGAACAGGTCGCCCTTCAGTAGAGCTAACGATGGCGTGGTTTGAAAACGGCGGAACGACGCACGCCCGGACGCGGCATTTCGCAGATGTGACCATGCGGGGCTGCTTTTACCCTTTTGACTGAGCGCACCACCGCCCCTGGCGTGCGGCCATCACTCACGGTTCGAGTGAGTGATTTTCCAGGGGGGTGCAGCCGCCCCCCCTTGCCCCCCCCTCCGGACGCCCATGTGTAAGTGCAGTCTAATATACTGTAAATTGTGGTTTTTATTTGTTTAGAATGTACAGCAGGCCCTTATAGTTGGCCCAAGCAAGAGTGGAATACAGGCTTATTTGACAACTAAGAGCAGTGCGTCAGAAAGCAAAACAGACATGAACAACACAACTTTAAAAATGCAGCTCAAATCTTGACAATACAAAACAGAAATACGCAACTGAAAACAAAAATTACACAATATGTATGTACATACATATAAAATGTAATTGGTCAGAATTCAGTTATTATTAAGAAGTCAACACTGTTTAGTAGGCTGGGTGGCAACTTATTCCACTGATCTGTATTCTGAGGGAAAAATGAATACTTAAGTGCGTTAATTCTAGCTCTATAAGGTGGTAGCAAATAGGCGTGATGATGATTCCTTACCTGTATTCTGAGGGAAAAATGAATACTTAAGTGCATTAATTCCAGCTATGTAAGGTGGTAGTGAATAGGCATGATGATGGTTCCTTGTTTGACATATTCTAACTATATAAGAAAGTGGTCTGGACTCATGGGACAGTGTATGGTTGTTCTGTAAGAACCGTAGTTTTAGCCTCTGTTTCATTTCTAAACCATCACTATGGATTTATTTAGTAACCAACTTATCATGCCATCACCAAGAACTGATTTAGTAGACACTAATGTATTATAGTTCAAGCAATTTTACTATAGAGGGGTTGTACTGTATTAAAAAAATCAGCAATCTTTTACTTATCAATGAGGAGCGCACTGTCATGTGGTACTGTGCAAGTAATTGGTTTTTTGTTTTTTGTCAAAAATATCCTGAACATTTGCCGAGAATCTTGAATAAGGTCTGTAGAGTGTACTAGAAATAATGTCATTTAGTATGCCGATTGAATTGAACAGTGTTTCAACAAGCATCTCCTCGCTTTAATTTTTCTGGTAAAATGAAAGATCTCTTGCGTGATCCAAGGAGTTTGGTTGCACGTTTTCTCTTCGCTTTTAGTACTGCTTCATCTAATGTTTACTGTTTCAGTCTTACATTTTTTTTTAAAGTTTAAATGACATTGGTTTTTATCTATTCCAATACAGATTTGTTAAGGTACATAATTGCTGTGGTTTTAAAAGTGGAAGAATACTCATAAGTAATCTTCCACTTGCTTTTTCTCGGCATGGAGCAAGAGCAATGAAAAGAGCAGCCCTTTGGTGCAAGTAATATTTTCTCGGTGGCACGAAACATTCAGACCTTTTAACATTAAAAAATTGTGCATCATTGCCATAGTTACCTGAAAATACAATTTTTGCAAACTTTTAGCTCAAGATAAGTTTTGCAACCACATTTTGGTGCCACACTACCTCATGGTTTGTGATATTAAGTTGGCATTTTCGCCTCAGTAACTTCCACTGCTCTTTGTGTTTTAAATGATGTCATTTAAGGAATATCTATCTCCGTGCAGTATGCTATGAGTGTGGAATGATTTCTGGGGTGTTACCACATGCATTGCTATTTCATCTTGGAAATGTTTGTAAATCTTACGTGTGCTGTGGATTTCCCAACCGTCTTTCATTTTGTTTATGTTTAAATGAAAAATGCATTTGCACTTGGCAGCTATAATTGTTTTCTGCAGTGTATTTTGATATTGACTTGTGCGTGACATTAATACTGTTGTACGTAATACCGTCTCGTAGTATTCCGAGTTGTGTGCATTGCGGTCGCATAAATACAGGGTGTTCTGTATAGCTTCATCCAGGCTTTAAAGTATAAGAGTGAAAAGCATCATTGTACAGATCTTGAACCTAGGAGATGTCAGTTTGTTGTGTGTTGTCAGGTGTATAGATCCTGATTAGATTCCTCAGTCAGTTTTGGTGTGTTTCACCAGTTATTTGATTAATCAAGACTGATTATTGGTTGGGTCATCCTTTTAATTAGCACTCGCTCATACAGATTTACATACTGAAAGTAGTTTCATAGTGTCAGTTGTGGTGGTGTGTCTGTTGCCTGATTGTGCAATTCCCAAATGTGTGGTGTCTCCTCAATGCAGCCAACCAGTCCTGAAGGCAGCCACGGCGAGTCAGGCGGTGAGCAAGAGGGAAGCCCGCATGGAAAGCAAGGGCAGCAATCGTGCAACCGACATTCGCATAGAAAACTTTGACATTGCTTTCGGCGACAAGTAAGTGGGGGGGACCAAATTTAGCTTTGGAGGTCTGGACTCGGTGGGTGGGTTTCTTACTGAGTTCTGTTCTTTCTTTCTTTCTCTCTCAGAACACTCTTGCTAGGAGCCAACCTAACTCTAGCCTGCGGAAGACGCTATGGGCTTGTTGGCAGGAATGGCATCGGGAAGACCACCCTTCTGCGAATGATTTCCAGGTTGGAAAGTTTGTTTGGAGAGCGGTGCGAGAGGGTCATACAGTGCGCCCATTGTAGCAGTAGGCTCTTGTAATCGGGTGGAGAGGTGGAGTGTTTGCCAGTTATGCTTGTTTTTATTTTGCTCCTGGTGTGCATCACTCTTAGTACCTCATCCAGATTTTTTCCTGCGCAAATTATTAGTTTGTTGATGTGGTAATGAAGGTGTGATTTGCATACTTCTGAATTTTTTTTTAATGTGACTTTTTAACAGGCAGGACTGTTTTCTCCTTTTTTTATTGCCTGTATCTAACAGATCTGCTCTGAGTACGAATAAATTCTAACTCCCCTTGTCAGTGCACTACTGTTGACTAATGTACCCTGCTGGTCATTCTTCTACTTTATTTTGTCTGTGTCCTTGACATAGTATTTCATATGGACAATTGCCATGCCAGCTTAGTGGTGCAGATGACTTTCTTTGTATTTCATTGCGCTTTGCCCACATTTCATTGACCTTTAGTTTACAACACTCGGAAGAACCAGTTTTTGTGTTTTCTCCTACAGACAAGCGACAAAGAGACAAAAGGTAGCTGTGTTGCAAGTCATTCAGGTGATCATATTGTGATCTTGATAGCGCCAATTTAAGGAATGTTTGGTATGTTTATGGCATCTTTTGGCCTGGATTTAATCGCACCATGCTTTAGTGCATCAAAAACCAATCTTTGTTTACTACTTTCATGGAAATGCTGCCACTTCAGTCAGGTGTGTTAAGGTTGTGGTTCTGGAAGCATGGCTAACCGCAGATTCTCTAGAATGAGTGCAACAAGCTGGTGTACTGACAGTATGGGAAGCCGAGGAACATGGTAGAGAGTCTGTGTGCTTTTTCTTATGATGCAGTGGTCAGCTAAGGATTCCATCACACATCTCTGTGCTCCACGTGGAACAAGAAGTGGTTGGAGACGACACCACAGCACTCGACAGCGTCCTTTCCTGTGATGAGACGAGGCAGCGGTTGCTGAATGAAGAGAAGGAACTCACTGCCAAAGTGTGAGTCTGCCCAGCATACACACTTGTCCTATGCCGATGCCTGTTTCTTGTCGGTGAGAGAAGAGCAGCGTTTGAGTGAAGTGTTGGTCTAGACATACGTAGTAGCATGACTGATTGAGCTTTTAGTTGCAGTTATACCGAGGAGACTAAGGGTATACGAATGGAGTGATGAACAAGGGTGCATTCTCTTCTTCTTCCTTGCTCCTTTTGTTTCTTGTTTCATGCTGTTGTTGAGAGGTGTCGTTTTCTTACTCTTGGTTGGTAGGACTACAGAGGCGCACAAGTGTCACCTAATGTGGTTGTGTGTGCATAACCGTTTATGCATGACCATCAGTAACAACTTTGACTTGACAGCTGATAAATTAAGGGCTTGCTACTTGAACAAGCAGGGGGGCTGTTAGTGTTCCTCTCTCATTCTACTCTGCTTTGTACTGACTTGCCCTTGTAATTTTGGACAGCTTGAGGGCTTGAATGAGGAAGTGATTTGTTCAGATCTCTCTGATAACTTGACAAGACATGATGGGTGTGATGGATATGTACTGCGAGCAGGAATGTGGATGCCTTGTTAGGTTCTTAGCCTCTCAGGTGGAAGCCTGGACATTTTTTGTTTGTTCTTCTAGGTCTGAAGGAGATGACCCTGCGCTAAGTGAGAGGCTGTCCAAGGTGTATGCTGAGCTGCTGCACATAGATGCCGACAAGGCGCCCGCAAGGGCTTCCGTTATCCTTGCAGGTCTAGGCTTTTCCCCGGCAATGCAGCAAAAGAAGACGCGGTGCGTGCAGCTCATTCATTTCTGACCTTCTGTTTGTGTTACGTCACTAGTGAATATATTCATTTGTTCATTGTTTTTGATGACCGCAAACATCTGAACACGTTTGATTATATAATGTTAAAGGTTAACAAAAAATTAGAAGCCATATGTATGCAGTAAGGCTGCTTTTCATCAACCTAGCATTGGGCGAACGGAGTCAATATCGGGCAAAACAAGATAATTCATACTGAAACTCTGCTTGTCTGCGCAAACTTGATTCTAGCAAGTTAAGAGGGAACGAGGGTCTTAAAGCTGACCTTTTTATTTACGGCTAGAATCTCGCAAAATTTTGCACACATATGTGTATTTCTCTTCCAATTCCAAAAATGTAATCACATTTGAGCTGGTGGTCTTAGGTCAAAAGTTATCTTAAATTTTAAAGTGTAATTAGGTGATTTCTTACACTGCTTTAATGAACTTTTGCATTGCATTTTATTGCTTTGAATTACATGAATTGATAGTCATCGAATTCCCATACCCGATGACTTTCTTACTTTTTTGTTTAGGCCACGTGTAAATAGCAATTTACAATTAGCTTAACGAGTTGCAGTATCAGATACTGCGACCTTTTACTCTTAACATAGTATATCAGGATGACATGCTTTTAGACAAAAACAAAGAATGTCACTGGGTATGAGAATTCTCTGGCTATCAATTCATGTAATTAAAAGCAACAAAATGCAATGAGAAAGTTTGTTAAAGCTGCGTAAGAAATTACCTAATTACATTCTAGACTTTGTAAGATCTAAGACCACTACCTTAATTGTGATTACATGTTCGGAATCAGAAGAGAAAAACACATCTGTGTGCAAAATTTCATGAGATTCTAGCCATAAGTAAAAAAGTTAGTTTTAAGACCCTCGTCCCCCCTTAAGCCAGTTTCATTTTCAACTGTGCTTAGCAGCACGAGGAGAGAGCACAAAAGGACATGAAGACAAACAATGCAACACCAATTAGCCTGACAGCTTTCCCTAAGCCAGTTGTGGTGCTCCTTTGGAGCCATGGCAGCTCGAGTAGCAAACCGGCTTCTGCTTTTCCTTTTCCGGGCTGATAACTCCGAAAGGGTTCAATTGCAATTTGCCATAAGCATTTAGGAAGTCAGTTTACCCCTTGCAGGTGAGTTGAACTCAACCTGCTCTGCCTCCTGCCTTTTTAGACCTGCCAGCATTTACACAAACCTAACAGCTGGTTTCATGCCCAACAAGCCAACCCAGCTCAACCCTGTAAAGTACTGGTAAATGCCATTGCAGCAAACAGCTTGTTGTAGGTAGAGTGTACGAGTGAGAACACTTAGGAAGGATTATCAGAATGCTCATGCAGGCTTACAAAATGGGTACAGTGATGCATTACACAGCAAAAAAAACCATTTGTGACTACATAATGAACTGCGAAGAGCATGTTGTGCAGTGCTTGGAGGGTGGAATATTAAGTTAGTTGTGACTAGAGTGAATAATGGCTGTCATATAGAAGACTGCCCGTGTCCACTATAAATGAACAAATAGTACACTGCGTAGGCCTAGCAGCATAGATAGTGAAGTAAATTATAGTGGTTGTGGTGCGGAACATTGGACACTGGAAAAATTCTGTGGTGATGTGTTCTTTTCTCTGCTTGTAAATCTGTAGCTTTTAAGAGCGCATTTTTGAACTGTTACTGAAAAGAAGCTGCCTTGGAAGCATTTATTATGCTTTATTCTTGAAGCACTTGTGTCTGATGTAGCAGTGCATAGATTTTGGCTCGTTGGTGATCTAAGACATCTGTAACATTTAGCATTAGGCAAGGCATAAACTTGGACATGTACAAATCAGCCCTAAATTGCATTTTAAGCCTTTTTCTTCAATATGGCGACATAATTTTTTGAGACATCTGGCGTAGCCTGTTTTTATTTTTTGAGGTTGCAGAGATGCATCTTGGAAGTGCTTCAAAAAACTAAATCATGCCATCTGAGCCTGTCTTTTCAAGTAGACTGTAACCTAGTGGTTTTATTTTACATCACCCTTTGCACCTTGTTTAAGCACCACCAGGGGTGATGCTTACAGCCCTGGCAGTTGACAAAAAAAACATGGTCTAAAAAAAAAAATGATGCTTGCTTCTAGGCAGTTATGAAAGTTCTTGCTTTCAGATTGTGCTATGAAAATGCTGTGGGAGATCATTTCGGTGGAACAACGTGGAAAAGTAGCATGCTATGCTGTAGGCTGTGTTTATGTCTTAGTACTCTGCTCAGTTACACCCTGGGCATTATGCACATACAAACAGGGTCATCCTCACACGTCTACACTCTTGGTTGCTTTCAGGGAGTTCTCTGGAGGATGGAGGATGCGAATAGCACTGGCACGGGCACTGTTCACCAAGTGAGTTGGGGCACCTTTTGTGGTGTGTTCTGTATGCAGGAAAGTAGAGAAGGCACCCGTTAGCATAGTTTATGATCAAGCTTTTACCGACTGTTTGGCCAGGAAGTGCTGCTGTTATAGCCATGAGAATGTAAACGATTATGTCGTTTCATACGCACCTTTTTCATATTGGTTAAATACAAGGGCCATCTTCGAAGAAAAATTGGAACGAATAAATTTTATGATTAACTAACTAGATATTGTACATAAATACTACAGACAAAAATTACGATGTTGATTTTATGCAGAATTACACATATTGCCGCATATCATTGTAGCATCCGTTAGTTCGCGCAAAGCCGCAGAAAAGGGGTGTTATCATTTTTGTTCTTGACGCGAGAAGCGACCGGTCTAATCTCGATTGTTCACAGCCATGAACAGCTGCATCTACGTGTTTCCAGATTACTCTAGATGATCTCGACCTGTTATCTCGAAGTTTCCTTGCCGGCTTTAAATTGAACGATGCCGCTAGCAGCGGGCATTCGTAGTTCGACGATTGACGAGCACGCTTGTTGTTTACGGCACCACCGAGTGATTCAGTTTTTGCAGGCGCAAGTCAGCCCAAATAAAGAGCTTCGTTTGCAAGTCTTTCCGGTGTCTTCCTGACCGCTGGACTGCCGTCACTGCAACGTGACAATATCTAAAAATACTAAAATCTAGGAGCAGGCACTAACTATCAGGGTTTGAAATAGTTGAGCTTTCTGTTGTAGCTGTAATGCACATTGCCACCTAATGTGGAAGAGGTTGTTGAATTTGCATAAATCAGTAATTTTTTTTTTTTTTCTTGGAACGAAAGGAAACTGTGTCTAGGTTTTTGTTCCTTTGCAAGACCATAGGGTTAACAAGCTTATTGTGTATAGACTCTGTGCTTTTAAGCTTCCCCTGTAATTTTTCATTTTTCTTTTCATTTTTCAGACCTGACTTGTTGCTGCTTGACGGTAAGTCACTTTGGACCTGACTGTTACTAACCCTTTGTTGCATGCGGAATAATTACGTGCGCGAACTGTGATTTTTTACTTGTTTTGTGTCTTTCTGCATCAGAAAAAAACGGGAAAAATTTTTTCATCTCTTTCAAATGTTTATTTTGGAAGATACAGAATGTCCACTACAGTGGACAACATGAATACCAGCTCCCGTAGGGGAAAATAAAAATGTTTATGTTTGCCTTTTCTGCCAGGCAAAGTTCTTCCAATAACAAAAGGGCACTTTACTCTTCATTATGCAATAAAAAACAGTCACTTTTGCCGTCAATGCACAAGAACACTTTGCACTTCCCGCAGGGGTATGTTGTCTTCCGCTTGCAGCCGGGTCGGACTTCAGGTTGTCTCCGTGAAACTCTATTTCGTGAACATACCCGGACTGACCAGCCCTTACCCAGACTTTGTATCCCCATTTTTTTTGGCTTGTTTGCCATCTACACCTTTAGCGAGTGCCTTCCTTTGAAGAGGATGATCTGCTCATCTATTGCCTGGCAAGACTCTGGTTCAGCCAAATTCTTGAATGAAGCATTCAGTTGGTCGATCATTGGACGAACTTTCTGGAGGCGATCGAAGCCTTCCTCAGAACTCTTCTTTTCTAAAGCAGCATCGTTGAGGTGAAGAACAGATAATATTTCCTCCCATCTGTTCACCGTCATTGCGTCAGCAACCATGTCCTGACTAGTGTTTGAGGACCAGTACGAACGCCTAAAGGAGATGTCGACTATTGACATGTACATGCATATGCCCAAAAAAACCTCCATTTAATTCTTTGTTATCACCTTCATTTTTGGACGATTAGATATTCTGTGCCTGTTAGATTCAAATGTTAGCAGCTCAATGAGATCCTCACCATACATGAGCTTGAACATTTTCAGTGGAGTTTTGCCTTCAGCAGCTGCAGCCTTAGGCTTCAGCTCGTTGTGCACTTTGGTGCAATGAGGAATATCTCTCTTATCCCAACGCCAAACCTTTGGCTTTTCCTTCTGAATGCAACGCTGTTTTGATGCGCCCTCGCCTTCAGCATCGCTGTCAGTGTGAACGTCTTTCTCCTCACTCGCACTGCTATCGGTTATATCACTCCATCTGTCCGCTTCTACTCCGTTCTGACCATCATCTTCACTGTCAAGGCGATCATCGTCACAACCAGATGGCAAGTCTTCAAGTAGCGCATTCACCTGGTCCCGTGGCAACGGGACATCCAATACTTTATCGATTTCCGCATCGGTTAATTTCTTCTTTGAAGCCGGAATCCTCCTAATGAGAACAAAGTAAAGCTGCGTTAAAAGCTATATATAACATAATAAATAATGCACTCAAATCTGAGCAGCAGCAGTAAACCATTACGAAAAGCCTCACATGGGCATGTCGTTTTCCGCCATGCATGGTGTCCACCACAGTGGACATTTGAAAGAAGTTGTTCGGAAAACCGACCTATGTTTTACTCAGTCGTAATATCAATGGCGCGTAACTAACAGTATCTCTTTTCTTGTTTCCGCATAATTATACATTGCAAATTAGGGAAATGTGCGAATGGTAAGCCAAAAAGTGAAGACAAACGTCACTTACCAGCTCGAGCAGGGGGCAGCCATCTTCGTAGCAAAATTTCGAGGCAGCCGCAGTATGGTAGCGCCATCTAGAGCATCGAAAACGTACCTTTTTTGTCCACTGTAGTGACCAGCATGCACAGGAGCACCTGGCGTGCTCTGAACTTGCTCTAAAAATCGCAGAAATTTGTCCACTACAGTGGACAGCATGCAACAAAGGGCTAATGTTGCTTGTTAAGATTTTTGTTTGATATCGTCAAAATCAGTGTGATACCAGTTATGTAAGCTGTTATGATATATGATGCTGGTAACAGCTTGCATTAGCACTTATTCTGGTGTCATTTTATCATGCAGAACCTACAAACATGTTGGACATGAAAGCAATCATTTGGCTAGAGAACTACCTGCAGGCAAGTGTCTCTTTGTTCATTTTGGTTTTTGTAAAAGCATTTTGTTGCTCATGCACTGGGTGCAGTTTTGAAATGTCCCATCATTGTTTTGGTGTGTTTTAGGCTTTGGATGTAGAATCTAAAAAAGGGAGTATCATAACACTTTTGTTTTAAAATATTTGTGGCGGAGTTGTTAAAGCCAAGGAGGCACAGTGTTCTTGCACTTTGAGTTGTTTTGAGGTTTGCTTATGTCTTTACAGAACATGCTCAAGAAGCACTATAAAAACTGCATATTCAGCACAGCTGCGTTGAAAAAAAGTTGCATGAAGTGCATTTTTTTTTTTTAATGAGCCAGGAAGCTTTGTTCAGATTAGGATTTCGAGGTTTAATGCACCTGGCTGCTTGTGTTCGCAGTCACACATTTGTGCATGTCTTTATATGGTTTACAGCAGTGCACTTTAGTTGCCAGATACGTACTGTTCTACATCATAACGCAGTGGTATTGTTAATGCAGTGTTGTTGATGATATTTTCAAGCTGGCTCTGTCATGTTGTCACGCATACAAGTTTGCATTGAACTGTAAGCTCTTGAGCACGAGGATAGACTTAGCTTAAAAGGGAGCAACTGCATTGTTGCTGGTCTTGTCTTGTGACAGAAATTTTGAGTGTACCGCATTCAAATTGACACGCTCACGACGATGCTCTGCTGGTCGTTTTCCTCAGGATTGGCCCACAACGCTGCTGGTCGTTTCTCACGACCGTCTGTTCCTGGACACCGTCCCCACCGACATCCTGCACTTCCACTCGCAACAGATTGTGCCCTACCGGGGCAACTATGACAACTTTGTCAAGGTCATGACCGAGCGGGTCAAGAACCAGCAGCGCGAGTATGAGGCCCAGCAACAGTACAAGGCACACGTTCAGGTACAAACGGGTTTTTGCCTCCGCTTCCTCTGGTCAGTACAGCTGTAGCATTTTGGTATCTTTGTATTTCACTGTTCTTTGAAAATATCTCTCAACAGAAATGCCAATTTGTATCATGAACAATTGGCTAATCACGGGTATCACTTGAGGTAGTCTGTCTTGATTTTGATTAGGTATGTTACTGGTGTTTTCCTGAGATATGAAAGTTGTGAAAATCTCGCCACAATGGCTTATCACATCTTGTGGGCTAAGTTATTAATTTTTTTTTTTTTTGCAGGTCTTCATCGACAGGTTCCGGTTCAATGCCAAACGTGCCTCCCTTGTGCAGAGCAAGCTGAAGATGCTGGAAAAATTGTGAGCTTTAGCTGCTGATGTTTATCGTTCCTGCATCCCTTTGTACTATTCCTTTGGCTTTATAACCTACGTTACTTGTGAGACTCGCTGTGCTTCTCAGTTTTCTTGTTTTTTTTTGTTTTTTTATTCAAGTAACACTGTGAATGTTTCTGAATGTATGTTTTTGTGTGGGAGTGAATTTTGAGGAGCTGTGCACAGCTGAAAGTTTGGCATTTTTTTACAGCATTCCTTTTTTCCCCACTACTACTGCTTACGGGAAAACAGGCTGCCCGTGTCATTAGCCACATTTTGCTGTCTTTGCTTGTTTTCATTTTTTTTTTTTTCAATGTAAGCTGATAGCTGGAAAGCTTTGCTCAAAAGTTTCTGCACTTGCATGCTGTTCATTATTTGTGAAATCCTAGAAGCAGTACCATAACTTCGGAAGCATTAGCCACTGTGGCCATATCGTCTGTCTTGTAACCTGCCTGATAAACACTGGGTAGAAACAGATAACAGAATAGCTCAAGTATTATGTATCATAGCAAAAAACATAAGCTCGGAAACAGCAATTTTTTTTTTTTGTTTTTGCTGTGAGCGTCACCAGTGAAAGCCCATCCTGAGTCACTGTGTAACTGAAGTAACTGAAGCCTTCTGTAAATCGAGCCCACTTATATAGAACCCATATATATTGAATCATCGTTTACATCAAACAGTCACAACATCCCCTTGAAAATACCATGCAAATTATGCAGCACTGTTGTTCATGTTTATCATACTCGCGTTCATTGAAACATTCATTTATATCAAAGGGCGCACCGTGCCCCTGCAAGTGGTGCTTCTCCTAACGGCGCCCTTTGATCACTTTTCAGTGGCAGAGGTGGGTCGGCTGGGCTGGCTGGCAGCGCTAGTGGCAGTGCTGAAGACGTTGCAGAAACCAGCTGTTCCTTAATTTGAATGACATTATTTTTATTGTACTCATGGTGTACTGATAACAGGATCAGATATTTTATGATGCAGAGTGGCTGGTTCTCAAGCTTGTGCTTTGATGCGAAGCATTCTAGGTAGGGGTGTGCGAATATCAAATTTTTCGAATACGAATCGAATACGAATACTTGGTTCCGAATATTGAATCGAATATCGAATAATCAAGGACAGACGCATTTAACCATCACAAAACATTTATTTGAGCCCCCAAGAACGTCACAGTTCAACTATCAGTGATGAAATTAACACAAAGATGTGTGTGGCTGCACAAAAAGTATCAAAGTCTCAAACATTATTCTGAGCAGAGTGGAAATATCAGAGAAGATGGCTAGTACACAGCATTGATCAAGGCTAGCTTGCCATAAGCACAAAACCACGTTGCTGGGATGAACATATAGGGTTGTTGTGAAGGAAAACCAGCTGCTCCACGTGGTCAGGCAGTAGTAGTTCCCTTCTAGCTGAAACGACTTCTCCAGCCACAAAAAATGCCCTCTCAGTTGGCACTGACCTGGCACGTATTGCGAGGTACTTCGTGCACAGCTCTGACTATACCAGCTTCGCAGGTATAACCACAAAGAAGCTCACCAGCGCAGTCAGCTACTGCATGGCCCAACGTTACGCATTGCTCTGGGCGCCGCCATGTTGTTATGTCTCTGTTGATAGGACTTGCGGACCGAAATGAACACCGGTGCTCGCAATAGAATATTCAGCTAGATACGACTATTCGCGTCGGGTCGAATATTCGAAACAACTCGAACACTTGGATTTCGAATCGAATACGAATACTAAAAATATACCTATTCGAATTATATTCGAAAATTTCGAATATTCGCACACCCCTAATTCTAGCCCTAGCAATATGTGGGAAGCGGTGCGCTGACAGAAGTCTGGTGGACGGCACTTCGCTTTAAGAAATGCATCACTAGCATGAGTGCAATGTATTCTTGCTTCTAAGTTACAGATAAGCTTATCTAATGCCATTTTTTATACATTGAATTATCGATATGTAAAACTATTTTGCAATCCCCTTCGAGTTTGGTATATCCGGGTTTGGCTACAGTGCTAGTTGTAGTTTTCATAGAAATCCGCAATCCAAGGCGAGCCAAGCCAAGAGAGAGAGGAAGAGGAGAAAGAAGGGGTAGAAAATTGAGGGACATCACGGTTGTTGCCAAATGTGTTAACTAAGCTGTCGTCTAGTTTAGCTAGCAGTTCTTTCTTTCCCCTTATTCTTTCTCGTATGTCCTGGCTAGCAAAAATGGAACTTGTCCTTTGTGATGAAACAGAGGCAGTGATTGAGAAATGCCCCATTTCCTCATTGCAGGCCAGAATTGAAGCCTGTGGAAAAGGAGGTGGCAGTCACGCTAAGGTTTCCCGACCCCGAGCCGCTGTTCCCACCCATTTTACAGCTCGACGAGGTGTCCTTCGCTTATAACCCTGGCCAGAATGTGCTGGAACGTGTGAACCTCTCGGCCAACATGCAGTCCAGGATCTGCATTGTGAGTCCCTTCTGAAACCTGTCAGCGAGCAGTGTTATTGAATTGGTTGGAATTTTCATCAGCGAAAGCATAGCTGTAGTACAATTGCACATCATACTGATGATCTTAGGTGTCTGCATACAATACAGAAGCACAGAGTACTGAAAGTTTAGTGATTTTTTTTTTTTTTGTAACATTTTGTAGTGGTTATCACATTTTATGTCTTAGATGTCCAGTCGCTTTTGAAATGTTTTGCAATAAACTGACTTGACGGTTACCACGTTTGCGGAATGGAAGAATCAGTGATGGCAATTTTTGGTGCTGAATGTGCCATTTGCCGTGCGAGCTGTGCTGGCCCGTCAAGCTAGAGTCTCTGAGAGCTTTTCCAGTGGCTCTAATTGAGATACCCAGTGGTGCGCTAGTCAGTGGAAAAGCTTGAAAAAAATTTCCATTGTGGCTCTGTGTCACACAACATAGTGGTGCCCTCTGTGCACTGAAGCACAAGCAGCACAAGCACTAGTAGCACTAGTGCACTACTACTACTACTACTACTCTACTCATCTACTACTAGTAGCACTAGTAGTAGATGAGTGGCAGCAAATAGTGCCACTCATCTTTACTCCTCATTTCACCATCTTACGCTAGTGCCGCAGAACAGCTGTCACCCTAAACCAGTTTTAAAACAGGAAATAACTAGGCTATATGACTAAAAAGACTGTATGTGCTGCTTTTGTCAAAAGTAAGGGACCCTTGGGGTTTCCTTCTAAGCCACGTCATGGAGCTCCTGCAATATCCGTGGAAGCCTTTAACTCCCTTGGGATTGAGGACATGAGTTCCTCTCACCTTCAACAAATCTCAAACGCTGGCAGCGCTTAGCAAGCCAGCATGGCACAGAAGCAAACTGCTTTAGCTACAAACTTTTTGACAAAGGTTGTACTTTGCATGACACAAAGATGGCATTACAAACATTGTCAACAGACCTCTTGAACGCAAGTTGAATGGCTGAACCAGTTACTGTTAGCGATGGTCTCATTCATGAAGTGTTTTGAAATAACTGAAAACATGCCCGACATATTCGTGTTCAGCAAGCATGGAGTGAATACCAAGGGTCGAGTAATCTTTCTGACGTTTTGAATGCTGGGCTGGCCATGGAAGTTGGCCGTAATCATTGCCACAAAGTGGGGAACTTCAAGGTCTATTCACGCTGGAGCAAGGCCCCGTATGGCTGAAAAATTAAGCAGAAAAGATGAGAAGACTGAGGACTGACTGTAAAAATTAAGCAGAAATTCTCAAAAAATGATAAGTCCAGACCTTAGTGTACATCGGTGCTTCACTGGAGCTTTCCGAATCTGGTTTAAGACAAGGGTGCAAAATTCTGCAAGCGTCACGATGTAATGCAGCTGCTGTTAGAAAATTGAAACCATGCTACTGTGGCCATTGAGTGGGCATGCTTGTATGAATTTGAATTGTTGGTTTTTGGTATGCATTGTATTGACAAGAGATTGGGATTTTCAGTTGCAGTTTTAGGTAGTTCCTAGCTGTGGCCCTCTCGTGTCTTGGAAGCATGACTCAGTGCAGAAATTTCCCATCTAACAAAATTTCTTTGTACTGCCAAGTATCTCACCCCTGACAACTTAGGCATTGCTTTGTGGCACTAGGGTTTTGTTACGTTATCAATGTGCCGTTAGTGTGAATAGGCAAGCTGATTTCCTCATTTGTGCAAGAAAGGACTCTGTCAGTCTGAAAATCATCATTGGTTCAGTAAGGTTCGGCCATTTCAGTTAAGTAAGGTGCAGTTGGTTCACTCAGGGTAAACAATATTGGGTGAGGTTATGTAACATTTTGTTTCGATGCCTTGTCCTGCAAGTATCTTTATGACTTTGTCTCTACCAGGTCGGTGACAATGGCTCTGGGAAAACGACGCTGCTGAAGATCCTCAACGGAGAGCTGAACCCAACGGCCGGGGTGAGGCATGTCCACCGCAACCTCGTGATTGGTTACTTCACACAGCACCATGTGGACCAACTAGAGCTAGGCATCTCCTCACTAGAGTTTATGGCAAAGCAGTTTCCTGGTGAGTGGGTTTTGGTGGTGTTAAGACGTTCCGCATTCTTTCGATTTTCGTTGTCCTTCATTTTGCATAAACATAATGCAGTGCATTCATGCTCAGATGTTGCCTGCGCTTTTATTGTAAAACTGCAACCCTTGTGTCTTGCAGGGAAACCATCCGAGTATTATAGGCAACAACTGGGCTCCTTTGGCGTCACGGGTGACCTAGCGTTGCAGACCATTGGCAGCCTCTCTGGAGGCCAGAAGAGCAGGGTTGCATTCGCTCTCATGTCTATGCTGCGGTAAGTCTACCACTCTGAATATGGTTGTTCACTGCTTTGAGAAATTCAAGCTTTGAGGACTCAAGCAACTGTGCCAGGCAGGGTCATGTACACAAAGTGTCCTTTTTTGCAAATTGCTATCACATCTGTGCAGGTATTCGAAATTTGGGATAAGAATAAAATATTTACTGCTGTTTAGTTGAAGGTAGCGATACCTGGTATCTCTGAACATCCGTTTATGGTTGAGTGTTGGTGCATGATATGACGATAATGCCTGAAGCATCCTTTTTTTTTTATTTACCTCAGTGTATTTGCATCACTAAATGTGGGCAAAGGTGTTGTTTTGTACTAGTAAACCTGTCGGGGTAGGTCAAGTCAAGTTGGAGCTTAAATTTAATTTTTTACCAAGAAGGAACCCAGTTAACCCTTTGAGGGTCGAATTATTTTGAAGAAAACTTTCCCAGGTGGTCAAATTACTTTATTGCGAATCTTGAATCTACAAAATGTATATAATCGAGAATAAATAGTAAAAAAAAAATTAGGAACAGTACTTTGGTGACAGCATCACTCACAACTGGAAAATGTTCAATAGAATAGAATAGCAACGGTGATATGCAAGCTAATTGCAGCACCAATAAAGATAGAAATCAACTTTACCTGCCTCTGCAAAACAGTGCCCACAAAGAGAAAACACGTTTCGCACGACTCCGTTGCGATCCCGCGGCGGAATCGAAACCGCGTAGGCGCGTTGCCACAGAGGGTGAGAATACCTCGCGAGCAACGGTGATAAGCAAGCTAAGAGCAGCGCCAATAAAGATAGAAATCAACTTCGGCAGCCCCTGCGAGATAGTGCTGACAAAAAGAAAACTCAAATTTCGCGCGACTCTGTTGCGATCACGCGGCGAAACCAAAACTACAAAAGGGGTGTTGCCGCAGTCTGTGCCGCCGCGCTAAAGCTAGACATAAGTTCTGCTTATCTCCGTAAGAAGGCAGCACAAAATGCACACACTTCTTGTAAGTCCTAAGAGGTGGCAGCACCCCCCAGTGAGCACGCATTGTTCTTTTGGCGCAAAATTTCAAATGGAAGATCGAAACCGTACCCGTACGGCAAAGACCTTGCGGGACAGAAAACCGCCGCCGTACATATACGGCAAAAACCTTCAAAGGGTTAAATGAAAATGCACTTCAATTTTCTGATGCTTCTGAGCTGTGCAGTGTAAGAGTGTCCA
This sequence comes from Amblyomma mixtum, assembly GCF_055824585.1. NCBI lineage: Eukaryota > Metazoa > Arthropoda > Arachnida > Ixodida > Ixodidae > Amblyomma > Amblyomma mixtum. The sequence goes on from NC_143013.1 coordinate 254,185,987, forward strand.
TTGCCCTGACCACCTGGATGGCATTATTTGTGACCAGCAGGACCGAGTGGTACTTTTGTGCTCCACCACTGGGGACTTTGCCATTAATAGCTGTTACTGTTACAGATAGCGTGCACTGGGATCTTTGTTGTTTTCCTGAAACAAGAAGTGCTGGTTCGACTTGATTGAGCATTGTATTTTCTTATCTTGGTGCTGACAAAAGTGATCTTCACTGCCAGAGCAGTGTATAATCAGTCCAACTTTCTATACGAACGCAGCCCCTCAACTTTGTTGCCTTATTTTTATATCATTGTCATGATTTCAAAAGCTGGTATCTTTCAATTGTCACTCATTTCATTGCTCAGCACTCTTTCATTTCTGTACTTTTATTTGTAAGCTGCATTATCTGTGCTTTAATGAGTGAGTTAAGTTGAAAGTCCTTTATTGAATGTAGGAAGGCTCATGGCTACAGGAGGGCAGAATGGGGAGTAGGCAGAATCTTCGGCGTTTTCGGCTTCAGCTGGGAGTAGTCAGGAAGGCAGATTCGTAGACATAGCCTTAGTGATGGGTAGACCTGGAAGGATACCGTAAGGGTCATCACACGCGGCACTGATCACTAAGGGAGCCATATTTGGCAAATATTAAGTGGAGATCAGTGTCAGTTGCTAGCAAGAAGTGATATTTCAGCGGTAAGGGTTAATCTTGGAGTAAACCAAATTCATTAGACATCTTGTCCTCTTTGTTGTTATATTTCCACAATTTTCAGAAGTAGAAGCCAACTTTTTGTAATTACTTGCATTTGATTTGAAAATTTCATTATTAGTTTACTATTTGACAGGTCCTTGATGAAGGACCGTACTGTTCACAGTGACGTCACATGACGCGACCTGGCTTGGGGATGGAAAAGGGGGGACAGCCATGGCTGTTCATTTTTTCCTGTTAGCTATATCATTATTGAACTAATTAAGAAAACCATAAAATCAAGCTGCCCACTTATTGGAGTCCATACAGCGGCAACAAATTTGCAAATGTGCTCTGTCTTTCCAGGCCACATTTCCTAATTCTGGATGAGCCTACGAACCACTTGGACATAGAGACTATTGAAGCACTGGGACATGCTCTGAACAAATTCCAGGTATGTGGAGTCGATCTGCGATGCTTTGATTTCACCACATGCAGAGCCCCGTGCTCGTGTGTTTTTATTCAGTGATATCTGCAGAGGGATGCTGAGATATTCTAGAATGACATTTGTACTTGAGTGTAACTGCCACCCAACACGAGTTTCACATTTCCTTCTAGTACTGCATTTTGGGGCTGATGGAAGTATTTTGTGTAATTGTATCTCAGGTGCGGATATACTGTGGTACCCTTAAAGAATGTGTTTTAGATATGGATACCTGATACAGGCACAGAACATGGGACAGACGTTATGAACCTGGCATAATTAATGGAATGATTGTAGTGTCATTGTGAGAGAAAAATAAAAAGAATATGAACATGCCTTGGGTAGGAGTAATTTTACTGCAGATTGCATTCTTGGATGAGTTAGCATCGCTACACTAGTTGCACTAGATTCTGGGTGAATAAAGTTTAAATGCGTGTATTACCGTGTATTGCCGTGTACAAGTTGATCTGTTTTTTTACAAAAAACATTTGAAATTGCGAGGGGGGTCACCTGTTTGAGTCGTGGGTGTACACGCCCTGCCCTGTGCCTATGCCCATTCCTGGCAAGATTTGTGGAGCTCCATGTGTCAGAGAAAACTATTAGTTCATGTGCAAATCGGTTCTGCTACCGAAAATTCGAAGTGTGTGTCATCTACTGCCACTCGCTCGTGCTGGTGGTCGCCTTCCCGGATGAGCACTATACTGGCCAAGAGCAAACATTCAGCAACCTCTGGAGCTTGCATGGCCGCATGGTGTCAAAATCCGAAACTACAGGACTGCTGGCAGTTCAGTTTACTGCTAGTCAGCTGGGCCACATGCGATTATGGAAGGCAGGATGGTGTGCCACTTTATCGCCTTTGATTTCCATCTGCCATTGCATCATTACGTGTTGTACGCACACTGCGATGGCATCCCACGGGAATCTACATAAAGTAGCGCAGCGGCAGGCCCGGGGTGTTGCATGCGTAGACTTTTATGTGTAGGTAAGTTTTTATTTTAGTCGAGGACTGCTGCGAGTTGGGGGGTCGACCTATGGTCAGAGTAGGCTTATACGCAGCGATATACAGCACTAAGTCCCCGCAGTTTTTAAGCAAGCTTCTGCTTTGACAGAGAGAGCAACCTTTGACAGACAGAGTAACCAGAGAAACCTATGCAGAGTAATTGAACAATGTGTCTAAGAAGACTGAGGGAAATATTTATATGAAAATGTGGATGGCACTAGTGCTGTACAGATGCATTCTGATTTTTTTTTTTTTTTGTTGGCACAGCACATTCTTTCAAGTTGTCAACAAATGCTGACTCTCTTCTTTCTCTACCCCCCCCCCCCCCCCCCCCCCCCTTTCTCCTTTGCCCTGTTCACAAACAGGGTGGTGTAGTTTTGGTGTCCCACGACGAGCGGCTCATCCAAATGGTGTGCCAAGAACTGTGGGTCTGCAGCAACCGCACTGTGCGAAGCATCGAGGGCGGCTTTGCTCAGTACCGAAAGTTGATCGAGGAGGAGCTGGCAGCGCAGGGGCAGTGATGTGTGTTGACGGACGAGTGTGCAGCGAAAAGGAGCCCAGGGACTGGGGACGGTGCTAAGACAACGTGAAAGGAACAAGCAAGCTTAGCATGGACGAACGTTCGACGCTTCCAGGCGCCTTTTTTTTTTGTAATTGCCAATCTTAAATAGGCGTCCAGATATTTATCTAACAGCAGAAAAAAAGAAAATCTGCACGAGTGACCTGTGAAAGAGAAGAAATGCTGGTCTGCAGAGTATATGTGGCACGCTTATTCTTATTAATTTTGTTTTTGATTAGTTTTTGTAGCACAGCTTGATACCCATTTGGAACGTTCTTGGTGTGCCGATACCTGCTAAACTGACTTGCAGGTGTCGAGTTATGCACTATATGTCAACAACCCAGCATTATGCCTACACAATGCACACGCCTGGTGTATACGGTACTTGTAAGTCACTAGAGACCAGAAAATGTGCTCCACGTGGGTCAGCCTTGGAGCTGCTCTATTGAGCTTCCACAAGCTGTCATGGCATTGTTTTAATGAGCGTCGATTGCACCCTACGAAGCTTTAGCTATGAAAAACAAATGTTTGTATCTAAGTGTTTAAATTAAGCATAGTTCTTGTGTTCCTGCATTTCTTCTCCTCAGTATTTCTAACGGCATGATCTTTTACAGTGCCTTATGCCCTTTGTGCATACCGGATGAAAAAAAATTTGTTGCTTACCAAGATTTCACAGCCTGCCAATTTCATGATCAGTGGTACCTTCTCTTCTCATAATAAATACTGAAAGCGCATGTTCTCAGCCCAATTGTTTGCCGTTTTGTGACAAGGTTGTGTCTTCATTTAAACTGCCTTTTTGACAGAGTCACTGTACGTGGCGAAGGAAACATCAGACTTGAACGATCATTTTATGGATGAGTTCAGACTTGCATGTGTACGCAGCACTGTTTGTCTTGGAAAAAAGAAGTCTTGAAATGCATTTTCAGACATGTGCAAGCAAATAATTGTTGTTAAACACTGAGAGACGTTTACACACAGCGCACTTCTTTACAGATGCACAGGCTGTTTTCAGTTATTGGTTTCTGCAGAATGAGCAGCTGTGTAGTGCACTTTCCTTTTCATATTCGAAAAGTGTGCCATAAGGTTTATTGAGAAAGGGGAAAGAAATGTAGGAGAAGGAAGGAGTGCAAACCAGTTTTGCTCAGATAATCGCAAAGGTTTCTTATATATGACTATTTTGCACTGAATGTACTGCGTGCCAGTTTTTTCTTAATTTTTTCAATTTTGAATTAGTAAACACTCATTAACTTGCTCTTATATCTCAAACTGTCAGTTGTTTATAAAGTTTTGATGTCAGCTCCAAAAGGTACTGTGTATTTGTCACCATAACCTCGAAAGGTTTTTGCTGTGAAATTTAGATATTTCAAAATCTGGCTAGTGAAAACTTAAAAGCAATGAAAATGACCTTAGTAAGTCTTCTGCAAGTCTCAAAGATCAGTTCATGCTTCTCATCACCACTCTGTACTTCGCGAGATTCCAGTGCTGTCTTTGCATGTCCGTTTGTCACAGCAATGACGAGAAAGGACTTGTAGGAAGGAGGCTAAGGAAAATTCTTTCAATGAGATCAAATGTAGTGCAACAAGCGATGGAAAATGAAATGATAGAAAATTCTTTCAATGAGATCAAATGTAGTGCGACAAGCGATGCAAAATGAAATGATAGAAACATTTGGAGGCTGAAAGTAGTGTAGATTCTGAAACAAATGAGAGTTGGGTTTATTGGGGGTTTGTCTCAAAGCGACTGAGGCTATGAGGGACACCTTAGTGGAGGGCTCCGGAAAATTTTGACCACCTGGGGTTCTTTAACATTCACTGACATTGCATAGTACACGGGGCCCCTTGCATTTCGCCTCCATTGAAATGCGACCGCCGCGGCCAGGATGGAACCCGCGTCTTTTGGGTCGGCAGCCGAGCACCGTAACCACTGAGCCACCACAGCGGCTGAAATGAGAGATGATATCCCAAGTGAAACCAAGAAAATGAACTTGGATGGGACATGCAAACTGAGGAACAGGTAACTGGTATGAACCCATATAATGCTGCCAAAACTTCATGAATTTGAAAAATATTTTTTGATATAAAATATTTATTTCACTTTACAGTTACTATCAGAATCGTCCTTTTATTGTTGGAAATATTTTTCTCAACACTGACTTTCGAGTCCTTCTACAATGTAGGATACTAGGCAAATTCGCTACCTGTTCAATGTGGTGTAGGTTAAAAATATTTGACATAGACTTTAAAATCGCATTCTTCATCACGCACGATAGTTTCCTTATGGCAATGTGCAATAACTGTTTTTCTTGTCAATTACAATGGAGGCGATGAGCTCAAGTTTCACAAATGGTGTCCAGAGAAGACTGGCTGATCTTAATGAATGCACACAACGCTCAAAACTGAATGCACATAACACAACCCTTGAACAGGAAAAGTTTAGACCCTCTTGAACCTGCGCTAATAGGGCCCAAGCTTTTACACTATAAACTACTATGCAAGTTACAATGTAAAAATGTGGTGTCCTACATTTATTTATTTTATAAAAGTTAAGGGAAATGGAATGCCATTTAAAGATGGCAGAAAATGAGTGTGAGACAAAGGCGTGTTCAGATAGGTTCGCTGTGGCTGGTATGAGGCAGGAGTAAGTGAAGATGAATCGGAGAGGCCTTTTTCCTTCACTTAAAATGGCTGACAACCTGTAAGCCACCTTGGCTACATTGGCACAGAAAAATTCATGGTGAGGTTGTTCCAAGTAGATGAACGCCAGCAACGTTCAAGGAACTTCATAAATAAGTTTTTATTCTTTGAAGCAAATAAATAACGGTAAGCCACTCTTGGTCTGGACAGCCTTTGTAAGTGGAGGCGAGCCTGCAGTGTCAAATAAATGCAACCGCGGGATACTTTGTGATGCCCTTGTTGCTGGCACTCTTTGGCGACATGCACGAGGCAAATTCCTGGCGCAGCTCATTCCAGAAGCCGGAGAGGTGAGGCAGCTTGGCGTCGCACTTCTTCTCGGCAACTTCCAGTAATGTCTCCAGCAGGAAACTTGCATTCTTTTGGATCAGCGGCACCTGTTTTCAAAGGGGTAGAACATTTTCCAAAGCAGTCCATGCCCCACACGGTCCTTCAAGGTAGTTTCAATGCACGCGAGTTGCAAGGGTTCATGGGCGGAGGTTATGCTTGTGTGCTGCCATTGAATTTACATTTACATGTAAGCACAAGCAGTGTTCATCGTGCACTGATCATTATAGTGCAGTAATATCAGAACATGCACACAAGTTCAATCCGCTTTGAAATATGAAAGATTTCGGAACAAAGCTCATGGCAGTTGTTTACAAGGCCTGCGCAAATAAGAAAAAATCTCACTGTTTCCATTACTGAAGAGGCATGGAGCGGTTTCAGATCCATTCTTGGAATCAAGACTTTTTTTTCAAGATCTGCCAGCAGCGTGGTAAGCGTCGGGCATGAAAATTCAAGCTACCCACCAAGTATCCAACCGTAAAATCGCAGTTATAACTTCCAATATGTTAAAACGAAAGATTGCCAGATGATTACAATGGCCGGGTAATGCGAAATTTGAGCACAGCTTTTCACATATTTTCACGCCATGACTGGCAGGTGGCGTGTTACGCCAACTACGCCGACAACTAAGACGCAGAATGCAGAACAGGCTGCTAAGAGATCCGCTCTAAAAAAATAAAGCGCACTACTCTGCTGTGGCTAATCGTAAGCGAGCAAAAATAACTGGCGCAACATCAGGTACAACTTGGCAGCTCTGTGCCCGTGGCACATTAAAACCAGGTTAAAACCAGACGCTCTCTTACATCCGACTTGAAACTCTTGTTGGCGAGGGAGGCATCCACGTGGCGCAAGTGTGCACGGAAGGTGGCGGCCAGGGACTCCAGGATAAGGACTCGCGTGACAGGCATGTGCAGCTTGAGCAGGTCATCGAGGAGATTGAGGAAAGTCTTGCAGAAGGACACCGTGTTGGATGACAGGGACACCCAGCACTCGTCTGGAAGAACGACGAACGCCTGACTCCACACTTTGGTCAGAGCCATAGTGCTCACTACGGCCTGTAACCTCTACTGGCGTGATATAACAAGATAAAGGTGCGATGGCATGTTTCTCTGGGCACAAGGTCAAAAGTGAAACATTCATTATCACGCCACATGCAGACTGCTTTGCAAACACTTCTGGAGTCAGTGCATCACTGTACCAACCCGCCCTTTTCACAAGATGTGGCGGCCACCGTGAGAGGACAAACATTCATCTGCTACCCACAAAACTTGTTGAAAATAAATGCACGTGGGCGATGCAGGCATGGTCTGCTTCCACGAGGGGCCAGCTACTCATGAGAAGTGGCAGGTGCATGCTTGATAGCATCTGCCATCTACTGCTTGCACCTGTCGACAGCATAACCTGCGCATGGGTACTAGAAGCTGGTGGCTTGTTTTCAACCAGTGGAGCTTGGGAGAGGGCAGAAGAGGAGAAGCACGCATGCGCAGAGCGGCCATGTGGAAAGGGCAGATTAACCAAATATTTAGAGAGCTTCGTGTTTGTAAGTTCTAGATCTTTTATAATAAGGGAGTAATTACTCATTTGCATCCACCCGAGCGCAGCCATACGGCTACAAAGGAAAGCTATACAGCTTTCTCAGAAACTTCTTTTGTACTGCTGTGGTTGGCCTCTGGTTTCACATGAATTTAAATCTCTAAATGTGAGAACTATATGACATAGCTAAATTTTACATACACTAATGAGTACCTGCGAAGTGAAAGTAAATAATGAGGTTATAACAAATGAATGCATTGCTTCTTTCCTGCAAAGCTTCTGTGAAAGCAAGCAGTTTTTTTTTAGTTTCAGTCCTCCATGTGAAAAAGAATGACTTAAATCAGGCGTTTTCCTACCACATATATATACATACACTCAGTTCAATTATTGTTAACCTTCTTGAAGCGGTGTACAAGGAAATGCACAGATCAGACAAATAGCTTTTTATCCAAATATGCGACACTTCTAGTGGTTTTAAAGCTCAGAAGGCTGCCGGAACAGAAGAGTGCATACATCTACCACAAAAAGAATTGCGACATGCAACCAACAATGACAAAAGCACAAAAGTCCATTTACGGAATGTTAATTACTTTTACAGCAACTTGTAACTGTGCAAAGATGTGCATTAAAGCTAACAAAACCCAGTTATCTGCATCAGATAAAAAGTTATTTGCATGGCACCACAGGGCAAAGTTACAGCATTTGCCTGAATTCTATTTCATGCTGTAAAGTTTCTCAACAACACATTTGTGCAAGGAGCTATAATGGTTGTTGCTTTGGAAAGCTGTCCCAGAATTACTCCTGGTTGCACAACTATGCAGCTTAAGAGTTGCACTTGTGGCAGTTTTTGTTGAATATATAATGTAAATTTAATCTGAACAAAACGCAACCTTTGAAAAACCTAATCTCCAACAAACCCCAAATGGCAAAATGCTAATCGTGAAAGCAGAGGCCTACCGTAGACGTACGACGAGATGTTTGAGACTCCAAGGTTGTTCATGTCATCAATCAGCTTCTGTAAGCCTGCCCTGCAAGGACACACCACAAAGCATCGGCATCGCCTCCAGCAGAACATGATTTATACCAAACAGCTTCCCAGCTGACCACACATGCCAGTGTAATGCACTCAGTGCCAGGGGGGCTACTTTCCTGTTGGAGTGCTTTCAACGTTGCACACATAAAAAGAATGGCTTTTACACAGGATTTTCAAGGAGATACACTCTGTTCAATATAGCTAATAATTTGATATATCTGGGCTCAATATATACGGGCTCAATTTACTACCTTTCCATGCAGTACTACCACTGGAAGCTGTTTTGTAAATTATAACACTACATTTTCAATAATTTTTCTTCATGTTCACCTGAACACTAGAGCCTAAGACACTAGATTGCATCAACTCTGTTTTCTAACATGCACAAAAAAATAAAGATACGGTGGTGGCTCACTTATTGTAGAGGTTCTGTGGTCGCCAGCGGTCCTCGGCCGCTCTCAGTTTGATAGCCTCCAGCGCCTTGTCTCTTGAATCTGATATGATGCGCTCGACATCATTCTTGAGGAGCTTCTCCAGGAAAAAGGACAGGTCCAGACCTATCTCCCACAGCTTTACAAGAAGAAGGTAAAGCAGGAAGACAGTTCAGGCTGACTGAAGTCGTTCCTAAAATGCAGGTAACTACCAGATGTCCTAATCTGATTTACATAAGTGAACTTAATCCACTGCTAACATTGATTATAATTTAATCTATGTGCTACCTAAAGAAACTGAGAGCCGACAGCTTGCATTAAATCAGCTGGTATTATGCATTCAAAAGAGTTAACCGTTGGGCTAGTTGGTGTTCTGACAGCACATTAATCTCATTTGGTGCAAACGACAGGACGAAGGAAAGGATTAAGATGCACACAGGCATTACTGACAACTTATTTATTGAAGGTTGAACCATGCATATATACATCCACAGGCCTGCGCAGACGTAACCTAACACCTCCAATGTTTCACAAGTCTTTTTTCGCTTACTTTTGTCTATGATTCCTATGCCATGGAAACATGGTTTACAATCGATAAAAACGTGAAATGGTTGACAAGGTGTGTGCCCTGTTTCGTCTTTTCCTTCGTCCTGTCGTTTGCATTAAATACGATGAGAATTCAGCTGAGCGAGAAAAAATTCTCCAGTAACTAATTGCACAATTTTGAGAATAGCAAAGCAGTGAGCAATTTACACTTCTTATCACTAGTAAAAAGGGAAGAACACTTGTTTCTTTTAATATTTAGCTGATGCAAAGGTGGAATAGCTGAGGACGTGGCATGCGTAATTGATGACTGCTTCACAAGGATGCAGGAAACCCATTGTGGTGTGGTGAGAACTGCCCCTCTCATAACACAACATGCTACACATTATCTGGCAACAAATTAGTCAAGTCACTTCCCCAAAACAACAGCGCTCCAAAGTTCACTTTTTGCACAGCTCTGCTAGCACCAGTCTGCTAGAACCAACAAAGTGAAAATCGGCTCCAAGCAAAGGACAACACTATGTGCTCTCAGCCATGGTATCTGATAGCAAGCTCACGCATTTAGAAATGATAACTGCCAGAATGTACTCTCTGCTGTCACTCACCCGCTCGCAGTGGGTCCGAACAGCCAGGATGCACTCTGTTGCCACCGAGAGAGAAACTTGTGTCGTGAACACATGGTTCGAGAAGAGCTTGACGAAGTTCTGGAGCTGGTCCTTGGCCCATACGACAAAAGCTGCACATATAAAGAGAGAGAGAAAAAAAAAGGTGCAATTTATAAGCAGCCTAGAAAAAGAAAAGTATGGCGGCACATTCTTCTCTGAAATATCACAATAAGCAAAAAAAAAGAGAGCCTGCTCTGCAAGTTCTGGGAACACCAAACTTGCATGAAATCGACGCAAATCATCACCAAATCTATGCAAATCATCGCCATCATATTTACTTCCTTCAGAGAACAGCTTTCATAGCTCTTTTTGAATGCCACCACCGCAATATTCTCTCCCCACCGTTGTATTTTTACACCACAGCCCTCCTCTCCGCAAGTGTACAGTAAAGCTCCTATAATGCAATCTCCACTGCTCACAGGAGGCACAGCTGTTGTTGCTGCTGAATGCCTGGCTGAACTCCTGGCCTGTCTCCACCATGCTGGTGAAGAACAGCTCGCACAGCTTCTTGATGTACGGGGCAGTGGCACCTTCCATCTTCTGCTGGCGCATGGAGTACTTCAGGATGGCACTGCGGTGCTTCAGGAACAGCTCACAGGCCTGCGAGGGAAAGAGCATGGAGCACGGCAGGTGCAATTAAATCGCAGGGTCACAAGGCTTTTGGAACGAGCAAAAGGAAGCTCACAGCTCGCATTACTAATCAGGCAGTTCGTAAAAGTGATGGTGAGCCTATTGTTCTCTACTGCTTTACAGGAATGGAGGTGCTAAGCAGTCGTGAAGGGCACCACATAATTTCAGTCTAGCTGAACTGCTCTTTTAAAGCACAGTCAACTTGACTCGATATAAATTTACGGGACAGTCTGCGCTGCACTTCAGCCATCCTGTGTACACGAAGAAAAATTTACACATGTAGAGGAAGATTTTTATTTTATTCGAGTCAAACCTCAATTTAACAAGCCTCATACATAGCACGAATTAGTTCACAGAAATGGGGAGCCCAGTAAAATGAGAAAGGCCATGGTTCTATGGTTATCCATGGGGATACCAAAATTTGTTAGGACGAAAAATTTTAAAAATTACCCAGGCTGTTGTATATGACAGCGTTATTGTACTGACATTACTATGAAAGCTTGCCACTTACGTGCCTTTGACAGGCATTATTGCTGACAGTATGGGACTGGCGCACACTTTATTAAAGATGCGAATGATGCCACTGAGTCTCACCTGTGAAGACTTCCCCAGCTTTATGAGCAGGCTGACAGCGCGACGTGCTGCCCGCGGCCCACCCTGGAGTGAGCGGCCCGGTGAGACATGCAGTTCATTGGTCAACACGTCGACCAAGTGCTTCACACGGTAGTCGATGCGTGGCCTGGGGAACAAATGACGCGAGTGTTTTAAAAACATCAAAGCAATTCGTTCACACGATATGCACCATTTAGAAAGCCCAAATTTAGAGGAATAAGATAATTTGGTCGTTTGCGTAAAGCACACCACAAAGCTGGTAAGCTTTTCCTGCAGCTCCAAAAATAAATCTAAAAGATCTGATTTCAATGCACGATTGAAATCTGGTACATACATCACACTACTTTTCACCCGCAGATTGAGAGTAGTCAACAAACATTAGAGCAAAGAGCAGTCTTGTTTTGTGTTCAAAAACTAGCCCAGCAAAAGGTACTGTTAAGCAGTCTTGTTTGCTGCACAAGACTAATTCACTAACACACTCACTGAACAACAAACCAGCAGTTAGACAGGGAAAGTTCAGTATTTCTTTCTAACAAGAGCAAGAAACATTTCAGTGCTCCATGCATTTGCAGTGTTCCTTCGACCAATTTCATGGCTCTGCAGATGTGACTCTTGAATAAACCAGTGCTTTTCCAGCATAGATCGAGACATTGAAAGTGAAGCTACGATTACTGCTTGCCTTGTTAACTATTTGCAGATTATTGCTCAGAGGAAAAAAACACTGACTTTCACCCTTACTCATAGCAGACAGGACCTAAAAATATACACGAGTTCCAAGCGGCATGGATGCATACTGAGAAAGATGGTCGCATAAATTATTAACTACTATGTCATTCAGTAAATGCAGAGGCTAGGCACAGAAACCTAGCTCATGCTTTACACAGAGTTAATTTCACTGAAAACAGAAAACAGCGTGAACTGCTGCTGGCTCACTTCATCTCCTCCAGTGGCTTGGCATTGGGGTAGAGGGCAAAGTGTTCTTCCGTCTTGAGCACCAAGTTGACGGCTGCCTCAAAGTCCCTCTCTGCCACACATACGTCTAGGTCCTCGGGCAGCTCAGAGAGCCACTCAGGCAGCACAGCTCCACCCTCACACTCGTACAGGTCCTCGGCTTCTTCTTCGTCAAAGGCTGCAGCACACAATCTCGGCATGAACAAAACAAAGAAAGCATTGCACTCCAGCGCATTGATGCTGTAGTGAGGTAGCCTTTTTTCAATGTACTTGAACATGAAATGCAGTTTATAAGAGTGTGGTGCTGCACACTGCTTGGTTCAGTTTTAGCAACAATCAGTGCAGCACATCAAGGGAACAGGGAGAGGGCTTCCCACTTCCTGCACTTTTGTTCACATTTGCTGTTTTTATTTTTGTTTTCCTAACACTTGACTGAAGTGAAGTAACAAAGCAACGTGCTTAGTTACTGCTGTTGCAAGCCTGCTGAAGGTAAAAACTGTGCATAACAGTCACTACAAGCATGTAACAGGTTTCCTGAGATGCAAGGACAATAAAACCCTCCCTTCAGCCCCAAGATGTGCAAGGCTGACTGGCATGGTCATGGAACTTTGGAGCATGCTCTGGCATGTGCTTGCATACTTCCTTCACCAACATAAGCCTGCCAAGAGAGGTGGTCTTTGAGTGCAAATAAATTCACTTCCAGGTATGCCTGAAATTTAATGGGCACATTTGGTGCCTGGAAACGCAAGGTGTGAAAACAGTTGTACTATGTCAACAATGTCCATGCTCTCACCCCCTTAGCTCCAGTACCGCATGCCATGCCCTGCTGCTCTACCCATGGCGTCACAAGTGTCAATGCATTTCTGCACTCCATGTAACTTCGCTACCCACAAAAACAAGCACAGAAGCCCCACAAAATCAAGAACGATTTCACAGAGGTTGCTTTTAAAGTCGAACATTCTGCTGAGCTCACAGTGCACAGCTGTGTAGCGTCACATGCACAAATGTACTTACGGTTGTTGTCAAGGCTCAGTAAGCTGCCCTTGGGGTCAAGTAAGGCCGATTCCCTTTTAAGGGTCACAACCGCCATCTTGGCTTGCTTTGTTTGCTCTATCGCTTCCATCCAGATCCTCTGCAAACATCAAAGGCATGTGCCAATGAAAAATCTAGTGGTGCTCCAATTCAGCTGCAAAATTGGATAAACGTATAGTACTAGGAAAGCCCTAAGGAGAGCATTACAGCAAGCCTGAAGTGCTCACACAAGGCAACCTAAATGACTACGGTGCTTTTACCTTTTCAGCAGCTGTTTCACACTGGAATTGCCGGGCATGGGGAAATGTCAATATTTTGAAGCAGTTTTTAGATCCTGAAAATAAACCAGTGCATAACACACAAGTTCAGCTGACGTAATGTCAAAATCGGCGACAAATCATCAACCACTAAAATAACTGATTCATTTATTTATTTATTTAATGCATGAAACAACGAGAAGTTTAATACGCTGCACTATATATGTATACAGGATGTCACATATAGGGCAAGCCAAAGGTTAAAAAGCTTACATATATTACAGGTGCTAAACTGAAACAATGTAGTTGACTACTGCCTAGAGCCAAAAAGGAAGTTTTTTAATGCACTTAAACCAAATTAATTAAGGTGACACCATTACGCAACTTCTCAACTGCCAAAGTTTTATTTTCGCTGGTAAAGCAACTGCTGAAGTTTTTTTTTGTTACGATAGCAGTGTTGTTAGAACACTTTCTGTGCTTCGAAAAAAACCATGAGAAATAGGAAACTACCACAGTAGGACCATGTGTTTTGAACATCCCCCTTCTCACAACACATCCTGACAGGCCACTGATACGGCATCGCCGCAGCACACACAACCAAATTCTCTTGCACTTTCTTGCTTGCATGCACTTTCTCCAGGGCATAAAATAAACATTCAGAATAAACTTACATTTGCAGGAAGTGAACCATTTGAGGCTTCTTCTGAAGCTAACTTTCTAATTAACACTTTCTAAGTAGCTACAACAGTTTAAAGGTTGAATAATTGATTGTAGCTAGCCAACTAGATAGTGTGATGTGGCGAAATAAACTGCTGTTTACTCTACATGCCTGCCAGCAACAGTGCACAAGTTTCATATCAATGTGAAGTTGTTTTCTTTATACCCTTTGCCTACATTACATGAAACGTCCTGCACAAATATTATGAGCGAAAAACCTAAAGATGAATGCAATCAAAGACCAGCTTAAATCTTCAAGCAATGAATTTGAGAATCAGGTTTTGTACAAAAGTCTTGCAAAATTTTAGCAAAAGCACTGCAAAAATGCTTGAGAATTTCAGATAATTCTAATTCCTACCTTATGACATTACTGCTTGCTTCTTGCCAATGCACAAATTTTACTTGGTTAAAAGGGATTCATATGCAAGACTGTCTAATATGAAAGTAGAAGTCATTGCTAAAATGCGTTAACTTTATGACTGTTGCTATAAACTGTAAGAGATGTAGGTGCAGTAATAATAAGGGCTTACTTTGGTCCTCTTTCACGTTGACTACAGCCAGATTGTCCAACTCGTACAGCATTTGGAACCGATACTGGACAGGGCCTCTCCTGTATGAAAAGAAATAGGAAAGCTCATTACTATCAGTCCTAGTCCATGTACAATATGACCAAATTTTTTTAACGGGGCTCTCCTCATAAGCATTACACACACACAAAAAAAGAAACCACTACTGGAAAGACGTGGTTTGTCTGCTACAAACACTTCCTTCCATAATGACACCCACCTGTCACAGGTAATGCATTCCGATTACCTGCGGCCCGAATGTACGAGGGGGGACCCAAAAGAAACCGGATTTTTTGTATAAAAACTTTATTTATTAACTCTTGCGCAACATTCCTTCAGTCACCTTCAAAGTACTCTCCATGAAATGCGATGCACTTGTCAAGTCTTTTTTCCCACTCTTTGAAGCATCTCTGGAACTCTTCAATTTTGATATCGTGCAGTGCCCTTTGCGAAGCTGTTTGTACGGCCTCCACATCACCAAAACGCTTCCCTTTTAGACTTTTCTTCATTCTCGGCAAGAGAAAAAGTCGCACGGGGCTAGGTCTGGTGAATATGGAGGGTGGGGAACGACAGTCCATCCCCGAGAGGCCAAATAGTGGGTCACTCGTAAGGCCGTGTGTGCGGGGGCGTTGTCGTGATGAAGGAACCAGTCACATGATCGCCAACGTTCCTTGCGTTTCCTCCGCACACCCTCTCGCAGACGTCTTAAAACTTCCAAATAAAAGTGCTGGTTGACAGTCTGGCCAGGGCGAACAAATTCTTGGTGCACAATGACACGAACATCACAAAAGACAATGATCATTGTCTTCACATTCGACTTCAACTGCCTTGCTTTTTTTTGGTCTCGGAGAGTTGGGAGACTTCCACTGGCTTGGCGCTTGCTTAGTTTCTGGGTCATACCCCTAACACCGACTCTCATCACCTGTAATGACATTGGTCAAGAAGTTTGGATCACTTTCAATCTCTTTTTTTAAATCCCTACTCAAATTTAATCGAATGTTCTTTTGATCCTGTGTGAGAATGCGAGGAAGAAATTTAGCGGAAACACGTCTCATTTGCAACTGCTCAGTCAAAATTCGCTGACAAGAGTTCCAACTCACCCCTATCTCTTCTGAAATTTGGTTTATCGTGAAACGACGATCTTTGTTCATTTTTGACGGATTTTTTCAACGTTTTCATCGTTTCACGACGTTGAAGGACGCCCAGAACGAGCATGGTCTTCGACACTCATCTCACCGCGTTTGAAGCGCCCAAACCACTCGAAAACTTGTGTGCGGCTCATAGCATACTCTTTAAAAGCCTGCTGCAACATTTGGTAATCTTCCGTTGCGGATTTTTCAAGCAGGAAACAAAACTTCAAACACACTCTCTGTTCTTTTAAATTCGCCATAAAGATTTCGCAGGCAGAACAAAATAGCTGCAAGCGAAACAGAACACTACGCTCAAATGTTTGCCTACAAATTTATGTCGTCTGCACAGCTGTTTCGTGAAGGTCTCCACTAACCCCATCTAGCGGTAGAACTCTCTACTACGTCTACGAATGGCAGGGCGCTCTCAGTTCGGTTTCTTTTGGGTCCCCCCTCGTATACTCACTGAGCTTAAATTCATAAAGCCAGAAAGACAGTGAACCTGACTTTATAAATAAACCCAACCTTCTGAAGGCCCTGCTATGTGCTTCAGTTGGCTAGAGTAAACTTTGCAATGACTGCATGGACGGAAAGCACGACGACAGTAGTAGCATGACAGGCAGGGTTAATAAAATTTACAACAAAGCCAACAAAACTCTATAAGTGATATAATTTCAGAAAGGTGCAGGTGAAATTATGATTATCACTAAGGCGATGATGATTTCATTTCATTAGTAAAAAGGTAGCTTGGGCAATGAGAGCCATGGCCCTCACAGAGTACTGATTTCAAAAGAGCAGCTTAATGACATGCTCAGGTTAGGCTACTAAATACTAATGGCGCTATATTATCGTGCATTTTAAAATTAACAATGAGTACATTCCTAAAGACACAAAACCTGCTTGCATTCGGAAACTGTCGAAAACTGATGTTATCTGTGCCTCTGCCAAAACCAGCAAGCTGATTGCTGTGAACTCATAAGATGCTGGTAACAGGGTAGCAAATTCAGCCATTACCTATGAGGCAGCCAGTCGGCGAGGAGCAGTCCGTCTGAGAGCAACACTAGGTAGATCTTGCATTCCGTGTTGTCCTCTCTGACCTCCATCATTTCACCACTGCGAACAATATGCCTGTCCTTAACATCAAGGAGGCGCTGCACATGCGAGAAGGAGAGAAAAAAAAGCCACAACAGATGTTTTGAACCAGACGGGACGTTAACTCTTGTACGTCCATCCTCAATAATTGCTACCACGTACAGTGCAACCTTCGACTTTTTCCAGAAGCGTTGAAAGGCTCCGTTTTGGGTCCTCCTCTTTCTTCTCAGTGGCAGCTACGTTATTCGTAGACCCTGAAAACCAAAAAAACAATAATAATGACTGAAGGGTTTTCATGTGCAAGGCTGAAGGAGTGCGTAATAATGAGGCGTGCCATAGTGGAGGGCTCTGGATAATTTTGCCTACCTGGGACTGTTTAATGTGCACCAAAATCTCAGTAAACAAAAAGCCAGAAGAAAAAAAGCAGACCAGACTACTAATGTTCTCTGCCAAATACAGTCCAATCCATTATTTCTTTATCTGAAGATCTTCAACAAATCTATGCATAAATGAAATATGTAATAAAAACAAGTAGAATAAGAGCATAAGCATGGACACAGCTGCAAACTAGATCAGGCAGTATAGCAAATACTGCATTTAATCAGTAATGATTAATCAAAGACAACAGTCACACAACTCCAAACGGTAAAAGTATTAGTTCCTTTGTCAACGGCAAAGAAGCATGATACATGCAGCCGCAGAGTACTGCAACAAGGATTGCATTTTGATGTTGGCATCTCAACTTGAATCTATAGCTGACAATTACAACTGTGCATGACTGCAAGTGTACTACTATAAAGGAAAATGCAGAAGTCTTTGAAGCACTGGTGACTTGATGGAAAATTGACAGCATCAGTAACAATCAAGCACAGACATGCTTTTGATGATGACACCACCTTTGCTGTCTGTGATGGAGACTTCCTGCAGAGACTGCATGACGTTCTGCTGCTCTGTAAGCATGTGGCTAAGCTGGTACATCTCACTCTCCAGGTCTGGATTCACGAGGCGATTCGTCAAGGAATGGGACATTTTATACACAGGCTCAAGGGCCAGGATCAAGACGAAAAACTAAAAACAGCTATGCCCAGAGTAAAATCTCTCTTTTAGCACACCTAGAGCACAGGTGCAACCAATTGTTATGTGAAAAAAAAAAAAAAAGAGTGCTCTCACTTGCAGGTATTACAAAACAGTAAGCACACATGAAGTTCTTGACATCCTCTACATGCACATACAGTGTACGAGAGCTTTCGCGCAACAAAAAAACCTGTGTGAAAAAAATAAAGGAAGCATGATAGGATACAAGAGATTTCTTTCGCAGTTTCAATGAACTGCATGTAGTTCTTGTAGACATTTTTCTTCAACAAGTTGTTGGTTTCGTCGGCGAGATTGGCAATCTGCTGTCTTTCGTTCAGAATGGCATCAATTCTCACTGAGTTTTCAACCAAATTCTTGACATCTGGAAAGGGCGAAAAGAAAGAGGCTCTTAGCAACACCGAAACTTGCAAATCGCCATGCACAGCCTTTCTGTAAAATAATGAAAAAAGGAAGCCTGCAAGCCCATCACAAGGAATGTTCACGATATGATGAAAACAAATGAACGTAGATCCACTATCAGAGTAATCTAACACACTAAACTGGAACAGGCGGAAGTTTATTTTCATAAACTTGACGCAGTAGCTAGCAGAACACGCCCCCCAAAAGCAACTCTCTGTAGCTTCCGGAGACACAACCCACATCGCGCTGAGTTATTTTGTAAAATAGATCATTTAATGCACTGCGATATGTATGCATGAGAGTTCCTGAAGTCAGACATACAGTTTGTAGGACTGAAACCCGGCGATGTAAACTTGTCGCCGACAGCGTTGTAATCCGCCATGATTAGAACGACGAACAATTTCGGTAGTTTAGTAATTAGATCATTTCAAGAAATTACCAAGAATAACCAAGGATACCAGTGTTTAATATGTAATATATATATATATTCTTTTTATTTTTATCAGCTTCTGCTTTGAAAGAAATATAATAAATATAATACACATATTTCGACGAACGAAACGACGGTTTACTCGTTGCAACCTGTTGTCTCACGGCTGGGCACTTCGTCAGCTGTGTTGACTGTTGTGGTGGTTCGCGCTGTGTCCGTAGAGGTGATCAAAACATGATCGTAACTGGCGGAATCCTGTGTCTATGACACGCTTGGTGGGGTAGAATGGAGGCGTGAACTCGCATCTACGTTTTAGCCAAGTGAGCTCGGCCTCGCAACCTCTGTGCGTTCACGTCTAATACCTCTTTTCATTAGCCGTTGCTTACCGAGCAACCAAACAACACACCTTGAAAGTGACCACCTCTTGTTTTGCAGCTGTGCTATGGGCAATCAGCTGGCGGGCATCGCCCCGTCGCAGATCTACCCAGTAGAACACTACTTGACAGAGCTGCCGGACTTCACTTTCGAAAAAAAGTAAGGCCCGAGTCCGTGCTGCCGTGTTCGAGCTGTCACGCTTATTCGTTGCTGAACACTTTTACGTGTCTCGCAGATCACTTCTCACCTTACCGTTGTTTTTGTTTGCGTTCTTGCGCTTTATATGCACGAGCTGGAAGGCACGTTAAGTACGTGTTCCTCATTCTCTTTTTACGCTTATTTTGCAGTTTGGGTAGCACGAGGTTCTTCAAAGTTGCCCGTGTGAAAAACAAGTAAGCGTTTGATTGATACGAACGCCGAATGCTGCACATCAGCTGAAGGCGCAGTGTATCTTCAACTTTATGTTCTTTTTCATTTCGCTGCACAGAGAAGGCCTTGCTATTGTGAAGGTCTTCGCAATCCACGATCCTTCGCTTCCACTTGCGCCGCACAAAGAGACACTTGAAAGTGAGTCTGTTTGGCAGTTCAAATGCATGGCCCGGCCGTGGTCCCGCGGAGCGCGAATAATTTCCATTCCCGCGCTTTTTTATGTTTTTTCTAGGGATCCGTCGAGATCTGTCGGACGTTCCAAACACACTTCCTTTCCAAAAAGTTGTCGTAAGTGTCGTTCATATTGCGCAAAATCACGGAGTTACGGGAACCATTCTTTTCGTCCTGAAGTAGTGTCATTACACCTGCTTACGCATGCGCTCAAGAAATGAGCGTTCTGCAGTCACCTCAACAGAAAATAGTGCCATTGTCATATCAGTATATTGTCACCTGACTTTTTTTTATTTTGTATATACATGCTTGAATTTTTTGTAATGACTGGCGAAAATCTTAGTATGATCATATTACTGGCAAAAATAAAAATTTTCTGCTCACTTGCTCAAAGGCCAACTATAATCATATGCAATCCTTATTGTCTTCACCAACAAATGTTTCTGTCACTGAAATCAGTTGTCATCTCAAGTGTCATGTCCTGAACGCTTTTCCTTCTAGGAAACAGACAAAGCTGGAATAATAATTCGTCAGTTTGTGAAAGACAACCTGTATGATCGCATCAGCACTCGACCATTCCTGAACTCCGTGGAGAAGCGATGGATTGCTTTTCAACTTCTCCATGCTCTGGCTGCTGCCCATAGCCGTGGGGTAGGCATATGGAATTTAACACTGTACTGTGCTTTCTTACCCTTCGAAAAGGTCATGCAGAGATCACTGTCTCGAGAATGAGCACTGTTATTTTCCATTTTCAGATATGCCATGGTGACATAAAGTTGGAAAACATCATGGTAACTGGTTGGTATTGGGTCCTGTTAACTGACTTCGCCAGTTTCAAGCCTACATATTTGCCAGAAGTAAGAGCATTGTTTCTCTGTTTCTAGTTTACTTAAATTTTATAAGTGCATGTGCCCCAAGTATGAAGGCAATTTGCTGTTTAAATCTCTTGAGCTTGTATGAACTGAATGACATTATTTTCGCTTTGTATATGCTCTGCAGGTAAATTTTTAAACAAATAAAATTTTACCTCAAATATTTGCACATGTAGTTTGTAATTATAAGAAATATGAATTTATTTTCCATGTAGACTTCTCTGTTACTTGTCACTTTTGGTGTTAGAAAAAAAGAAAGGTATATCTATTGCACATTAACTCCAACAGTTCATGTGCAGTAGCTTCTTTTTTCGTAGTCTGAAAGCTGGTTTATTTGCGGTTTATGCTTATGGGGGTTTAACGTCCCAAAGCGACTCAGGCTATGAGGGACGCCTTAGTTAAGGGCTCCGGAAATTTTGACTGCCTGGGGTTCTTTAACGTGCACTGACATCGCACAGTACACGGGCCCCTAGAATTTCGGCTCCATCGAAATTCGGCCGCCGCAGCCGGAATCGAACCCGCGTCTTTATTTGCATTCATTAGTATAGTTACATGGGCAGACATCATAATCTTCAGCCAGATTATGTCCGCTGCTTGTGAAAGGTCTGCGATATCAATAGCGGTGGGAGCTAAGACATACATGTTGAACGTTAGCCAGCAGCAGGAGCTGCTGAGAAATAGCATTGCCTTGGTTGGGTGGTCTAGTAATGTTTGTTACCACCTATGTACATATTTTCTTCCCTCTCTGCTTTCATCATTAAACTGTAATCATGGACAGGGATATCATGTTTAGCAGTAGCTGGCAACTTGGATTAATTCCATCACTGAGCCAAAGTGACAATCACTTACTTGCAGGAAAGGTTGTGTGCATGCTGACAGCTTAAGGATTACTTACCAAAACCTTGTCTCCTGAATGCTGCAACTTATGGTGTTAAAACTTTTCTTTTTTTAGGATAATCCAGCAGATTTCTCATATTTTTTTGACACGTCTCGGAGAAGGACATGCAATATTGCACCAGAGCGCTTTGTAAAAACTCTTAACCCTGACTCGAGCCATTACTTGCCTGAAGAAGGCATTGGTACTGGGGAACTGACGCCAGCCATGGATATCTTCTCCCTTGGGTATGTCCGCTTTGGATTCCTGTTCTGAACTGTTTTCGTTTACTGGTTAAAGTCCAATAGTGGGATGAATTCTTTGTTTCTTTTAGTGTATATACACATAAAGGCATTGTTGCAGTATTCTTGTTAACACATCCATCAGACAGAATTTGCATGTGGCTGGCTGTGTACCACAGGAGTACATTGTATACCGTGTGTTTCCCTAAGATGTTCCACAATTATTAAAAATAGTCCTTAGTTTCAGTTTCATGCGATGCACTGGGGGTTACAAAGTTTGGCTGTATCTTTCTAACGGTGTTATCTAGAAACATGATTTTTGTTGCAGTTCATGAATGAATCAGCATTTTGATGGAGCAAAATTGGAAATATTTAATTTTATCAAAAATATCCGGCTTTTTAAGAGTGGCCTCATACTTTAAGAGAGTTTGTTTCGAAGAAATTTTACTGTAGCTGGGGGTTGGGCGTTAGCTGGGGATTCATTCTGCTTCAACAGTTACTTGCACCACTTGTAAGCTTTGCTGCTGTCCAATTTGTTCTTTGTTTTATGGGCACAAGACTGTCCGTTGAGCAGTTTGTTGACGTGTTTTGCCAGTCTTCACCGCCCATGCGATGCCAGCTGTGTGTAACAGTGTGAATAAGGACTTGTTTTTTGTTGTGTGTCCCTTTGTTTTCTCGTCTTTTGTTTCTGTCTCTGTCGTAGTGTTTTCTGCAGTGGGAAGTTTCTTACTTCAGGTGCGTCCTCACCGAGCTGTTCACCGAAGGACACCCACCGTTCTACTTCTCTCAGCTGCTTTCGTATCGAAGTGGGGAGTATAGCCCAGCAAAGATACTGGAGAAGATCGAGGACGTTGAGCTTAGGGCAAGTCCACCATTTTTCTGTCATCAACAGAGCCTGTTGTTCTAGTAGTTTGATTGCTTAGTGCACGTTGCGCTGGTTTTCCTTTATTGTGCTTGGCTGAAACGAAGGTAATGTACTGGTACTTCCCACCTTGTCATAAAACTCACTAAAAAAATTTAATAACAATTACATCCGTGTTGTGTGGATGATTAGCACCGGTTGGTTCACTCAGTGTTTTTGCAGTTTTGCTGGTGGTTTCTGTTTGTGGGAAACGTTATGCCGGTGTCTTCCTGTGTGCTGAACAGGACATGATCCAGCACATGCTGCAGAAGGACCCCAGCCAGCGGCTTTCAGCAGAGCAGTACCTGGAGCAGCAGAGGGACCGAGTATTCCCGCAGTATTTCTACACATTCCTCAGAGACTACATCAAGGAGTTTGCCACACTTGCCCTCTCGCCAGATGAGAAAGTAGCCAGGTGAGTAGCTCTCTTAAAAGTCTTCTGATTTTTATAGCGAAACTTCTGATAAAGTGGAAACCATTTTTTAAACAGGTGGTAAGTGTGCCTGAGCAGGGGTTGCCATGCCGCCTTCATGTAGACCAAGTACAGTAGAATTTCGATGATGCTGTTATGGCTGATATGATGTCATAAAACTCCGTGGCTGTAGTGCGTTGTGTTCAGTGTGCAGAATTTCAGGCGTTTCGAACAATCCTGGGCCATTGTGGATGATAAGAGTGTACGAGCCATGACTGCACCCTCAAGCAGTAAATGCTAGGTGCACATCACTAGCATTCAATTGCAAATCATGTGATATGCACTGTGCGCCCATACACCGCCAATGTTATGAGCGGTGGTGCTCAGCCGCAAATAAATCCCGTTGACCGTAAACAGATATGCATGAGGGCTTGTCCTGCGTTTCTGCTAATTACTTTGTTTTGAGTAATATGCATTTTGGATGATGTGAACAAGTAGCCTCAGTCAGAGACACTAGTTATAAGGGAAGCAGTCATGCATTGTCTTTCTATTGTGTTCATTGGAATGACAGCTTGCTACTGAGCATCTCTGTTCACTCTGTGCTGGTCTTGAAATCTTCTGTTGCCCTGTGCAGGCTTCGTCAGGACATCCACGCTATCCTCTACTCGTTGGTGCTGCCGAGGGGGGTCCAGCGTGTTGACACCTCGGTTGGGTGTGAGGGTGACCACGGTCCATCGTCCGCACCCTCGTCGTCGTCCCTGTCCTCGGGGTCGGAGGGCCTCTTCATTGTGGTGGCTGTGCTCACCTCCTGCCTGCGCAGCCTCAAGCACTGCTCAGCCAAGCTGCAGGCGCTGGAGCTCATCCGCGAGCTGTGTCCCCGCCTCAGCAGTGACATCATCCTGGACCGGCTGCTGCCATACATGGTGGGGTGTTGCAAGACAGCCCAGAAACGATGAAATTGTGCCCTCTGTAGCCTGAACATTTTCATTGGCGTGCTGAGTGTCGGAACCTGTCTGAAAAGAGTTTGTGCCAAGCAGTTCTCTTAAGTTTGTGATGCCAGCCAAGTACTGGTGCTTTTTGTACCGAGTGTTCAACAGAGCATGTTTAGCGACTGTGGCCGCATTGCATGCAATGTACGAAGCATGATTGGAGATCTGAAACCATCATCTGCATACATAGGTGGGAGGAAAGTGGAAGATAGTCACTTCTTTGTGCCAAAAAAAAGAGGCATGAGAAATAGGTTACGTGCAAGACAGAATTAGTGATTTTTTTCCAAGATGAAAATTTTTAAAATGAAACTCTTAGATCAGCCGAACTGGTCAATTTGAGAAGACCAATGGATATTTATGAGCTAAGTCATGAAGAAGCTGCACTAGTGTTAAAAGACTGTACATCAGTTGTCCTTGGAAAATTCTGAGATTAAGGGGAGATGCGGGGCTTGAGATTGGAAAAAAATCTCGACAAAGTCATTTCTGGAAAAACTTTTTTCGTGCTAAAGTAAATACAGTTAAACTACATATCTCCACAAAATATCCATGCTCGAAATGATCCCAAAGTATGAAAAAAATGAAGACTTAGAGAGTCGTGCGACTCAAACAAGAAATGTGAGCTTCGAAATGATGTTCTACTTCTCATGATTGCAGTTCTGAAATGGCTCCTTGATTAGTGTCATTTTGACAGCGTTTGAAAGCTCATTTCGAGCCCTTTCGTTCAAAATCTCTCAAGATGGCATCACCTCAGTGCAGCCAAAGCTACAGCCGCTTTCCCACAATTCGACTACTTGCGACACTAGAAGTGCGCACAGACTTCAAGCCTCTTTATCTCCGTTACAGTCTCTGCCTTACAGGGTTTTTCTCTGGTTAGCCTTGGACAATTGAAACAAACTTGGCATAAATTTATTCAGGACGAGTAGGGCTGTGCGGTGATGCTATTTTTACTGGCTTTTACATTATGCGTTAAATCAATTGGTTTATTTTCTAAATCACCTGCCAACCCATTTTGTACGTTTTGTTCATTGATTTTTTTTACCAGTGTATTTTCACTGAGGCAAGTCTAATGGCCTTTTGGCTAATGGCCTGTAACAAACAAAACTGCTTATAACTCGTATTCTGTTTGCACTAATCAAACTCTAGTTGTATATTCAGACTCTGCTACATAAAAAGCACACTTTCACTTTGATTTTTAAGAAGAATCGTGGCAAAAATTGAAAAAGAAGTGGTTTTA
Source organism: Amblyomma mixtum (assembly GCF_055824585.1). Taxonomy (NCBI): domain Eukaryota; kingdom Metazoa; phylum Arthropoda; class Arachnida; order Ixodida; family Ixodidae; genus Amblyomma; species Amblyomma mixtum. Next base: position 254,211,319 of record NC_143013.1, read on the forward strand.
AGACCCGCATTCCCCTTTAACCGTAACGTTTGTACACCTCAAAAGCTGTTGTGCATCCTGCGTGAGCTTTTCTGCAAAGTTTTGTTCCTGTCGGTGACTTGCATGGTCATGTTAGCAGCCCAGCACGTGACTGCCCTAGTATGTACTATCAGGGACAAAAGTGGTATACTCCACGCGGTGGAAGCCGAAGAAACGAAAAACTGCGGCATTTTGGCGAGCTAAAGCACGAAACATTGCAACGAGCCAAGTGACATGCCTGCTGATAATAAAGGTCATGCATTGGCTGTCTCAATCCGAGATGCCGCCTGTAGATGGCGTTGCAACGCAGTTGTTACGGCTTCCGCCGCATGGAGTATACCACTTTTGTCCCCGATAGTACACGGAACTTTGTCTTTAGTGAAAAATGAAAGCATTTTTAGAGTGGTGCGCTTTTACAATTGATTCAGTGCTCTCTTGCAACTCTTCTTGTCTTTCCCAGCTGTACCTCATCAATGACAAGTACCCGAGGGTACGCGCAGCAGCCGTGGAGACGCTCACGACGTGCCTGACACCAATTGACACCCTGCCAAGGAGGTAGGGGTGCTTAGAAATCGGCAGCATTGTGAATGCGATAATGAACGCTTACTTTTTTTTGTTTCAGTGATGCAAATGTCTTCCCCGAGTACATCCTGCCCAACCTGGTATCTATGCTCTTGCCACACAGCCTCCTCACGCCTGTGTGCTTTTAGCTCATTATCTGACTGCTTGCAATCTGTCGTTACAGATGCATGTCACGATGGACAGCGCCGTCATTGTGCGGATGGCTCTCGCAGAGAACATTGCACTCCTGGCCGAGACTGCTCTTAGGTTTGTGCCAGGCTTGTGTCATGCAAGTGCCTCTTTGCTACGTAGCCTTAAGAGACTGTCACTGACTTAGACGAGTGCTTTGCGTGACCTTTTGAGATTGCAGTGTGAGTGAATTATGTTGATGGAAGCTTGACAGTTGCAGTCAGGAGCATGCTTTTTAATGACGGAGATTGCGTTGTTATGAGCGAAACACAGCTACCTGCTTCTGTAAAATTGGGAAACAACAACAGCAAAAAAAAAAAGAACTGTTCAACTGGTCTTTGAATTTGAAGCAGAAGACTAGAGAATATGCTTAAGTTACATTTCAGAAGTGCTTTAAGGGGGGACACTGGTCTTGAAAAAAAAATTTTTATTAATGAAGTCACAGTTACGAAATCTTCAGGGAATATGTATTTTTGTGTGCCAATTCTAAATATGTCATTTAAAATCATGTAAAACAACTCCTTGAGCACTTATGCACTTTTTATGCTAGTATTTTGCAGAGTTTTGAAGAAAATTTGCTGCGGGAAACTTGTTGAAATGTATGCCATTGGGTTCTCTTGACACCAAGGAATACGATAAGGGTAAAATTGTCTTCCTGCCTATCATAGAACTTATAGAGTTCTGAAGTTGTCGCTTCAGAAATGAGAAGGAAAGTGTGTATTCCTGTTTCTGAAGTGGCAGCTTCAGTACCCTATTACTCAAGTTCTATGAGAGCCAGGATGATAATTTTACCCTTATTGTATTCCTTGGTGTCAAGAGAACCCAATGGCATACATTTTAGAGATTTTACTGCAGCAAATTTTCTTCAAAACTCTCCGCAAAATACTTGCATAAAATGTGCACAAGTGCTCAAGGAATTGTTTTACATGAAATTAAATGACATATCTAGAATCAGCGCACAAAAATACATGTTCCCTGAAAATTTCATAACTATGGCTAAATTAATAAAATTTTCTTTTCAAGACCAGTGTCCCCCCTTAACAGTGAAGTGTATATAATTATAAAAGCGGCCATCGATAGCTTAGACGTCATGTTTGAGTACATTGAAAGAATTTTCCTGAAGAAAGTTCTGATTCAGTCTGTATTGGTTTACATTTCTGGAAATTTCTTGTACAGGGTTTGCAGTGCTAAGCAAAGTTGGCAGTCTTTTGCTTTTGGTGGCGTTTCGTATGACATGCACTGATCTGAAGTTTCTTGTTTGTGCATGAAATTGTGCAGATTTTTGGACATGAGCACACAGCACGAGGTGGCTTCGCCTGATGGCACTAATGTGGAGGTGACTGTGCAAGCTCAACATCATCACCAGGTGAGCAGGATTTTGTTGTTTTCTGTGGAAATGAAAAAAAAAAAATGCTTGGTTATGACAAAGCAATGCTTTTTTTTTTGTGTGATAGCTGTCAATGTACAAGTGGCTGTCATCTGTTGATGGCATTTTTTTTTTACTTTCTCTTCAGGGTTCCTATGATTCTGAGCTTCAGGCTCTTCAGCAAATGGTTCAACAGATGGTTTCAACGCTACTGAGTGACTCAAACAATATAGTCAAACAGATGCTGTTGGAAAAGGGCATCACTCGACTGTGCTTATTTTTTGGCCGTCAAAAAGGTGTGTATATGTGTCCTCATTTTGAAGTTAGTGTTTTCAGCATATCACTTTGCATTAGTTCATAGCATGCTTTAATTTTTTCTTTTTATCACATTTTCCTGCAAATTGTGAAAATTGAAGAAAGAAATGTGGGCTGAATGGCTGTTGCAGTGCTAAACGTGAACTATTCATGGCAATCAGCCGTGCACAAACCCAGCTTCGTAGTGAACAGTAAGGCGCTCCTGTTTTTCTCTTGCAGCGAATGATGTCCTGCTGTCTCACATGATCACTTTCCTGAATGACAAGGTACGTTTCTGCATGAAAGCATCTTTTGGACACAAATGCATGTTAACGCAGAGAAGCATGTACAATTCGGCTTGCACATACTACTACTACTCACTACGGCGTCCCTCATAGCCTGAGTCGCTTTGGGACGTTGAGCCCCATACAACAACCAATCAGCATACTACAGCTTGCTTTGCATGTGCCTGATGCTGTTTTTCATTTGCAGGAGGATCGACATTTGAGGGCCTCGTTCTTCGACAGCATTGTTGGTGTTGCTGCTTACGTTGGCTGGCAGTGCTCACCCATTTTGAAGCCCCTGTTGCAACAGGTTTGCTTTTCGCTTATCTGACATTACTATTTAACACAGTGTGCACTGTAGCATTTTGAGCATTTGCAAGTCATGGACTGAGTGATGTGACCTTATGGTTTTGAACAACAAAAGGCTAGATGTGGCACTGTTGTGCTATCTGCCTGTGCGGCAACTTGCAATTGGTTCATTGGAGTCTGTGTTGTTTAGTCTTACAATTAGAAAAGAATATGAAAACATTTTTTGTATGTTTTACTTACTCTAGGGTCTTGCTGACACGGAAGAGTTTATTATCAGCAAGGCACTCAAGGCCTTAACTGAGCTTGTTGAGATGGGACTCTTCAGAAAGCAAATGCTTTATGAGCTCACCTCCGAGACCATTCCTCTTCTCTACCATCCGGTAAGCCTTGAAAACAAAAGATACTTATTCGTGATTCATCAGTGTCAGTAACTGTGGTACTGTGGAATACTTTTCTCACAAAGTTGCCTGATTAACAAGCCTTACTGTGGGCATGTTTTGTCATTTGTGGTCAGTGAAATAATTGTGCTGTCAGTGGCATCAGTTGGATACTTTATGATACATGCAAAGGGTAGTGAAAAGTGGGCAGTGAAAAGGAACTAAAAAGATTTCCCACAGTAACAGCAAGTTCTTTCACTCTTGTCTATGTCATGGGGTTCTTAGTCTTTTAGCTTTGGGGAACTCCAGTGACTTTCAAAAGGTGTTGAGAAGCCCCTATAGGACCTGGCTTCTGACTTTTTCTTTCCGATGCATGCAAAAATTGATGTCTATGACTCCTTAAAAAAATGCCTGAAACCAATTAATAATGGCTGGCTACATTGCAAAAAAATGCCTAAAAATAATTGATAATGACTCGCTGCATTGCGAAACAGTCTGCTATAATGCAGAGTAAGCTATAAAGCAGACTGTATGAAGCAGGCAGAAGCAGACGATAAATGTGGCGATGTAGGCGGCGGTGCCTGTGCAGCGCCGTGAAGCAGACAACTGCAATGCATGCCAAGACGCATGGACATGTTTGCAAAATTAGGGGGGGGGGGGAGAGCGTCCGCATCTCGAATCTCGGCACTGCCAGAGTCGAGATCCATTAGTCTCACTATTAGTCCCGTCAGTCTCAAACTAAGGTGTGTGAAGGAAATCGGGGGGGCTGAGGCACACGTGGATTTTGGTGCTTGGGAGAACTGAAAAAACATTCCAAGAAACTCAAGGGTATCATAAAACCCAAAGATAACTCTTGAATCCTGTTAGAAAACCCCTGGCATATGTTATTAATAAGATGCAAAGGCCGTTCCACATACGACCCACAGCATGTGTATTGTATTCTCTCTTCTGCCTCTTTGTGCTGCGCTTTCAGAACCTCTGGATCCGGCAGAACACGGTTGGCTTTGTGTGTGCCGTCACGAAGACCCTGTCACTCGCAGATGTCCAGTGCAAACTGAAGCCCATGCTCCAGCCGTATCTGAAACACTCGGTTGTTGAAATGGACAAAGAGGTAAGCATTGCTGCTGTCATGCCCCAAACATACTGCAGACATGTTTTCATTAGCCTGTATCTGCATCACATACAGTCTATGACTGCATGGTATTGAACATGGAGCAAACAAACTTCTATATGGAACCAGTTTGGCACTCTCCAGCACTGTGATTTGTGTAGCTGATGTGGTGATTGAAAATTCGCTTGACAGAGCTTGAAGGCATGTGTGAAAAATGTTTGTGTGGATTCAAGTTTTCTGAACTAAGGGAAGCACAGGAATAGCTGTGCAGCTCATTTATCGCAGAAATCTTGCTTTTCTTGCTGTATCCTTGTTATGAAGATGTAATGCTAGTTTTTATAACTTCCAAGATATGAGTACGAATTGAAAACCCAGGAAAAGGCATAGGTTGGTTGGTTGGTTTATGGGGTTTGACGTCCCAGACCGACTCAGGCTATGAGAGACGCCGTAGTGAAAGGCATAGGTAGCTGCTGCAAGCAGTCATGATTTGCTCCACATCATAGACTATGTAGACGCAGTTGTCATATATTTCTGTTATTGTCCAACATACCCTAGGCTAATGTTGCCCAAATGCCAAGACCCCTGAGGAATTCTCTGAAGTTGTCACAATAACAATACAGTAGGACATATTATATGATCAGTCATATAATAAATATAGAGGCTGGCTGTGAGCACCAGTGATTCTGCTTTCTACAAAACATGATTGTGCTTCTCAGCCTCTGTGTCAGCCTCTCTGTCAGCATCAGTGCTTTTAGCATTTCTTTTGGGAGTACTACTAGGTTATTGGCTTATCACCAGCAAGGTGCAAATTCATGACAGTTTGCCTTTCTTATTCATTGTGCTTTGCCTGTGTACTGTCACTTCTTAGGACAAAAATTTAGTGCATATTTTCATGCCTCTTTATTTCTTCAGTAAGTTCATTATTATAGGTCTAGCTTGAAAGAGCTTAAGTCATGTCTCTTATCCCTCACAGGTGTATACTTGATGCTTTTTTTTTTTCTTGAGAATTTCCTCAATCAAAACTGTGCTGCAGCTGCTCATGGAGGAGAATAATGACCAACACACGACTCACTGTCAGCTGCCTGTCGTTGGCTGCTGCCTGCCCTTGGCTTCACCATTGCAGGTGGCCGTTTTGAATGCCCTACAAGAGCCACTTCCACGCAGTCTCTACGACTATCTGGTGAAGCTGGAGGCATTGCCTTATCTCTTGGAAAACCTGCGAAACAGGCAGGTTATGCGAACCATAGTGAGGGCGGGACACCAACCAGCCTACAACACTGTGGACCACTTGTTAAAGTCGGTGAGGAAGTTTTGCCTGTGCTTCGTTGACAGCTCTGAATGTGCCACCCTTTATTCCATTCTGTCCATGCCGCTTTCCTTCCCTCAGTGCATTCTGCTGTGTCATTTGCAAAATGATACACGAGCTCACAGAACGATCATTAGCCCAATCACCAAATCATGCAAGATGCCTTCTCTTGTCAAAGATCTTTTTCTTTTCACCGAGAGGCACGAAGCGGCTGATTGGTTTGATATGCATTTAGAGTTGTACATTCTCCGTTTCGTACTGTGTTCTGTGTTGCAGTCCTCAGCTCCATGTGGTTACAAGTCTCCAAAGGTATTCCTCAAAAGTAGGAGTTTGACTTTCTGTGCCAATGACCTGGTCTCCTTTCTTTTGCTGACTTTTATTTTACTCTTTCCCTTATGCCCGTTTTTTTTTCGACAAAACCACATGGGTCACAACAGCTGGAGGAGTTTTATTTAAGAGCATGACTTTGGGGAAGACGCATTTAGAGAGTTAAAGTAAGGGGTGTTACTCATTATGGCTAAGCCTTGTGAATGTGCTGAGAGAATGGTTCAGGAAAGGATTTTGTTTGTTCACTCAGCACTTATGCTAAGTGAACGTCTTAGGGTCATATGACATCCCAATCAAATAGGATAAATTGGAGCTTGCAACAAACATAGAATTTGATCAGTTTCATTTAGTTTTTAATCGATCTCAGTCTGTCAAGTTCCAGTTGGTCATTCTTGGCTGGGATGTGTCTACTGTCCAGTACTATAGTGCTACTGCATACATTGTGAAGACAAGATGGGCTTGCAATGTGTCCACCATCATAAACGATTGTCACTGTGTGATCAGTCCACTGATGTGTAGAATGTGAGTAGGTTAATTTGTAACAGTATTAACAGTATGCTTGTGGACAACAGACAACAGAAATAGCTGATATAGAGACAGTGCCAGATGGCAAGTGACAGCTGAACAAAGACAGTTCAACTTGTGAAGTGTTTCAACTCTCTAGGTACTAGAACAGAGTTTGTTGGTGGTAAGCAATAGTTGATACTGTTCCGATATGCTTTCATGCTTTGGTATCCGGATGAGTACTGACGGTATGACATGCCTTCCATGGTGTGCATGATTACAGGCTCTAAATCGGGGCATGTCCAGCGGTTGCTAGAAATTAAAAGGGCACATTCAACAATGGTTAAGGAGCCCAGTGTGGAGGAGTTAATATAGCTCAACATTCCCATTGTGTCTGTGCAGGTTTACAGGAGGCTCCAGTCGGACGGTGTGACTGAAGCCATGGAAGACAAGATTGTGGTAGGTCTGAGCTTGGATGCCGAAAATCTGCATTTCGTGGGTTATCTTGAGAGCTTTGCTATTTGCCAAATGAGTAATAGATGTCTTCTTAGCATGACACACTGCTGACAAGAGCTGCCTTGCTCCTGTTCTAGGTCATGAAGGAGCACCTGCTGAAGATCAGTAAATACAAGAGAAGGTACTACTACTCTCAATGTTTGATCAGTATACATACAAGCATTAGTAGTTATGCCTGTGTGGTCGGGCGTTTAAGTCTTCTGGTGTATTGGTGTGTATGGCTGAAACCTTGCAAATGTTAGGTAACTGAAGGGAAAACTGAGAGTGTAACTCGTTACGTGAGAGCAGCTTGCAGTCATTCGAATTGAGGGCAAAAATTGGAGCCTCTGCACTTGCAGTAGTCCTCTGACCTTGACATTGAGTTTTTACCCTGTAGGCTACTCTGCATTGCTGATTTTTATTTGCCAGCAGAAATTACCATATTCACTTGCATAGTGAAGGCACTCGTGTGATGAAAGTACCCACTACATTTTCACTCAGCCACGGTGCCTCAGTGGTTATGGGTGCTCGCCTGCAGACCGGAAAGGCACAGGTTTGATCCCGGCCGCGGCAGTCATATTTCGGTTGAGGTGAAATGCTAGAGGCCCAGTGTACTGTGCGATGTCAGTGCACGTTAAAGAACCCCAGGTGGTCGAAATTTATCCAGAACCCTCTACTGCGCCATCCCCCATAGCCTGAGTCGCTTTGGGACGTCAAACCGCATGACGTTAAACCCCATGAACCAGCTAAACCAACCATTTGCGGTCAAAAAGTAAGATTTTTCTGAATATTTCAGCCCATGAAATAACACTCTACCATCAAAATTTAAGAGTTTTTTTTTTTTTTTTTAAAAAAGATCCTTTGTTTGAGTAAATGCAGTTGGTGGCACTGGTGATGAACAGATATCTGAGTTTTGCTGCAGTGCATGCATTAGTTTAGTCAATTTTAGTCCTCAAAGCCTGCAGAATGATGCCTGTGACCATTTCACGCTTAATAAGCTGCTAATAAATCATAATGGTACCCTTCCTCTTCTTGGTGTGCCTGTCTAGTATTGCTGTGCATGTGTTGTAAATACTGTAGCAGTTTGAAGCGTATTTTTACGAGTGAAATCGCACTGGCGGCGTTAAAATGGCTAAACATTGCTACCAGCAGACCTCTGTCATAGGATTCTGGAGCATGGTCAGGCGATTCTATAGCACACTGGAATTATCTGAGACGTATGGCTAGCGACATGCATTGACAAAACAACCGTCACTGCGCAGCGCTGCAGAGAGTGAAAGCGTGGATGCCAAGCTGCGTGGTGGCGAGATCGACCTGGAGAAACTCTACATGTCAAACAGGTGCCGAAGCACAGACCTGCTCAAGCACAAGGTTGGCGACGAAGCTTCACAGCAAGCTTTCCTGCAGAGCAGGTATGAAAGGGTCACGACTGTAAGCTGAAGAATGTTGCATTGGGTATTCATGCTAATCGTTGTAATGGATGCAGAGTGCAGAGCAGGGCAGAAAGTGCCGATTTATGTATAGTGTTGGAACTTGTATGCTCTGGATTGTGCATTTTTCTTTGTAAAGAGCCAGCAGCTGCTTTTGCCTTACCTGCCTTTCTTGGGTGTCTAGGCCATACAAGAAGAAAGGACCACCTGCCGAATCACCTCAAGTGACTATGGTGAGTGTTTAGCTCTGCCTGCCATTGCTGAGCTATTTCACATGTTGCCTTTTGCACTACACTGTGTGTCAACAGAACAGGGACAAGGACAGGGTTAATTTGGGAAGTATTGGGGTTAATTGGAGAGATGTGGGAGAGGTCTTTGAACTGCAGTGGGCGTAATCAGGCTGATGATGATGATGATGTGTCAGCTGTGCATGTTTTTCCTATTGCATAGTGCATGTGATAAGATACTGGTGCAAAGGGGACTAATATTTTGGCATCTCTTTAAAGTTCTACAGACCTTTTTGTGTCGGATGCTGTTCTGGGACCATATTTTGCGGCTTTTGGGGCTGATCGATTCTTTTCCTTTCTTCAGTATTGTGCCTTCACTATCAGGGGCAGCAGCTGACATTGCTTTTATAGCTTTCATTCATGATGTCAGAAGCAGCCATTACTAACAATAGATAGTTAAAAGATTGAGTTGCTAAAAGAATTGTTTCAGACTACACCACTTGTGCAGATGGCATCCTTAAAATTGCGTGTGCTCTTTCTTCCCAACAAAAGTGCAAGTCCATGCAGCCTGTTGTGTTAAAAGCAGCTGGAGTCGCTATGTGTACTATCTCACTGTATTGAGTCATCGGAGGTGTTGGATAGTAATAGTGCCACCTTTCTGTTTGCAAATTTCAGAACGAGGACTGGCAACGGATGTTTGGCAAAATTGAACTGCGGGAACAGTCCCCGCCAAAACAGCAGCCGCCGCCACCGCATCAGCACTCGCCAGCTGGAGACGGAGACCCAAATTCGGAATTGCATGTCTCTGGCGCTGAGTCGGCAGAATCTGCTGCCCCGTCTGCGAACACATCCCCAAAGCAGCCGCAGAAGATTTTCACTGGAATAGCAATAGATTCAGGTAGGTAGCGGCCTGTAAAGAGCTTTTGAGCTTTAAATTTTGATATGCTGTCTGTGAAGTCCCGCAAGCTGGCTTCGCACATCTTGATTGAACTGACCAACATGGCTGAGCTTGCACTCGAAGCACTGTGAAGGCTGTATGTTGTGCACCAGAAGATTTCTGTGGGTTCAGCTTGAGGCTGTGCTTATGATCGCTTGAAACATGAAGTTGGCCGCTTAAGACTTTGAATGTCACTTGCTAATGAATCATTTTAAAGCGTTACCTTGAGGCCCGATTATACAAAAAATCCGGTAACGTTGGCTTTGATCATGAGAGATGGCATACAAGACGTGGCCTGCAGTAGCAAAACTAGGGTCTGTGCCGGTAAATGGTCATGTCTCCGAAGTGATATGCAGAGGACTCTAGGCAGCTGAAGGGAGCCATTAAAGCTAATATTAAGGAGGATCTTAAGTGACCACCATTTTTACTCTGAACATCCAAAAAGCACATCATTAAGGATGTGTGTGTAAGGATTTAATTTGCTTGTACTTTTGACGAATTAAACAGAATCGTTTGAGTCTTATTGTGCAGCAGAGCAATAGGAAAGAGCACCTCAAAACATGAAAGCAAATGTTCCACTGCACTGCCATAAAATCTGCTGTAGCTTGAAATAGAGTACTGATGGTGTTTCCTTTTGAACTTTGTCGTGTCATGGTCTCGGTGTTTCATAAAAGCCTGCCGGTCAGTGCCAGCTTACTGTTTGAGCTAGCACTGGGTTAGAGCCTTCTGTATATCAAATCTGCAGAATTGACTCATCTGTGATGGTGACTTGGCGTGTAAATTAAAGTTGACTAAGCTAGTTTCTCTGAATCCTACAAAGTGCCTTGTGCTTGCAATGTAACGCACCATCTTACAATTCATTTCTTCTGGAGTCCCATGGACCTAGACCCCTATGTTGGTTACTGCCAAGTTGTGCCAGCAGCCTCCTTTTCAGGCAGACCTTCTCGCGGGTAACGAGCTTGTTTTATTTTTCATTATTATTATTGTATTTTATATACCCCGAATGTCCTGCAGGGTATTAAATAGGGGGTGATACTGTAAAAAGAATACGAGGCTGTATACTACACAAAGTACAGATATACATGGCAAGGAAGTGTACCAGAGCAAGTAAATACGATACGCAAAAGATACAAAACGTGCACTAAAACAAGCACATGTTAAGGATTCTGTAAGGAATGGTAAAACAGCATTACAGCACGTTGCCAGTTTCGAAAGATGACATAAATGCAGTTTTGAATCTAGACGGATTGCTGCTGACTAAGGTTGCAGGAAAAGAATTCCATTCATTTATTGATGGAGTATAATCTTAATCTCAATGATACGATCGTGGTTGATACAAATTCATAAAACTCTCTGGCCTGGGTGCATTATGTACCATGCGGAGAAGCGCCACTATTGATGATGTGAATACGCGAGCCGTAACTGCACCCTAGTGCACTAAGTGCTGCCCACACTAGTGGTGGGCGATCGCCAATCGTGTGGTATGCATGATGAGCAGTGAGCGGTGATATGTTGTAAATAAGTCCCATCAGCCATGAACAGATCTGCGTGAATGCATTTCCAAAGCTTGTGCATACAAATTTCGTTTGTTTTGGTTGATGCGAATTTCACACAGTAGGAATATTTTTCAAGGCCCCATCAAATTCATGTTGCTAAGATTCTGTTGTAGTGCTAAGGGTTGGAATTTCGACATTTTTTGGTGTGTCTGAAAATCGGGGGTGCCTTGTGTGCATGGTCCGTGTGACTGGAAATATGGCGATCATGTCATGTCTGTAAAGCACACTATACTGTCCTGCCAATGCCCGCGGTTCCTGTCAAATGTAGACACAACTGGTGTAGAAAAGTTTCATGCTTTGTTAGGACTTTCAGAAATGAATAGACTAACAGCAGTTTTCCCTAGTGTTCACAGTGTCCTTCTTTCATTACCTCCACTCGTGTAATGCTTGCCATGCGATGTGCTCTTAAGAGACCGTCGGGGTTTGTAGAGCGGCCGTGTTGTCTCTCCGCAGCCACGGTGCACTGCCTGTCGTGCCACGCGGAGCTGCAGCTCCTGCTGAACAAGAAGCGGAACGAGTTTGCCCGGGAGCAGACTGTGAGGGTGGCCATCGACGACCCCGCCCGAGAGGAGCGCCCTCTGCCGGCAAAGTGGAGGCCACGCGGCACTCTGGTGGCCCACATGCACGAACACAAGGGGGCCATTCACAGGTAAGCCCCTCCCCCTCCTTTGATGGTAGTGCTTCGAGTTGGTTGCGTCCACTGAAAGGGTACTTCCCTGCGCACCTGAGGTAGGCACTAATTACTTGTTGGAGCCACATCTTGTTACCATATCAGATGCCAACAACAAGACTGTGGCAGTATTCCTTAGGCTGCTGCCTTATGGGCCTCATAGTGGCATTGTGTTTGGTACAAAATAACAACACTGTCAGCTGCCCACAGTGGGATTCCTGGCATCTACTAAAGCAGTAGGCATGGGGAGACAGACAAGCTGTACAAAGAATTCACTGCTGAGAAAGTCACAGCTCAGTGCTATGGATCATAGTACCGATTTAAGGCATCTTTAATGCCTGATTAGAATGCCCGTTACAGGGTAGTCTCTTGGTGTAATTTTCTCCGGTGGTAATCTCTTGGTGTAATTTTCTCCGGTAACTTTTGTGGCTTTCAGCTGATAAATTAGGCAGACTGATAACTGACCAAAACAAGTTAAGTGCTAGAAATGAAAAAGTTGCTGCTGTATATCAATAGAATAAGGTGCACTGTACTACCGGCAAACGTGGAAATTTTAAATTTTTTTATCAGCATCGCAAGTTGTGTTACTCTGTAGCGTTGTTCTGCTCTAAGACTTTGCTACTAAAAGTGTATTCTCACCATGTGACTAATACCCGTTAGTCACTTGGGCCAGTGTGATGTCCATTGGGCCAGTTGACATCGAACTCAGTGGGAATTGGCCAGTGCCACACTACAATTTTCAGTTAACATTGAATTTGATGAGGATCGACTCGGTGGAGGTTCTTGAATGGTTATTCAAACCTTGTCTGAAACATTTCGCAACAGTTTGATATACCCAATAATTCATAGTGTCTGCATTTGGTACATTGATGTTTGACTGTATATGGCATTTAAAGGTGTGAAATTTGGGCGCAAACTTGCAGTTAGTTTTTCTGACCTAACCCAAACCAGTTATCCTGTCCTGTTTAAACCAGTTTTAACATGTGACGAAATCTCAGCACAGGGGTGTTTTCGCACAACACCTATGGCTGCCATGAGCGGAATTGAGTCTGCGTTACAGTTCTCAGCACAGCTGGACACCATAGCTGCTGAGGCACCGCTGCATGTCATGATACTCATTACAAATAAGCTTTACTGAGGTTAGGCACAAAGGTGAATGCAATTGGACATGGCATGGCAAAGAGCTGGGTGGGTGAATTCCGTGATCCCATAGTGGCTTGGTTGGTTCAGTCTTTGATGCTGCGGTTCCACATGCGTCTCACTGCAGGCTGCAGGTGATTCCTAATACAAGCCTGTTTGCCACATGCTCGGCTGACGGCCTGGTCAAGATCTGGGACTGGGGCCGCATGGAGAAGAAGGCCATTGCCAACCGGTCTCGCCAGACCTACGCCAGGATGGGTGGGTTGCACATCCGGCCATCCGGGGTTTCTGCAGAGGCGCAAGGCAACGAGTGTTTGCTCTGTAGCAGAACCGAGATTTGGCAATGCATGGAAGTATTCGCGATGTAAGAACTGTGGCAAGTAGATGTTTATGACTGCTGCACCACAAAACCCTGAACTTACTATCCTAACACGTCAACAAATAGAGGAGATGTTTGTTAACTCTTTTCTGCTCTGGTCAGTTGGAAATTCTAAAGGGGCAACCTGCTCTCACAAGCGCTCAGTGTCCCTCAGATTCAAATCTGACACTTCTTGGTGTGCCGATGCTGTTATTACTTTACATCATTGGGGTACTAAATATTGATCATCCGCAGTCGCAGAAATTCTTCTTATTCTTAAATTTTTTCTGGTGTTTCGTTTTTCACGCAATATTTCAAAAGCACTTTGGACGCTTTGCATTTCATTGTGCTGAGGAAATTTGGGTCTTTCAAATGTGAACACCCTGTCACATCATTCTTAAATGTGTGGCAAAACATTTATGTGCAACTGTCTGATATAATAAACGCAAATCAAACTAGTTGCTTACTATAGCTGAATGTAGAAAGTTGAAAGCTTGTGTTCTTAGTTTGTGTTCACATTTGATTCCGGCCTGATAATGCAAGGCAGGTTTGGATACACAGCAGATATGCACAGGCTTCTGTTTGCATAATATTTGTACATTTTGTATTTTCCATGCACAATAAATGTAAAGTGCATGTACGTGCTACGTATGTAATATGCATTCAAGAGCATATTGCATGTAGCCATTTCAATACCAAAGGTGGAGCATGTTCTATATTATGTAATAGTTCAGTGCTGTACTCTGATTTTTGGTTGAAATTTCATACCATTGGTTGAAAAGTAAACATTCATACAATACTTCAGGCTGCCTCATAATGTTCTCTGCTTTTCAAAGATTCATGTGCCTGTACATGTTGAATTCCAATGGCTCCATTTATGTTTATTACCTCAGATGGACAGGTCACGTGTATGACAGTGTGCCAGAGCATGCAGTCTTTGGCTGTCGCATCAGATGCAGGTACCATCCAAGTGTTTAGGTAAGTGCTAAGTGTGCATTGCAACGCTCTCGTACTTGCATTCTTACATTTCTCATGGTGCTTATTTTTTTTTACTAAAGAAGCTAATTCAGTGCACCGCTGGTTTGCCACACTTGTTGCTGCTGTTCTAACAAACCGCTGTAATCTACTGCGGACATTGAGCTGTGTCACTATTTTTAAAAATGCTGTTATGTTGCTGTTTGTTCACGGTAATGTGGCCATGCCATTAATGCAAATCTTACCTGCAATGGGACCCAAAGTTTTTGCATATGTTTAAATGATCTGGCAATAAAACAGCTGCATGGAGCGTGCAGAACTGAGATTAGAATCGGTTTGAAGTGCTGAGATGGCTGAGTATTAAACACAGCATTATACTGCAGAGTCGAGCTGAACAGCAACAAGACGAGCCCACTCAAGACTCGCTCGCTAGATCCACATGAAGATGGGTGTGTCGTGGATCTTCAGCATTTTGACACAGGTTTGTGGATTTGTACATCAATAAAGAGAGTCTTCCTTGGGGAAAAAATAAGGCCACTAGCTGTTTATTGCGCGACGGCCTGGAGGTGCCCACTGTTGAATGTTTGTAACCATATCTTGCAGGTTTGCAGTCCGTGCTTGTGTATGCCACTGTATACGGCTCGATCATCGGCTGGGATCTGCGGTCACCTAGCACTGCGTGGTGTTTCGAGAATAATCCCAGGCATGGTAGGTACGGTTCAACTCTACTGGGGCTCATCTGCCTCCCTTGTAGTCAAGAGCGAAAAAAAAAAAAAATGGTTGATGAAGACTCGCTTGCTCGTGGTATCTTGCTACATGGGGGATGCCAGCTGTGTTTATACCAATTTGAGTTATGAAACATTGTACCGGTGTAAAAGAGAGGACACAGAAGAAGCAGAGACAGGATAGGCCACAAGTTGTTCAATCTATCCTTCTTCTCTGTTCCATCTTTTATGGTTGTCATGTTTCGTGAGGTAGCCCACCGCTCTGGTTTGATCGTAGTACCAGTTTGAGCCAGAGGTACAGCTTCCCTGTTTCACTTGTGAAGTGGAGTTCATTTTCATTGAAAAATCTTTTTGTCCCACATTCTTTTTTCTTTTATCTCCATTGAAAAGGTGTGATCACGTCGTTCTGCGTTGACCCCCAGCACAACTGGCTGGTGTGTGGCACCTCAGAGGGGAAGCTCATTTGCTGGGACATGCGGTTCCAGCTACCCAGCACCATTGTCAGCCACCCTGCCGGCAAGTTTTCCCATTCCCTAGGAGTGCCTGCTCTGAAGCAGTGAATGCTGGTTGAATTTTATTTATTATTTATCTATTTAATTCTTACTACCAGCCTTTGTGCAAAGGCCCTTGGCAGGTGTGAGTGTTACATAAAATGAACATTGAAAGGAACATACTAAAGAGGCCACAGTATAGAAAATGGATTTAACGCCAACAGACAGCATACTTGGAGACGAAGTATTGTACTAGGCAAAAATGATAAACAGAAAGGGAAAAAAAGAACAAAGCGCAACTCAAACACTCTGAGCCAGGCATTGTACGCAAGTCGTACACCCAATGTGCACATTGAAGATTACTGCAGTCCAGTGATACATATAACATAGGCCTGGTAGTGATAGGCAGTGATACAACATAAGTCTATGCGAGCCTTTGCTCGCCCGGACTGCCCACTGACGTCATCGGGTGTCACCTAATCAGTTGCGAGCTATTTTTAAAAATTATTTTTAAATTATACAGTCCACGCAGAGCTTTCAAATTTCACTCGAATAAAGACCACCTCTGCAGATGTGTTGCACTAGAATATGCCCATTGAAATCATTTCAGGGTCCCTTTAAAGAAGTGAAAAATGCACTATTGAAAGAATTTTCTCTGCACACAGAGGAGATTGTCAAGGCACGCAGCTATTCTGCGGTAGAATCCGTGTTTGCGGCCTAACACTAGCGAAGCCAAATACAAAGTGTCCACTTTCTGGCATTGCCGTGACGTTTGAGGCACCCTTGAAGCAACTTGAATAGAAGGCGGTGCCTCTTTCGCATCCAGGTAATTTTAAGGAGCTCTGTGGCCCTGCCGGCCTTTGCTGGGTTTTCTTAAATTTCACCAGTTGCGCCAGCGTAGCACGTATCACTGCCGTGTCAAAGAGAGGGGCTGTGGAATGTTTGCAGGCGCTCGTGTGCGTCGGGTGAGCATTGATCCACTGCACCAGTCTGGAGTTTGGGCTGCTGTGGAGGGCAACAACGAAGTCTCGCTCTGGGACCTGGAGACACAGGCTCGATTGCGAACCCTGTGGGCCAGCACTGCTCCACCCCTCAGCGAAAAACAGGTGCGTTCAAGAACAAAACAGGAAATGAATTAAAGAGGTAGATGCACATGTGAGTGATCACAATCTTGTAGCTTGCGCAACTTTACAGTTCTCTTCAGTCGATTTTATTTCTTATCAAAGCAGCTGTCTTGCGCCTTTCAGCATATCAGTGTGGTACCATTTTCTAGTCCTTGCTGTGACATAACGTTTTTTTTTTTGTATCAGTGTGGTACCATTTTCTAGTCCTTGCTGTGACATAACGTTTTTTTTTTTTGTGTCACCGTTCTTGTTTTCCTTTTTGCCTGAAATAGTGTTTTTGTTTTGTGTAGGTCAAAAAATATTTTATTTCCTTCTACATTGCCCAACCTTATCTATAACCCAACCCTCTTTAATACTGCCCACATGTGCCCCAAGGCAAGAGATTATGACCCGCATAATCTTGGGAATAAATAACAAGTAAATAAAAGTAAAAGACTATGTCTACTTAGGGCAGGTAGTGACCTCTGATCCGGATCATGAGAGGGAAATAACTAGAAGAATAAGAATGGGGTGGAGCGCGTACGGCAGGTTCTCTGAGATCATGAATGGCAGTTTACCAATATCCCTGAAAAGAAAAGTGTACAACAGCTGTACCTTACCGGTACTCACCTATGGGGCAGAAACGTGGAGGCTAACAAAGAGAGTTCAGCTTAACGTAAGGACAACGCACCGAGCTATGGAAAGAAAAATGATAGGTGTGACGTTAAGAGATCGGAAGCGGGTGGAGTGGGTGAGGGAACAAACGCAGGTTAATGACATCCTAGTTGAAATCAAGAGGAAGAAGTAGGCTTAGGCAGGGCATGCAATGTGAAAGCAAGATAACCGCTGGTCCTTAAGGATAATGGAGTGGATTCCAAGAGAAGGCAAGCGTAGCAGGGGGCGGCAGAAAGTTAGGTGGGCGGATGAGATTAAGAAGTTTGCGGGGATACAGTGGCCGCAACTGGCAAAAGACAGGGTTGATTGGAGAGACATGGGAGAGGCCTTTGCCCTGCAGTGGGTGTAGTCAAGTTGATGATGATTATGATGGAATAAAAGTGGCAGTACTATATAGGATGGCAATTCCAGAGTGCAGTGTTGTCTGTGTCCAGGCACACCCACCTGCACAGGCGCATTCGGTGTACAGCATGTACATCAGCCCCCTGGAGTGCGGACCATTCATGCTGACAGCCGGCTCTGACATGCGCATTCGCCTGTGGGACATCCACAGCCCACTGGCATCGCACGTTGTTGCTGGGTCAGCTACGGACACCCTGACGCCATCCTTCAGCTACAAGTACGTGTGGAACTTGGGCACTAGAATGGTTTTTGTGTAATGCAGGTCGTGCAGCATCTCGGGTTTTTGCTACTGCCATTTCAGGCTGGCAATGGGTAGCAGCCTTACATCCACATATGCAGACTCCATCGGGGGCTTCGGGAAATAAACAAACAAAAAAAATCTGTTCATGTAAACTCATTGACTTTTCTGGTCGCAGTGCAGCCTAATGTTATTCACTTCATGCGATTTAGCTTGCTTTTCCTTTTTTTGTGTTCTCAGCTGTATTTAAAAGCCCCGACAAGTCCATTCTTGTCAAAAAGAAAGAAAGCTTGCCATTTCAGTTTTTAAATAAGATTTAAAACTGTACACTCTCGCTAGTGGGCAGGTTCAAAGTGTTTCGACGATACTTAGAGTTCACTAAAAAGGGAAGTGTGTTCAAGTTCAAGGCACGTGCTGATGGACATGTTCATTTGGAACTAAGGCAACAGACTTCTGCTATAAATGCTCTGCTATTGGTGTCAGCTATAAACATAGAAAATTTGTCAGCTGTAAACATTAACTTTCAATCAAGTACATATTGAGCATGTAAACTACTGTATCTCATGCACCAAAAACTGGACAAAAGTTTTCCTCGTCTGTGTATGCGCATCTTAATGGAGGAGTTGTCCCAGAACTGCAACTGATTGTGGTTGAATTGGAATTTGTACTTTGACTGCACATTAGGCTATGCAATCATTATTGCAAGATTAGTAAAGAATGCCATTGCTTGGGATTTCAGCCCCCAGTGGCTGAATTCAGTGCAGATTGAAAGTGCATAATCTAACGCTTTGACACTTTGAATTGATTTTTCATGTCTCGCTGAAATTGAAACAGCTGAAGTTGGCCATTTCACACGGTACTGAGAGGCCATACTGCGCATATGCTACACATTAGTTCCAAACAAGCTTGAACATATTCAGACATCCATGCAAGAGTTTATGCACGGGTCGTCTTGAATGTACTGTATGCAACTTGCTTTTCAGGTCGAGTCTCATAGACGGGACGAAAGTGATCCAAGAAGTGTACAGCAGCCGTCCGAAAAAGGACCAGCCCAATGCAGAGCAACCAAAGCGCCACCCTGAACAACCGCCGACTGGCCACAATGACTGCATCAGTGACATTGGCGTTGTACAGACCACTGGCCAGACATTCATAGTATCTGCGTCCAAGAATGGCGTGGTCAAAGTGTGGAAATGATGACTGCCACCAACGAGGACGCAGAGAAACTGTGCCAGTCACGCAGTTGAATTCGCATTGTGTGAATGGTGCAGCCATACATTCGGCACAAACTGATTCCATGTGGTACTGTAATGTTGTGGTGTGTTTGTTTTCATAAGTTATTTGTTGTATGCAGTGGGTGCATGTTTGTGTGCTGAACAGCCCATTTTAGCAGACTGTAGCGAAAGTGCCATCTTTGCCTGTTGGTTACAAAGCAAGTTTCTGTTGTAGGAGTAGATTTAAAATGCATTATATGCCACTGAACATTGTGCGTGCATGTGTGTGTGTACGTATGTTAAACAGTTGTGAGAAATTAGAAGCTATGGTAAATTTTCCACACTATTGCGCCTGTCAGTATGATGGGATATTTTCTTTAGTTACCGACTCATTTGTTCATATAAACTTGCTTGTTGTTTTTCAAACGGAGCGGATTGTACATAGCTAAGCTGCTTGATGAAGACTTATGTTCATAGTAATTTAATAAAACAGTATTATAGCCCAAATCTTGTTTCCTGTTTAACTGAAAGAATGGTAGTGTTTTAAAAGTGAATTCCTAAAGCTGTCCTTTGCCTTTTCCCTAGAGTCCCCCACCGCGGCGGCTCAGCTGCTGAGGACGTGGGTTTGATCCTGGCATGGTGGCCACATTTAGTTGAAGGCAAAACTAAAGATCCCCAGGTGGTCTAAATTAATCCGGAGCCCTCTACTACAGAGTCCCTCATAGTCCATGTGCTTTGGGATGTTAACTCCCACAGGGCATTTCACCTAAGCCTAAGACGGCTGGTTAACTAATATTGAGTAGCTAACTTTTTAACTATTGCTGTTAGGCTACCTAATCATAGAGGCGTGTAGCTCGCCGTAAATATCTGCATCAGTTTTTAGAATTGCGACAACGCGTTTGCCCTTGGCTCTGTGGCCCAACAAATTTTGGCTATTTCAATGAGTTTTAGGCACTAGAGAGGAGGTATTGCCTGCAAGCTTCTCAAAAGCGCATGCGTGATTTAGACAGAATTGGTTGGGCCACAGTGCCGAGGGTAATCGCGTTTTCGAAATTCTAGAAACTGATATGGATATTAATTAGTGGGCAACACACCTCTCAATAATTAAGGAGCCTAACGGTAATATTAGATGTGCTAACGGCCTGCTAGTTCGCACGTCTTAGCTGTATTCTGATGTACTACACCACTGACAATGCTGTGCTAAAGAAAGTACTCTTCTAACTCAAAAAGCCTATTTTTGAAAATTGTGTTAAGTCTTAGGTGCAACACCTGTATAACCTCACTTTACCGTCTTTCCTGGAGTTTATTTCCTACTGTAAGCAAGCTTGAAATGCATCTGAAAGAGAGATCCTTGTAGAAGTGTTAAGGGTGCTCACAAGTTAAAAAAATATACAGAGGGGAATCAGCGTAGCTGTGCTGTTTAAAATGCCTTTATTGTTTCTCCCTCCCCAAACACCATCTTTACAACTTTCTCGACACATCATCGTAACCCTAATGACATCTTTTCGCACATGGTGCTTTCGACAGTACTTTTACATTTGTATCCCTATAAACTTGTGACATTAAATGAAACATTTGTTCCCATATTTGAAACATTATCACAGCAATGCCTTTGCACACAAAGGACATCTTCTTTGGCTGTGCTTGGTCACACTGAGCCCTTGAGATCCAAAATCACCTCAACACAATTCTTCGTCCCTGGCTACTCAAGTGCTTGTCTCAACTCCGAGCGAAAGAGGAGCAGTCCGCAAGACGCAAAGATCTGCGCTTACTTAAAAAAAAAACTCCCGCACTCTCAGGTCGGCAGGCTGCCGCAGCATGCCTTTGACACTAGCAGTACCGCTTACAATCTCTAGCCTACAGCGGCTGCCAACACCAGGGGAAATGTCCAGGAATGTGTCCATTGTAAGTGCACAATCCCTCCAGCACAACATTAGCCATGGACTCTACTAACAGCTCGACAACAAAAAAGCAAGCGAAACAACTGCTTAAAAACCACAGCAGTGTCCCAAGGGAGTGACCAGAGCACATGGTCTGTACGCTATGCTGCACCTCTTAGAATGTCACAGAGTCAACGCGTTTTCATATTACGCTCAAGTGCTCCTCCTCGGCACATCCGACACACAACACCATTTGAAAAAGCAATTTTCGCTTTTAAAAAAATGTACAAAAACGATTTCACACAGTGCCACTCTCGCGAAGTACTAAAGCCTTCATCTGCTAGTTATACAAACTTCTACGGTGTCATGAAAGCTGTATATAAACGATAATAGAGCATGACTTGGTTCCACGATCACAAACCTTAAATATCTACAAAAAGCAAAAGGCTACGCGCAGGGGCAAGAAAGGTATTTCATGCAAGGACACAGTACGCTGCTAATTATAAAAGCTTTAGCAGCAATAGTTTAGCAATAGTTTCCAAGCTAGGCATTCAATGCCAGTTGCATTTAAAAGGATACAACACTTCATTTTCACCAACTGTTAAAAAAACTTATAAATCTCATAAACATGAGTGATGTTTAGGCACAGAAACGAAACATTCAAAGCCTTCAGCATGAGCTGAGCAAGTGGCGACTGCACTAGTTAAAAACAACATTTTATGTGCATAAAATAACACAGTAAATTAATCTTTTCAAATAAAAGGAAAAGACTTCAAACTGCCCACTAAAAAGAAAAATGACACTTTCGTGCGCAAGTTAAATGCACACTACAGGAACATGTCTGAAAGACTTCAATTTTTAAAACTAAAATGATTTCAACTGATGTCTTTAAAATACTGAGTGGGAGACCCCAATCAACTAAAGCCCATCTCTTAAAAAACGGAAATCGGGAAACACGGGGGTTGGCAAGGGGACAAAAAACGAAAATGGCAAAAGTATAATCCTTGAAACCTTATACTAGCTCTCAGAAACGATGCGTACACCCATGCTAAAGCAGCATACTACGCTTCGGTAAAGCCTGCCTTAGTTGCTTACACTACAAGAAAACTCTTTACAAAAAGCGCCAACAACAAGCGCAAGAAATGTGAATGTCATTGAATACAAGCAAGCTGTTGTGGCAGTATTAATTCTGTGCCCATTATAATCATCAAACAAGCAGAGCATGCCATCTGATTCAGAAGTGAGTGAGGGTGTCATGTAACAGTATATGTACTCGTTGAAACGTTTGAGGAACACCAACTCTGCCGAGTCAACCTTGAGCCATCAGTCGCGGGTATTCACCAGGAAGATCATTAGTCACGGAAATTATCAGCCAAAATGACTCGACTTCCTAGGCATGTGGATGTGTCCACTAAAAAAATGGGCCAAAAGATCATGCCGGGACTCATAATAGTTGGACTCCAGTACCAACTGCCAGTTTTACAAAAGTGTTTCAACGGAAGCAACATCATGAAAAAGCCGCTCACTAGGCTGCTACGAGCTGTCACTTGTGACTTTCACCTTTTCAACAACCGGTTTTTTGTTGTTTAACACTTTTTCAACGCTACCAACAAGTAGAACAGAGGTGAAGTAGAACAACACACACTATGTGGTGACCCGTGCCAGTTAGCTTCACACCTTTTGAGCAGCTCAACCAATGTTCTTAACAGTAGCAACAACGGACGATAACATCAGTTTCCACCAAATGAAACGTAAAGCAAGTGGCAGGTCACAACGACAACAAGTGCAATAGGAGTCGGGCGCATCTCCTCACTCCGAATGCTTGCTTGGTTGGCGGCGCAGCTTCTCGGGGTTGTTGGAGGCCATGTGTGAGAAGTCCCGAACGACATCAATAAAAGTGTCGTCACCTGTAAGAAAGCAATGCCGACGGTTGAGCGCTGTGCAGGTCCTGACAGCTGCATGTACAGTATGGTTAAGAACACTCCTGAGCACTCATTGCTGGAGTGCTTAGTGCTTTGTATCATTCAAACGAGAATGAACAACACAATGTTACTGCTCGCAATGCTGAAATGATGCCACGTTGCACCAGCGAGAGATTCTGCTGTAATTTCTCACAACCATTTGCCAGTTAAAACTCATGGTTTCTGCAAGTAAAGATAGCTCACTTCAGCAAAGGAGTGGCAGACACTGTTCGTTAAACCAAAAGCTAAGTCTTATGTAAAACCGATGTTCTGTTAATAGTCACCAGAACCTGAAAATAGTTTTGCAGAAAATGTACATAAAAATGCTGAGGATTCTTTGCCTTAACTGTTAATGTACTGGCGGCTGCTCGGTCAATGCTTTGACATTGTGTTTATCAAAGTGTTCAGCCTATGTGTACGTGCCACATATAACCCGCAGCAAGAGCTCATTTTGCCAGACTAATATGAGTCTTTACACATGTGATGACCATGATGGAATTCACTGCTAGTGCTGCAGCTGGCTCATGTACATACTCTGAATGGTCTTGCCACTCGTATTTCTCTTCCAGTCAGCGAATATACTTCACTCGAGGCACTCGATATACTGATGTTTTTTAACATGAGGAGCGGGTTTCACTATTCTATTTGCTATCGCACTGATGCTCATTTCTGTGTGTGCATTCTTGAACCTGTCTGGTCGCCTTATAATGTGCCAAGCCAGCATGTCATAAGAGTAGTAGTGAATCCTTCTGTGCTCAGTGGAAGTTGTCTGTGATTAAAGTGTTTGGCCAAAACATGTAAATAGTCGCTATGTTCCAATGAATGTATTTATAGATACCCAGCTATGAAACTGTGAAAACATTACCCACACATCCAAACTGCCCTAACATTCCCTTGCGCACAAGACAACGTATTCAGTGGGCATACACAATCGAGACTTAGGCACTGAATGTAAACTGAAAACTGAAGGTACTTCTAGTGCATACAGAGCTAACAAAAGCGGCTCTCAGGTGGTTCGGATTCGTGTGTGCGTTGTGTCACCTGTCAATGTATTCCACACTCAAGCTTGAAACTGAATTGCAAGAAAAAAAAAAAAGAAGGGGCAGTATCCGCTGTAACGCACTTGCAAGCAAATTCAGCTGCTTGAGAGTTGCAGCACATCAAGGTGCCATGATTTAAAGCATCTTTAAGTCACTGCGTAAACACCACTGAAACAAGGCTGCAGCTGAATTTGCAGTGCAAAAAAAAAAAAAAAAGCAGCAGCACAAGGTACGACAGCATCTCCAGCTCTCCTGTCACAGCCTACCAGCCACAGGGTTAGTGTGCAACAAACACCCACAGACAGACACATTGTGAAGGCTGCAAATTTTGGTGCGTGTGCCACATTACTTCAAAGATTGTCCACTGTTCATCCCGTGGTGTGACTTAAGCCGAGGTCCCATAGCCTTTTCGAGCGACGGGTGCAAGCTAGAGAGGCAAGTGACAAGGCGCTTCCCCTTCCGACTCCTGCCACGTCGACCCGACGGAGATGGAGGATCGCTGACGGCTGCTGCAACGGAGACGGCATCAAAGTACTTCAGGAGAGGCTCCAGTGGAGACTGCCAATCTGCCCGGCCTTGATGTCCGTACCGATGAGATGAGGAGGTTAAACATGAAGGGGTTGAGTGGCGGGAAAGCCGGATGAGAGGAGGAATGCTTGAGGCTAAGAGCCAACCTCGAAGTCAGGCTGCTAAGGAGGAGTTTGGTTACCGTTCTCAAGACGCCGTGCAGAGAGAAAATGCAGGAAACTAAAGGCGGCCGGACCCACCCCCGTCGTTACGATGGACACAAAAGCCTTCTCTTAAATCTTTGTAACATCATTGGATTTTCAACTATCACTTGTTGAAAAACTATCTTATGTTGAAAAATTTTAGGTAATGCAAGCTCATGACAATTCACCTGCATCTAATTTAATTACAAGGCTGTTCCACTGTATTAAGGCCATTGTACTTTTCGAATAACCTGCAATGATTTCTTCACAAAACGGATGATCTTTTAGAGCCATGAGTGCTATGGGGATTAAATATAGACATACATGTGCAGCCACTAGTGACATACATAGATCAGGCATCCAAGCCCTCTTCTCTCCATGTAGCCTATGGAAACGATAGCAAAAATGCCTTTATATCCAGCAATCTGGTAGTTAAATCAAAATGTTTAGACAGAATACTTAAATCAATATCAAATAATTCAAGCGAAATTCTGGAGCCCATTACCTTGCCTTCTGTTAGTACTAAAGAAAAAAAAATCTGGCAAAGCACTATAATTAATAAATTTAGGCACAAACCATTAGAGCTTCACTGACTGAGGTAAGGGTGAGGACGGGCACTTTAACAACTCAGAACTAAGGCAGCATTGAAGCTACATGCAAGCCTAGTTCTAGTCTTAGTTATTCTTCGCTGCCTATTCAAACAGGCGTGACAAAAGAATCGAAAAATTATTAGCATATTCTAAAGAAAGTGCTCTATGTTATGCATTCATTCGCATTAGGAAAAGCATTTTTTCCAGTAATTTGTATGAACGAATTAGTGCAGCACTAACATGAGAAAAAATTTAGCCCCATTTACTGATGTCTGTGCATTCTTAACCGACAACAACGGGTTGGGTTGGAGAAGAGAAAGAAGAAAGAGAGCCCTAGCCTCTCATCAACAAACAATCAGTAAATAAATCTGATGAAAAAATTTTATGTGTGCGTCTTAACACCTTCCGCCACTTGTCACTTCAAAGGGTTATGAGACCCCGACTAAGGATGAGTCAATGACAGAAAGCTGGCATTCGGCAAGCGGTTAGACAAATCAGCCAGAACATGACAAGGATTTGATGAAAATGTGTTCACACATGATATGCCGGTAACACCAGACAGTATACAAGAAATGGGCAGCTGGGCTGGCGAAGAAGTAAGACAAAAATGTTACCGCATCACTCATAATAATGGGTTGCTGCTCCATGCAAACACAAGGCTTCCAAAGCTAGCTCTGCCAAATCATAATCAAACCCAACACATCGTCATAATTACTATGAGCACTGTACACTGGATTCCATACAAAATGGCAACTACACAGTTAAAACGAGAGCAAAAATGATGAATTGTGACATACCAGAAAAACCAGTTTCCAAGACAGCTAAATTTACTCGGTCAAGATGTGCCAATGCCTGAAGTGTACACTGCCACCTTGAATTATGGCCATTTCGCTTATTTATACGTAGTGCTATACAAATCATGTAGTTTCCTATTTGCAGCATGCTTTTTCTTTGCTTTATATTAAGGCTCCTGTACACTCATCTTGTTCAACAACCAGTTTCGTAATGTACCAGTTGAGGCTGCCTCCATATGAAAGCAGATATACCCGATCAAACTGGCATCACAACTTCCTATTCCCTGCACTCACCACGTGACAAGCAAGAACGGTAAAACTGAAAGGAATTATTTTAAGCAGCAAACAAGTTCACTCTACCAAGTAGTGCTGGTGATTAAATGAGTCAGGGGCATTTAATCATTTGAGCCAATAGCTCGATCTATTTATTACATCCCCCAATAGTTGTTAACAAGCAAATTGTAAGCAGACTTACAAAATCAATGCTTTAGCCAGCTACTTTTCTGTCCAAGAAATCTAAGCAATTATGCACCATGTGTGCCCGATAACTGATTCCAGTCTACCTTAGTCTACCTTATCACTGATGGCACGAATGGAACCTTCGCAAAACCTCCAAGTTGGGCGCAGCTAAAACCCCTTTATCATGGTGGTGCAGCCTGTCCCAAGTGCAGAGGTAAAGTGCAGCACTAATGCCCTCTAGTGCAATCCCAGAAGATTAAAGTGCATTTTCGGCATACACACCTGCTGTATGGTAACCTGTCAACACAATGCCATATCCGAAACTAATGGATGGTCGTTAAAAACATGGTGTCTCCTAACGTAAGGCAAGCACACACAGAGACATGTGTGAACGCTTGAAAGTAGAAGACTGTAGTCCTGCAAACAATTTCCTTGCTAAATACAGGCTGTGCCGCCATGATGAAAGAAGTTTCGTTGTAACCAAAGGTGACTTGACAATCCGCGAACACTATAGAAGCACGAAGTGCTTTCTTCTGAGGAATCAATGGACGGGCTGCATACAGCCATGTAGTCACAACAGCGACACCTTTCTAATGTTCAAACAAGACTACAGGTGTCGCACACGACACGCGAGTGGCCGATTAAGGTATTTAAAAAATATCCTAAAACTTTTTGCCTTGTGGGGGCAGAAAGGAGGCAGCAAGAGTAAAATGAGTGCGAGTGAATGGAGCATGCAGTAGTGAATGTGGGGGCCCCATTGAAAGAAAAGCCCTTTGTGGCAGGACAGCAGACCTGGGTTGCCAAACTCATCTCGGCGAATCTCCTCATTGAGCTTGGCCAGCCTGAGCATGGTTACAATGTCTGGGTTGGCGTTATCCACAGCTATCTTCAGAGCTGTGGCACCATCCTTATCCTGGGAGTGCTGGTCAGCTCCATGCTTCAGCAAGAGGCACACCTGCCTGCAAGGTGCGAAAAGTGTGAAAAAAAAAAATACAAGACAGACAGGAACAGTCCATTTTTCAAGCTTTTGCATTTCTTCTGGGTTCAGTCATGTGGTGTTCGTAGCGGTTCCGCAAAGCAAGCAGTGTCATGTACACAAAAAGGCAATACCAATCAAAACTTAATGCATGTGCCAAACATGCATTAAAAAATTACACAATGCTCCAAATGCCATTTTTGAAAGCCACCTGCATCGTGCCACACAGACCAACTTAATGGCACTTGCCTAATGCTATTAAAAGTTTAATGAGCTGAGTTTAATGTGAACTACCCTTATTTCTATTGCAATAATGTAGCAGCAATTTAATTTCTTGAAACAACATTCTATCAAGGAACAAATAGCTTATTCATTTACTTAAAGGGACACTGAGGAGAAATTGAAGTTGGCTTGTATCGACAGAATACCAGATCCTGATTACAAAAACGCCGCTCATACTGACAACAAAGCTCTTGTAACGTAGAAAAGAGCAAGAACCAAAATACAGGTATCGCCGCCACAGGCCAAACTTGCAAGTACAAGCGTAATGACGTCATAGGACAAAACAGTATTGCTAGAACCAATGGTTCTAGCAACACTAGGACACGAGAAGTCACGAATCACTGAGGCGCAGCCAATGCATGCAAAAATCTCCTTGACGTCGCCAGATGGCACCACGTACCCGGCACCTACGCGCGCACCTGCAGCATCGGGACCAATCAGCGCCTGCTCACCGGCGATAGGCGGGCTCCCGGTATTCCGCTAACGGTAACAAGGTACACGGTATGCTAAAGGTGTCTATTGGCGAGAACTTCGTTGACGACTTCCATAACGCTGGCAAAACGCCGGTGCAAACGTAAACGAAGCCACGGTGGCGACGGCCGCAATAGCCGATAGATGCCTTCAACGTGCGGCCGGCGGTAGCTTTCTTTTCGGCTGCTGCTAGGCCGCACTGCTGGCCACCAGAAATCACGGAGTCTGCGTTGCGTCATGTGCACGTCATGTTTCACGTCACTTAGTCCTGTGTCGTCATAAGAGAATCCCAAGTTTGAATCAGAGTGGCGGGAAAAACTTTTTCAACTTCGAATCCAAATTTCTTAGAAATAAATGCATCTTTCGCTGCCAGCCGAGAGGCAACAAAGCCATTAAATGCCGAACTATCGGATTTTGCTTTTAAAAAAAAAAAATTAATAGAGCTCTTCTCACTGTCCTTTTAACATAGACTAGATGTTTCTAAACATTTCCAATATAAAAGATGCAATTCTGATGACAACTTTGACATTAGAGATTGGCTGGAACAGTTTGATGTTGTGACCAGTTTGCTATAGCTACTCAAGGGGGGGGGGGGGGGGGGGGGAGTTGTGGCTGGGTGAACATAAGAGACTGCAACAGTGAACAAAGAGTACAGCACCCTGTATTCCCCAGCAGTGTAGACACGTGGAGAGACGTGCGCCCATTTTCGTCAGCATTGTTGGATTTGGCACCGTTCAGGAGCAGGAATTCACAGGCCATGATAGATCCCTGCATGTAGCCAGCACACATCACACTTTCATCCTCACTGTAAAAGTGGCTGGAGCATTCCCGCACCCCACAAGATTTAAACTTCCTTGCACAACAACCATGCATTGGCGCCTATCAGTCAACATGCTCAGCTATAACACCTGTGATTAATGAGCTAGCCGAGCATTGTCAACATCACCCGCTGGTAAGGACAGCTCAGGTGCATCAGGAACAGCATTGCACTCTTTTGTTTTAGAAGTTGCAGGACATAGCTGCTTTTTGGCAATGAGACATATCAGTGTCTTATGGAGAGCACACCGTACCCAAATTGGACCCATCTGGCCTCAGAATACTGTCCTGCCCTTTGAATAGGTAAACACTCCCCACATCTCATAAAAATACGCAACCACATGTCTTCGGCACAATGACATGGTATGCCTGTTACATACCAGAAATTGTGGCAGTCAAACATTACATGCTAACCTGTCACCTGTCTTTACAATGGCTAGAAGAAACAACTCAGCAACACCAAATTTACAAACGCCACTGATGGCAGTTCGTTGTGTGCAATATGTGCACCAATGCATTTTTTTTTTTTTTCCAAACAGTCCCAGTGAAGGTGTGCGACTACCACAAACAGTGACTGCATTTATTCTTTCATACTCATGAGCCTTATGCTGTCTTTGTCAATATGGCGGCTACAGAAAACAATATTAACAGAAGACTGAATAATTTCATGCTACGTAAGAAAATTTCCAATGCGCACACACACAAAAAAAAACTCTCCAATTGGACGAAGACGTGTGAAGAATAGAAGAGCCTCGATGGACAACAGACAGTACAATCAACATTAAAAGAAGCCCCTCATACATCCCTTTCTGTAACGTGTTCACAGCAGGAGCTTGCATTCATTCCGCTCCGATAACGATGTGGCTTATTACAAGAGGTGAATGAATTCATGACACCAATTGAACCGCAGCCACAATGCTATCACAATATTGTATTTGCAGAGTCACCTTTAACACACTGTTGTATTTACTAATTACAGGCATTTTCAGTTCAACAACACTCACACTCTGGATGGCCTGGTGGAGAGGGTATCGACCCCCTTCGTCTGGGTTGGACCAGTTGGGGTCAGCCCCATTGGCCAAGGCGAGGCACATCACTGGCAAGTTGTGGGCTGCTGCCGCTCTGCAACCACAAGAGGCACCCTATTGTCACCACAAACTTATCCCTGAACACATTCCAGATGGGAGGGCGCTGTATCGAATGTGCGCAGCCACACTTTGCACATGTCCCTGCTCTAAACTGTCCTAAGGACACAGCATTTGGCGGCACGAGAACCTGAGCACAAGGCCCATGAAAAGTTTCATGAGCTAAAACAAGAAAATTTGTTGCTTTTCTTACCCATACGATTTCAGCAGCGCAGGACACGGTTAGGAAAAGACAGTAGGGACAGGACAGAGCGCTGAACTATCAACTTTATTTCAAGAATGCCCGAGGCCCCGCTCTTATATACACACGCCACAGTACACACCCACCTGGGGGATTTATCTAAGCACAACACATTCAGAGCGCGAA
Organism: Amblyomma mixtum; assembly: GCF_055824585.1. Classification (NCBI taxonomy): domain Eukaryota; kingdom Metazoa; phylum Arthropoda; class Arachnida; order Ixodida; family Ixodidae; genus Amblyomma; species Amblyomma mixtum. The sequence continues at coordinate 254,242,092 of NC_143013.1, forward strand.
CGAGTAAATTATCACTTTTTCCCGGGTTATCAAGGACACTACGAGTATGATTGCTAACAAAGAAAAGGCTAAAAACCAGTGAAAGACATGTAAAAAGCATGGAACAACAAGGCTGAGGGTGCATGAAGGTCTGAAGAAAACACAAGCATAAAAAAGCTAAAAACACAGGAATGACATTGCTACAACAGGATGGGATAACAAAGCCGAGGAAGCGGAGGTTGTTAGATGAAATGGCTAAAACAACTGCTAAAAAGGATAACTAAGGATGAACGCCAACAACTAACACGGCTAAAACGTCAGAAACCATGTAAAGGATGCCACTAAAACCGGGTGAAATCAAATAAAACCAGAGAGAAAGGCAACTTCTTTCTCGGACAGGGAGATTGAAGGAGTGCTGACGCAACCTTCCCTAGACTTCCTGATGTAGGCAGCCTCGACAATTTCGCGCGTCAACTGGTTTTTATGCTTTTTTAGCACAGATGTTCCTTTGAAACGGGGAACACATTTCTTTTTGCTATCACATCCTTGACAGTGTGCGGGTAGATTTCGTTGTGAGGAACCTGATAAATCGTTGCTGTGCTCCATTAACCTTTCGTTGAGGCATCTTCCCGTTTGACCTATATAGGCCTTGCCACAGGTCAACGGAATCCTATACACAACACCCTCATCACAAGCAACAAAGGGATTCCGATGCCGTACAGCACAGCCTCTTCTCTTTTTTGTCTTATTGACTTTGTTGCACAGCAACGATTTATCAGGTTCCTCACAACGAAATCTACCCGCACACTGTCAAGGATGTGAAAGCAAAAAGAAATGTGTTCCCCGTTTCAAAGGAACATCTGTGCTAAAAAAGCATAAAAACCAGTTGACGCGCGAAATTGTCGAGGCTGCCTACATCAGGAAGTCTAGGGAAGGTTGCGTCAGCACTCCTTCAATCTCCCTGTCCGAGAAAGAAGTTGCCTTTCTCTCTGGTTTTATTTGATTTCACCCGGTTTTAGTGGCATCCTTTACATGGTTTCTGACGTTTTAGCCGTGTTAGTTGTTGGCGTTCATCCTTAGTTATCCTTTTTAGCAGTTGTTTTAGCCATTTCATCTAACAACCTCCGCTTCCTCGGCTTTGTTATCCCATCCTGTTGTAGCAATGTCATTCCTGTGTTTTTAGCTTTTTTATGCTTGTGTTTTCTTCAGACCTTCATGCACCCTCAGCCTTGTTGTTCCATGCTTTTTACATGTCTTTCACTGGTTTTTAGCCTTTTCTTTGTTAGCAATCATACTCGTAGTGTCCTTGATAACCCGGGAAAAAGTGATAATTTACTCGTTCGCGCTCTGAATGTGTTGTGCTTAGATAAATCCCCCAGGTGGGTGTGTACTGTGGCGTGTGTATATAAGAGCGGGGCCTCGGGCATTCTTGAAATAAAGTTGATAGTTCAGCGCTCTGTCCTGTCCCTACTGTCTTTTCCTAACCGTGTTCTGCGCTGCTGAAATCGTATGGATTCCCACCAACTAGCCCGCCAGATTGTGTTATTCAATTTCTTACCCAGTTTTCCAAAGTGTACTGTTTTTTTGAACCCTTACAGTAAAACTTTCTTAAGGCTGATACGAGTTCTACATCCCACAATTTGCACACTTTTGCTGAAAGATGCATTTGTTTTCAACTGCACCCATCCTGCTCACATTTTTCTTGCACATGTCTGTCTTTATGCCGTAACACTTTCTATACAGCGTGTTCTGCCATTAAACGCATGCCATAGAATGCTTCTCTGAGCTAAACTGGTGAATTGTTTGAGCTCAATTTTGCGCAGAAATGGCACTTGGTAGGCATAACTGTTTTATGCTTTATTTGTTAGGGGTACTTGCCTGAATCGGTCAAAAAAAAGTCAGATATCCACATCGTCTACGAAACAAAACAAGCCGCTATCTCAGTGACTGCATCACTGGCGCCATCTCGTTTGTCGGCTGTGGAGACTCGGCAAAGGAGGCGGGGTGGTTTTGTAGGAGGTTTGAAGACTCTTCTTCAACTGCCTTATCAAGGATCACAAAAAACTTAGTTTGGCCAAAACTCCACTAAATTTCAAATCTTTCAGGCAGGCGCTTAATTCCACGAGGTCGTACAGGTTCCGAGTGCCAGTTTATGAGGTCATCCTTACAACCTTTTTGCTGATTAAGTTACTTCCGAGAACCACTTAAACAAGTGGGCACCTTTCAGGCGCTAAATGCTTCTGTTGTCACCTTCCAGGCAGTATATGCCTGCATCGCCAAACACAAATATTCAATTTCAACCTAAATGGGTACAGCAGTTCCGATGGCACTCCGAAGCACCTCAGCACATGTGGTACTTAGCTTAATGATGTGAGCAAGCCAGAGAAGAGAGGGAAGATGCCCCTACCTGTACAAAAGCAAGCTAGGGCTCAGGCTGGATATATCTTCTTCCTGGGTGGTGTCTTCCTCGTCTGGCGATGGCGACTCGTCTGCACTGTCCAGCTCCAATTCTGCATGTGGCCAACACATCACATACAAGCGCTGTAATGTTCTGCTTCCTGCTCTTCATGCCGTGGGTAACGTCAGAATTTTTTTTTTTTCACGAGCACAAACACCAGAACAAGCTGTGCAGCTTGTGTTGTTACTTACTGGGAAAGGCACAACAATGGACAATTCATTGCTGCTGGAATAATAGACTCTATGCCCTATGCCACTTCCAATTTATCAGATTACAAGTACTGCATGCATTCTTGTTTTGTTTACACTGTATGAGATGTATGTATTGTATGTGCATATGTACAGTACTGTATGTACGTATGTACATACATACATACATACGTACGTACGTACGTACCAAGTACTGCATGCATTCTTGTTTTGTTTACACTGTATGAGATGTACTATGTATTGTATGTACATATGTACAGTACTGTATGTACGTATGTACATACATACATACGTATGTACTATCGCGCTCAATATGAGTTGCAACGCGCGGTCATCGACCGGAGCTCGTTCCGGGGTGTGCCTCCTCCAAACAGTCGCTCGGAATTCTGGGAGAAACTTTTTCCTGAGCGGGGGTGCTGTTGTTTCCTGGAACAGCAGTTTCTCCCAGAATTCCGAGCGACTGTTTGGAGGAGGCACACCACGGAACGAGCCCCGGCCGATGACCGCGCGTTGCAACTCATATTGAGCGCGATAGTACATACATACGTACGTACGTACGTACGTATGTATGTATGTATGTATGTATGTATGTATGACAGTATATACTGTTTATACTGTACACATACTGCACGGGAACCAACCTTCTGCTTTTCTTAGTCCACACAGATAGAAAAAAAAATTGGCTATTTGAGGTATGGATGCATATTTATGCATCATAAGGATGCACCTGGTCTCAAAACTGTCAGGCTCACACCAAAAGTCACAATGACTATTAGCTACGGTTAACTAGGTCATCACTATATTTCAACCGCACCTGCAACAAAGGTTCAAAAGTCAGCATTTTACAGCAAGTTAGAGCACCTTGAATTTAACTGCCTGTGATCATTGACAGGTGACCACAGGATGCTCAAAGGTCTGCAAAATTCAAACGTGTCATTATGGAAATTCTTTGAAAAAGTGTCATTGGTATGCTGGAAACGAGATACCGTATAATCTCTTGTAAGGGCCGCACCCACGTATGGGCTGCACCCCCTGTTTTGGACTAGATAATTGAGAAAAAAATATGGTCTGCCTATAGAGAACCACACTGAAGGGACAAAAACTGAAAGCGTTAGGCACTTATATCAATGTACTTACAGATACTTGTAAGCTACACTTTATTGTACAGTATTTAGAGCGCAGTTTTTTGCAATGCACCTAAGTACACGAGCAATTTTGTGATAACAGCCACTGAACTATGGCCATCATGGCAGGGAATAAGAGTCGCAGCAGATGGCAATCAATACTGAGTTAGCGTTACAGGCAGCTATTAGGCATATTACTGTGATTTCTTGTGCTTGTATCACACAGACAAACTGCTCAACGACAGAGTTTCCCGAGTGAAAAATGTGGCTTGCCTGAAGGTGGTGGTGCGGCCTGAACCAATGACTCCCCAAAGACAAGGACACCGTCCTCGGAGGGGTTGGAGGACTCATTCACTCTGGCCTTTCCTTCGCTGTCCGAAGAAGGCAGAGTGCTGGTTCCTTCTTTCATGACGACTCCGCTTTCCTGGGAAGCCATGCTGAAGCGCGTGTCCGAGCCGACCGAGCTCACTGACAAGGTGTCGATGCTGACGGGAGACTTGTCCGCGGGCAGAGTCACAGAACTGCTGTGACGACGGGCAGCCTCAAGTGTGGGATTGCCTGACAAAAAGTCAACAAGAGGAATGACTCAGAAACGGTGCATCAATGATGCCCTTCTATTAGCCTTTTGACATGCCAAGTACACAATAGTGTACAAAGTCAACTCTCAGCTTAGTCTGTGAGTGGGCTGCATGTAGCAATGATTTCTTTGTTTCAGGTGCATTTCACATCCTTCGTCTCAAAAATAAGCTGGTTTTTTATGCCATACAGCCATTGCAGGAAATAATTTTTCGCAAAACAGTGAGCGGGGTAGCACATCATCCGCCATTTTTGTACAAGCAAAAGTTGCCGCCAGTAACTTTTTTTGTACACCTTCGAAATAGAAATTATTTCCACAGATCCTCCGGGTGTTTACCTTCAGCCTTTCTGCTCATGTTCATTAAGTGCTCATCCTTAGTCTCTGTCGCTAGCTTTGTCATTAAATGGCCTGAAGTGTACTTACTTGGCCAGTTTATAGGGGTTTAACGTCCGAAGTGACTCAGGCTATGAGGGCTGCTGTAGTGAAGGGATCCGGAAATTTCGACCACCCAGAGTTCTTTAATAATGTGTACTGACATTGCACAGTGCAGGCACCTCTAGAATTTCACCGCCATTGAAATTCTACCGCTGCAGCCGGGACCGAACCCCCTCTTTCGAGTCAGCAGATGAGCACCGTAACCACTGAGCCACCGCGGCAGCATACTTACTTGGCGTTACCAACAATAACACTTTAGGTACCAGATGCCCAACACAAGCCCATCTATGAACAGGCCCAAGCCTAAGCAGAGCTTCACAATATAACGTTTTCTCGTGTCCAGTGCACTACTGCTATGTTAACCGAGACACTTAGCAAAACTCTAAACAAAAGACAGAAGAGAGCCAAATATAGAATGACTTTTAAAACAAAAAACGTGCAACAATATGACATGATAAACACGGAAGTGCCTACCTCCGTCCACTGCCCTGCGTTCGTACTGGGCATGAATGGTCCTCCTGCGGCGGTGCATTTTGCGCACACTCCAGCGCTGAGGCATGGTGGTCTTCCGAAGAACCGGAGTTGCTGCAGGCGAAGCCCGCGACGCATCCCGTGAGGGGGACAGGCAGGCCAATGATCCAAGAAGCGGCTTCACAAAGGCTTTTTGCAAGTACTTAGCCTTGATCCATGCCTCACGGACACTTCTGCGATTCATGAGTGCATGCACAGAGCCTCACTTGGTTATGTGCATTTTGAAAAAAAGAAAGAAAAAAAGACACAGAGGGAAAAGCGGAAAGAGAAAGGAGAACTATGCGAGGAAATATGCACTCCCAACTGCAGTGATAACATACGACCCTGTGACTAGAAGATGTTTTCTTCGGAATGCACAGCCTTTTTATGACACCAAATTCCTTTGACAATTTCGAACCATGAGCACCCACACTCTGAAGTCACAGGTAACGCGCTGCTGCGTGACTAGGCCGTGTTGGGTGGCCCAGAATGATTAACACTGTCAGTCAGGCATCTGTTCTGTCATAATTCAGAGTGCAGCAACGCTTTCGTCATGACCAAAAAGGCTGTTGGCAACACTCTGCGATTAATTAAAAAAAAAAAAAAACTATAGCAGCACTCATTGGGCAGTGCAACCTGAAACCTAGTAGCTTTGCTCGAGAGTGACATTTCAGCAACTTCTTTGTCTATCATACATCACCTCATGGCCACATACAAAAATATTAACCTGACATTCATTACAATTATGAGATGCCACAAAACACGAACGTAGTTTGTACTAAAGCTATTACTGTGAATATGACTTGACTGCACACCAAGGGCAAGAAAGCCAAGCACTGGCATCGTAGCTCGCAACATAAATGATGAAATGTGGAATTTCTGAAACTTCAAGAAAGAAAAAGTTATATATTTCAAATTGACTGTGCAAAATCAAGCACAAACGCTAGGAATGTTACCTACTCTTGTAAAAAATTTTTCTGTGAACCTACTAGGACACATAAAAAATGCTGGCTGGAATGATGCTTTTTTCTAGGCACCTATCTTTATTAATGTTCGCCTACTAGCATCCCAATGATGATTCTTAGCAAAAGGAATAACTTTAATTCCGCTCTAAGCCTCAAAAAGCATCCTATATGAAGTGCACAGGCTATAGGATAACACACACAAGTAAACCCAAAAGAAGGCTGATACATTACATTGAGCTTTGGTATCAACAAGCCAAATGTCACTAGAAACTTGCGAATGTTCCCAAACTTACAAATCTGACTAACAGGATTATTCCTATTCCGCACAACTAATTCACTACCTGGGACCGCCCAGCACAAATGAAAGCATGTCACACCCACATTTTGCATCATATATCTTGGATAAATCTTGCTACAACAACAAATGGTTAAATGTCACCCGAGTCAACTTTATCAATAACCTGCAAACATGATTCATGGATCTTTTGTTAGTCTGTGAGGACTTTCGGTGTTTTCAGGAAAAAGGAAAAAAAAAAAAGACCAGCAACATTCACAAGAAGGCAGTGCCTAGCAAAGAAAATAGGAAGAAAAAAGAGCACGCACCTGGTACAGTCTGGCGTGGCCCTGACAGCAACATTTTCATCCACACGAGCCTCGTAGACACTATTGATGACCGTGTTGCCTAGCTCGGCCATCACCTTGAGTATTTCCGGCTCCCATGTGTCGAGCGTTAAGGAGCGCACCTTGGACACATGGACACCCAAGCTCCTGAAAATGCAGTTGAACAAAGGTCCTTTAGAGGGAGACACTGCACCAGTATCAGTAAATAAGCAACATGTGCACTTTCTTCAAATGCCATCAGTACCATGTGCCATGATGCAAGAATCTAACACCATGACACTAGGCAAACAAAATACCGCCGATTCCTTGCTCCTTTTTAATGGACCATCAATTGAGATTCTCAGTTAACTGTGATGACATCACTGCCAAAATTTGTACTTTTTCTTTCACACAAGTTTGGGGGTCCTAAGCAGGGCTGTGGCATGTTGCAAGTTGCGCGTCCGCGCCGAGGGTGGCGCAACGGACGAAACAATTGCAGCGATCCTGGTATCGGCGGTAAACGCGGCTGCAGTTAAGCCTAATAAAAGTGAAAATTTTCGACCACTATCAATAATAAAAACATGCTTATGAACTAAATTATAACCAGCCATAGGTATTAAAAATAAGATATCAAAGAAATTAGTTGCGAAGATGACGACGCGGGTAACGCGGCAGCAGACGACAAGCAGACGACGCCCGGTCAGCCGCGCAAGCGAAAACGGCGACATTCGCACTGAAGCAGCGTCATTGGCGGCATGTCGAGCGACACAGTGAGCTTTTCTTGGAGTCTTTATACTAAGAACTAGCACTGCAGCATATTATGTTGTCCCTAGCCCAACAAACTGTGATTTCTTCTACACGAGTCAAAGGTTGAAAATTTTCGCTGCCTTTCTCTGCATGTATTTATTCATAGCCACAGACTGATACTTTTCAATACATGTCAGATGTTTTACTTCCCTGCTATTTACCTGAATCTCTTACAAAGTCGCGTACAAACCTATATTCAGTCATGTAGCATTTTATTATGTATACTGTACCTACCTTGATACCTTTTTTTTGTCCCTTATATATTCTCTGTGCCCTCATGTCTTTTAGGTTTACATAACGGCGTTTTTTTATTTTGATTTTTTAGGATGCCTGTTACTGATACTGCAATGTCACTGATGCCTAAAATCACTTTTTGAACATCGATTGTCACTGCTGATGCTCTTTTAATAAAGTGTTCTTTGTACAAAACCATTTACGCTTTTCGTTCTCGAGCGAGCGCAGCTGCTGCAGTCGTGCCGCTCGCCACCATGTACCATGCTACATCAACAGACACATCGAAATACAGAAGCGAGTGAGCAGATTCCGTAAGTACTTAGGAAATCAAGCGTGAATGCAGCGCGGGATCAGTTAACCACCAGTATTTCCAAAGCTTGGATTGAGCTAGCGGCCACCAGCACCAGGAACGCGCGAGTACAGTGCACTGTAGCGCGAGCAACCGGCCACAACCAGCCGCCTAAACGCGCGCCGCCATATTGGATTTTTGATGCGTTTACCGCCTCTCCCAGGTGCCGCCACCATCGACTTCGAAAAAAAAACATCCCCATTGGCTCTATGAGAGTGTCACTCCCTTGTCCTAAGCACAGACTGATATTTATTTCCACTGCAGAGTTTGCTTTGGCTTCTTCAAATCTGCCTCTTGTTACCCACCGAAAACTGCCTGTTAAAGGGACCAACCACTGACCAAACCGTGTCATTAGATTATGGAGGAAATGAAAAGATTGTGCCTCATATTGTTAAGAATTGAGCACTGCAATATCAAAGAAACAACGATTTATAATTTTAATTTGGCATTGAAAAATCGCATAAAAAGCCATCTAGCAGTGAAACCCAGCATTATCAATGTAGCCCACCATGCGAGCGTATCTCGGTGAAGTATCGCTAATTTGTTTTAAGTGCACAGTGTTTTTTTTCTTTCAGGAGTGTTTGTCATGTTTTATTATATAGTTTAATCTCTCTCCAGTCTGCCCTTTGATAAAGAGCAATGCTCATTCCGCATCCTCTACCACGCGCTTCTAGCTTTTTTGACTAGATGGCACTACAATGTTGTGAATTTCTTGGATGCAGTGGCAGGCATGGTCTACTAAAACTTTTGTCGACAAGGCATACCTCACCGGGCCGTAACAGCTACGGGTGTGGAAACTAAAATGGGCGGGACTCTACGCTAAAGATACCTTATTACTGTGCGATAGGCGAGATTTATATTAGGTTTTGGTACAACACTTTTGCTGACGTGCAATCGCGCTCGCTGATCATGATTTCCAGCATCAGGGCACATAAAAATGGATGCACACACCGATTTAAAAATTCTCAGTACAAATTTTCTACAGCATTTTCAACAAAACCATTGCAGAATCCAGCACCTTAGACAGCAAGCTTTCCAATGTGCCAAAAAAAATTAGGCCCTTAAATTCAGTGTTCAGTTTCTGTAAGAATTTCGCGGTTGAAATCCATCAAAGCCCCAACTCACCAGACTCAGACAGATTCACTCACGAATCGCTCGCTGATTTAAAGCCCTGTAAGTACAATCAAACAACTGATCTAGTCAGTACCAAGCCATGCTCAAAAGCGGCATGAAAACACCATAACACGCCTAAGGGGGAACATACTGCTCATCTGTGCGTGTGTGGCCTCTCTTCAGTGCTTACTAGCTTTTGTGCCTATTCTCTCCACACATATATCAACAGCTGAGAAAAGAGAGGATGACCTCAATTGATAAAGCTGGTTAGCGTTGATGTTTTGGACAAGCACTAGATGTTAAAACTGGAAGCAACATGATGTTAGCAGTGCAAGACAGGGTAGTTAAGTCTTATGGTAATACTGCAGAAAAGCACTTTTCTTTTGAGTAACCCCCTAGTTAGTGCTTTGTATGTAGTCTTGCTCTTCTGTCTTGTCACTCGAAAGAAAACTTTTCTGCTCTGTTGCCACACATTGCAAAACGTAAAGCAACAGTACAGATTGCCAGCTCAGCGGAGTGAGGCAACAGTGCAACCATTCGAAGTCAACAAAGTCGCAACCAACCTGTGTATCCCAGAGCATTCAATGCACAGGGTCACACCGAGATTGATGCTGGCCCAGCTAGGGCTTGGGGAACGGCAGTCGCAGCACAGTTCATTTCCTGGGATGCTGGTCAGTTGGCTGCAGTCAGATATAAAAGAACGCAGTCTTTACAAGAATGATCCACAAGAAAAAGATAAGAGGTGTATCGTAGTCTAGGTCACAGCCTACACTTACGAACAATTTTTTATGAGACTATGCCGCAGTGCTTTCAAGTATTCGTCACTACATCAAGCAGTTTTGCTAGCATGGCGAATGGCAACAGTGCACAGAACAGAATGCCTTATTTTTTTGCATTACTTTTCAGCTATGAATGCCCAAATGCCGCAGCTCCATTTTTTATTTTTTTTTTCATGAACAGGATCGCCGTTCAGCATACTAATTTGCTTCGGTAGAATTAGTCCTCTAAAATTAGATAGCAGCCAACCCACCAGACTAAATCCAGGCCTACGAACAAATGTTAGTCAACCGCCCAGAGCAGGATATCAGAGGCCATATCGTTCCTGGTATGCAGTGGTTAGGCTTAGCCTTACTTTAAATCCAAAGAACACAAAAGAGAAACCGTTTTTTTCAAGTAAAATAGAATAGTGCACCTTGACAAAGTGCTTTACAAAGCACTGCCATCTGAAGGCTTCAGTGCTTTTTACGTAGTCATCCTGAGCAAGAGACACATCTCATGGCCTTAGATATTACACAATACTGTCAACAAGTAGCTTCCAAATAGAAACTGCCCTATGATAATACAACCTATTTTACAAAGGCCTTGCAAAAAAGCATGCAACAGGATAATTGCACGAGGAAATTGTGTTCAAAATTAAACACATAAAGCAACAAAACACCTACATGTGAGTCCTTGGAGGTTTTGGTACTGGGTTAGCACTCTGCCTTGACAACGATGAAAGTGAAGAATCTGACGATGCCTTCCAGTCCTGCATTCCAAGCATGAAAAAAGTTAATTACCAATTATAACATCTGTGCTGTTTTTCTTGAGTACAGACAATTAATTTTATGCCTGACAGGTAATACACAATTTTCTCCCTCTTCTATTCAGTTAAAGGGATATTTGTAACATTGCATAACAGGGTTGCGTTAAATGCATATTGCACTAAAAAGAGCATGTAATCTACTTACATCTTTGGAAAGCTTCCTGTCATCTTCATCTTGTGTGGGCTGGTTCAAAGCATGTGAGATTCCTGACTGCAGAGCTGTAATCCAGCAGTCATATGACTCTTGAGAATCAGCTTGAAGCATGTGAGTCCTGCAAAAAAAAAGTACACTTCAAGACAGGTTTCTAAAGATAAATTCCAATCAAAAAAGAAAAAGAGCTGTAAGCCAAATGACGACCAATCCAGTGCTACAGAAACTGCGCAAAGGTGAAGGATACACACCTCTCCCAGATATCAAAATGCAAGGCAAACAACAGAGACCTGTCATATAATTTGTGCCCTCAACATCAACTAAGGCAGAAAAAAACAAGTCGCTCTCCAGGTTGTACTCAGCTTGCGACAGATTCAGTAGATGTCTCATCACTCCTTAACAGTTTACTAACTAGCAGAGGCCGCTGTAAATTATGAATTACCAGCAGCATTACTGCTATTTCTTAACTCAGAACTGGATGGCAACAGCTGTTTGATAATATTTCACCACAAAAGGTAAGATGGCTGTGGACAAAATTTACATCTAACTTTTGTCATGCAACTCAGGAATACCCAAAAGGTAAAGTGTTATGCCATGTTTAATGCCCGCAAAGTGAAACAAAGAAATAAATTGAAAAATGGCAAAATAAAAAGAAGACTTTTAATCTCAGTGCTCCATATATCTTCTTTTTTTTTTTTAAAGCAAGTACATGGGTATGTGCTAAGACATTAAAACTCCTTTCCCATTCTATCAGTCTAAACCACTCGCACACATAGCAACTCTAGTAAAATAATGCTGATATTAGGTTACTGGCTGCGGAATCTTTTCGTTGGCCATAAAAGATCTGTTATAATGACCATATTCGTTATTAATCCCTGCTATAACAGTACTTTCCAGAATTATATGACAGAAACTAGAACGTTGAAGCATCCCCCAACAGAGATGGAGACACTTATTAGGCATCAGAACTATAAAAACAACAGAGATTGAGTCACCCATGCCACATCAGCAGATTACCAGATTACCAGCAGATTACCAGTGAGCCTCACTGTTACAAGAGCATGATGCTCTTTCAAAGACAGGTCCACATGCAAATTTGCTACAGGAAATCCGCACGAACGTAACAAGAAACATTGAAGAATGAATATCACATGATACGCTGCCGTGGTCGTCTTTTCATCCATGCTGACCACCACGAGGAGGAGTGTCTAATCGACCGGTTCAGCTCAGCCCATTGCTAGTGCTCTCCAACTACCACAGATACAGGGACTCACTTGGAAGGTGACAGGACCTCAAAGCAGAACCGTCGCTCAAAATCCAGTGCGGGTTTCACGGTGCAGAGTCGCAAGTCTTCCTCCATGACAGTGCGCTGCTCGTCCTTGGAGCGCTTGCGGTACACTAGCTGGCCATGCTGGATGATGAACCACCGCCTGTTCCAGGTCTTGAAGGCGTTGGAGGTGCGCTTGAACAGGTAGCCCTCCAGGCTGATGCCATTGTTGGCCGAGGGGTCCTTGTGGACCACGGGTATCACATCCTGCTGCGAGGAAATGTCGAGTAGCAGACATGAGCACGGTCGGTGTTACCCGAACAGATATTCTCAGAGGTTTCAGTTCGGGAGTTGCGCTTTGAAAGCGATTCAGCCAGGCAGCATGACAACTGTGTTGATACGTGTGAGCCGTTTCGTACTGCACCCCACTCAATGCACAGAAGCAAGCATTTTGATAACATCTCAGCAGCTGGAATAAGAGTTTACAGTAGACAATTTAATGTGGTTAGCACATTACGCTTCATGCGAAAGCTCGAAAAAATGTCTGGAAAGAATGCCAGGAAGTGGCCTATGCACAATGAATACTTTCAGTGGGTGCCCGGTTTGGAATGCAAACCCTGAAAGTGCTAACTCAATGCACCTTAGTGTGCTCTCAGAACTCTTGTTCTTGGTGGTGCAAATGATGGTCACGCGGACTATCTGTGCTTCTGGGTGCACGGATATGAAACTAAAGTTGCAGTAAAACAACTCCAGTAAGACTTGCCTTTGAGGTCACAAGACTGTGCCTTGAGTCGAGCTGCTTTGACAGATCAGCAGACTCTTTGTTAAGCTTCTCAAGCTGAAAAGCAAAAAGTGTAAAATATGACTCAAATGCTAAAGCCATTCAGTGAGCTGTTTCGTAACGGGCAATGTAGCCCTGACCCCTTCGGAAAAGGTCTCAAAGGAACACATCAAGCAATTGAAGGAGGCACTCACGGTGGTTCCCAACTGTTTCAAGAATGGTTCAGAGTCCTCAAAGAGATCATGGCCCTGGTGGAAGTAAGTACTGTAGGCGCCCGTGAGAGACAAGAGCTAGGAAGAACAAAGAAATCAAAGGGGTTAAAGCAGTTTCAAGGCTACGCTGCTGCTTCAGATCTGCCATTGGTAGTCACATACTATTACTTACGGTTTGCAGCACCTCGTGCCTCTTCTTGGATTGCAGGCAACTAAGCTGCAAAAAAAAAAAAAAGTAATCTGGTTGGCTTTCTAAAGTGTCAGTCAAACTGAAATCAATTTTTTATTTTCCGGAAATATTCTGGTGGTCAACTGGGCTAAAAGATGCTACAGTCAGCTTGGCGAGGCCCAGGGCCCATAACACTACAAGGCAGGGCATATCATACAAAGTAACTAAACACACACAAAACTTCAAAGCATAATTGCATGGCAAAGATGTATACGAGTAAAATTTTGTTTGATCTAGGATATGTACACAGTTTTGTAGTACTACCAAGAACTGAAATCATAGATATGAGAGATTATCAAAGTAAATACCTCAGCAAATGAAATAACATGAAACACAAGATACACAATCTGTGGTACAAAACACATACATGTACACACCCATGCAAAGAGAGAGAGAGAGAAATGTGCGTAGCACATGATAAACAGTCACAACAGTGAGCGAAAAAAATCAGGTGAGTAAAGGAAACAAAATCTACAACACAAAATGGGTCAAAAAACAGTGTCACAGATGGGTAAGGTTGGGGTTGTTAAATTGCTGATAATTATTTGGAATTAACAAGAGGTTGTGTTTCATGGACTTCAGTTTGTAATTGGAGAGGAAACAGGGAATTAGCCAAAAATCAGTACTGCGTATATTGACGTTACTACTACTGTGTTGTAACGATGCAATGGACGAAATAATTATCTGAAAGGTGCTAACGATAAATAAAATGAGCACAACATAAGAAATTCATGAATATTTTGCATGGGGATGATATTGTAATGAAGGAAACATTGCTCTGTCGAAAAAAAGTAGTCAATGTTAGCAATGTTCGCACAATCTTTTTTCTGTAATTTGTGAATCATTAATGTTACCTTTTCTTATCGTTAGCCACAACAAATTGCAGAAATTAATATATGAAAACAGTGCTTGATATATTTGGAGCCACTGGTTATTCTACAGAGCAAGCACGACCGAGAAATGCTGTGTATTTCCCAAAGTAATGAAACATTTTCAATGTGGAATAGAACCAGTTCCAGAGTTATCTAAACCCGACTTTCCTCCAAGCTTCTTCCACAGCGACGCCTGTTAAGGGCCCATTCCTGGGCTGCACGTCGTAGTAGTTGTCTGCGTAACCGGTGGGTGTGCTGTTATAGGAACCACTCAGAGGGTAGGTTACCCCAGAAAGATGAGGAGGGTTACCATGGAAGTGGTAACCATAGAAGGGTTACCATGGAAGGGTTACTATGGAAGTGGTAACCCTCCAGTGGTAGCAGTGGTAGCTGCGTCCTGTCAATTTCTTTTTTTTATCACCTTCGATGCTCAAAATGTGTATTAAAGAAGAGAAAACTTAAAAATAAAAAATCAGAACAATTTGCATGATACAACTCACTGCTGTATTGTGCAAATAGGTAAACAGGCAAGACCCTTTCTGAGACTTCAAACACTGACACTCCCTTTAACTACTTGTTTCCCACATAATGTTTGCGTTGTTGTTAAGCTGTCGTAACAAAACAATGTTGTTGACCCAAAATTTTTTTTTTAAGTGCTTGCAATATGCATCGCTTTTTGATCCGTTACATATTCTGAATGCTGCTCTGTATGTGTACTGTTATACAAGAAGGACTACACAGTACATTATCTGGTGAATATAATCTGGTGAACATACCTGGTGAACATAATCAAGTGCTAGGTGCTGGAAGCAGGAACGAGTGGCGATCAACACATTGTGGGCATCCTCACATTCAGAAACCTTGGTACGTTGCACCTGAGAGTTACGGAATAGGGCGTTATCCAGGTCATCGCTGATCTTTTCGAAGTGGCGTCTGGTCTCCTTGCTCTGGCGGATGTCGCTGAAATGGATCATGAAAGGGTGAGCATGACAGAACAAAATTTTCATTTGTCACGAAACACCACCCAGTTTTCTCATCATGTGTATGCCAATATATGTTCACTACTTCGAATACGGCGGCCAACCAAATATCGTTGCTGGTCTTCTTGTGAATCCTACCTGCCTTCCTTCATTTGCACTTCTGTTGTGAGCATGTTCTAAATCATTCAACTTTCAACTGCACTCGGGAAAAAATAAACTACCAAATCTTCTTCAAAATCTGGATTTCAGTTTAAGCACAACTGAATTGTCAAACTGTCTGCAAGCTTTAGACAACCAACATCCAAAATGACTGCAATATAAATTACATATACTGTTATAACCCTAACACATCTCTCTGGTAAAAAAATAGAAAACCTAGAAAATCACAAGCCCAAGAGAAAAAAAACACTGGCTGTGTGGTCCAATGACATATCTCAAGAAGAAAAAAAAGATTCCACTTACTTCTTGATGAAATTGCTCAGGTTCTTTACTATGGACTTCTGTGCATGCTCGAGAAGTATCTGAGCAAGAGATGCAACATAAAAACTTGGTAAATGCCCTTCTATGAGCAGTGAAAAAATTCAAGCATCGTGTTCAAACAACCACTGCACTACGGCGCTGGTGATCATACTCACAGACTGGAACTTCAATACATCTGTGAGAATCTGTATAAACCTATTTAGTGAATTCTGAAAAAAAAGAAAATATGTGTCGATATGTTTCACAGTCATTTTGATTCACAAATAATGGATGCATTTCGACTGGCATGTCGAAGGGCAAATGACCTTCGGAATACTAACCACGACAGATGCGTTGTCCTTGAAATATCCAACCAAGTCCCAGATTCCATTGATGAATGCACTGTTTGCAAGGCAGAAATGAGTAGCACATGCGCCCAGTTACCAAATGTGTGAAACCAAATACACATGACAATGTATGAATTCTTACAAGCATCAGTTATATTATCCCTTTCTCGATAACTAATGGTTTAATATGATGTGCTCAACGATTTCAACACTAAAACCGAGAGAAGTGCGAACCAACATCAAATTTAACCAATACAGAAAGCCAAAGTAAGCGTACCTTTTCGCTGTGACATGGCTTTTCCCAGTATCAACCATTACAGTGCATAGCTTTACCAACTGCAAAGCAAGGTTACAACGAGCGGTAGAGGGAATCAGTTCAAGGATAACTGAATAGCAACAGTGAACTAAGTCTAAATGGATGAACTTACTTTATCAAGCTTAATTTCCAGTTGATCGATGCTTTCTTCATTTTCTTCTAGCGCCTCCCTAACAAGACAGAGAGAATGTGTTTGGAATTAACAGCTGCTTCCATCAAGCACACACTTTGCAGCTCTTTCGTTTTGGAAGATCAGCGCGTTAGTGTAACAGGATCCGTCACCGAACGGCGTAAGACCGGAGGGAAGTGGTTAATCTGGAGGATATCGTCCTATATCGGAGGATAGCATCCTGTCTATCGATGGGCGTAAAGCTAGTATATACGCCGACTGCGCGATACACGAGACAGGTTCGTAAATCTTCAAGAACGTCTTGAGCGCAGGGGATCCGTAAGAAGAAAGACTTTCGCAGGTTCTTTCGTCGAAACGATAAAATGCAACACCCATACACGACGCGCCGCGAGCAGCTTACCGAAATTTCGGAGAGTCCCTGATGCATTCGTTGAGGTCTATGATCGGCCTCATGATGAACCGTTGCTTCTAGTTTCGATGCCAGTCCATTTGATCGGTGTTGTGGACGCCGGGTAAGTTGCGGAGAAGTCCGAGCACCACCTGAGAACCACAGCTCAACACAGCATCGTCTACATGAATCATGCGACTACAGACACCCCCCCTCTTGAACGTGTGTGGCGTAACTTCATCGCGGCGGCGGCACTCAACCCAATTTCGCTCGTTCGCGAAGAAAAAAATGCGTACGGAGACGCATTCGAGAATCGTGACGCAGTGAGGCCGCGAAAAGATAATCCTTTTCTTGAACGGCCGCAATTTAGCATTAAGCAAAAAGCGCAAAATAGACAAAAAAAAAAAAGTAGGCGTCGTTTTCTTCGCTGCCCCTAGCGGCAGCTCTTGCTTGGCTGCCCTCCCACGTCGCCTCTTCGCTCGCTTGCCGTCGCCTTCTCTCCGGTCCCTGTACTGAGGCGTCGTGTGTGCGTGAGTCGGGTCAGTTCGACCGGGAACCGCTGTCAGTCGTGCGTTGCCGTACAGCCTGCTCTTTCGAAGCCTTTGGATCAGCGCTAAATTGTGAGTGAATTGGGTCGAGTGCCGAAGAACGCGGCGAGCGGTGCCCCCCGGGCGTTCTCAGCGGAGCCGGCTAGAATTGCTCTTCCTGTTTTAGGGTGACATTGTTCGACCTTGGGTTCGAAAGGAGACGGCTCCTTCGTACAGGAGGTTACGTAGCTGTGTCTAAAGTTGCGAGCTGCTTGACATCTGCCCAGTAGCCTCTAACTACTGTCTTCTCGTTACGGTCGTTTAACACTGTATTCACCCGAAAATAACTACGGAGCTCAGTCTGCGGCTTGAAAATCAATCTTACCCGGTACTAGTAAAACGCCCGTTTCAGCGTGAACGGTGTAGTACTTCGCCTCACTGACAATTCTAATGTTTTAATGTTACAATTCTAATGTTATCATTGCTGCCCGGTATCTCTTTGCTCTGATTTCCTTTACTGTTGCGCGTCCGGTGCAATTGAAGCAGTTTGTTGCACGGCTGTCATTTTGATTGATTCCACCGTTTTGATTGTGGATTTCTATTTTTGCAGTGCCAATATGCCGATCAAGAGGATATACGCTCGCCAGATCTTCGACAGCAGAGGAAACCCGACTGTGGAGGTCGACCTGCTGACCGAAAAGGGTACGAACAGTTCATAGGTCATAGGTCAGTGCGGGGGAGAAGGTAGCGGGCGTCACTGACGCGTGCTTTGTTCGCTAAAATGCATTTAGCGATTCGCTGTCTCCGCGCTTATTTTGCCTCTTTGAATAACGGCTTTGTTTCTCGAGCGTAAAAATCTATGATTTGCAATCAGTTAATATGTTTGCGTTTGCTTTTCGGGCAATCTTCGCTTTATGTTGCAACAAAAGGTTTTGGAAATGCCGCAGGACGCGTCGCCATTGTGTCCATAACGCTAGCTTGCTAATGTATATTTTTATCGTGCGAATGGATCAGCAGCACGAGAATGAGTAACCACTGGAATGTTGGCTCTAATCAGTCGAATTTTATACTTATGGTTCTCAGCCAAAACATGACAGCTGTCACTGTGCAGAAGGTTGTTGGCTTCCCATTCTGTTGGCATTTCGCCAGAGAGCTATACAAAGGAAGAAAATAAAGGGCTTGCAGGGAGTGTATTTTGAGCCTCTTTCTCACCTGTGATTTTATCCTAAATGACCTTGGTGCAGGCGAAGTCTTTCCCAGATAAGACTTTACTTCTCATTTTGTGCCTCACAAGGTGTCATTGAAGGTCATTTATGTATGTGCTTTGCTCTTAAATGGCTGCTGAGCACATCATCTCATATTTGTTCTTTGTAAGAAATTGATTATATGGCTCTTTTTGTCTATGTTTATGGTTTTCCAGCAGCCAAGAAGCTCATTTATTGGCGAGCAAAATCGATTTATGAGTGGAAAATTTTTTCTCATCACTTTATTCAAGCTCATGAAGTCATGATAGCAAAGAACTCCATGACCGCAGTTGGGAAGATAATAGCAGTGCAGCCTAGCTTCGGGGATCTCTGTGAAGCAAAGCAGTTTGCAAAAATACATGGTAGTGGCGATGTTCGTTTTTTATTCTTTATCTTTTCTTATAAAGGCTTTGTTTTCAGTGAAAACAGCCTCTTTGTCATTAGAATGCAATGATCTGTTGGTGTAATCCAGCTTCAGTTGGTCTTCAGTGGCCCTTTAATTAACACACTTGCTGAATTAGGAACTCCTGAAACTACTGCTTGTGCGAGCGATTTATTCATTGCTTTTGTTACGAAGGCCTTGAATCGAAATGGCTTCTAGATTACAGGCCCGGCTTCTAGATTACAGGCCCTTCTTCTGTAAGGCAGGTTATTCTCAGCTACACTGAAAACATTGACAGAGATATCTGCACTAATGCCTTTGAGGCAATGGCAATTATCAGAGGAAAGAATTTTTTTCGAAGCCAAAAGGCTTCGTTTCCTGTGTTCCCACAGTCACCAAGACTGTGGGAACACAGGTGTGTAGCATTGTGATGCAACATTCTTATTTGTTGTGTTGTGCGGTTAAATATGTGCAACAGAGGACAAGCTGTCATGCATATGTGTGCACATTTTCTGTGCTGCTATTGATTAACTTGGCATTTTCAGCATATTACTTGCACAGCACTGCTTTTGTTAACTCCAGCTTCTTTCAGTATCTTACTATATTACTGTTCTTAGTTCTTTCTTTATTACAAAACATAAAGTGGAATAAATTTTTAGTGAACTACGCTCAAGTTCAGATATATCAGACACAGATTATCTCCTTGAAAATCCTGTGTAAAAGTATGGGCAGTTGTGCTCTCTATCGAACTCCACTTTCGTGGGTTGTTCGATATATCGAACTGTGCAGCGTGCCCCTGCAACGGATGCTTCTCCAGTCAGCACTGTGCTATCACTTTTTGCGCTCGGAGACAGGTCAGCTGTGCGTCCTTGGGACCCCTGCTGGCAATGCTAGAGTTGTAAACCTCGTGACAAGATAAACGTGGGATGTCCTTGACGATGTTCTTCGATCTCTTGCACTCATTTTCCACACCACAACGCCGTCATGCGGGCAAGCCAACCTTTATAAAACCTAAAGGTAGCTCTCACCTCACTGCCAAAGAAGTCTTAGTCCTAACGCAGATTATTTTATTAAAGCACTGGGGACAAAATTGGATCTCTTATGATAGGCAGTGATTCCACATTGCATTCAGTGCGACTCTAGTTAGGCCTACCAATGCCTAACAAGTACACTTGGTTCTGGCACTTTCTTGGTTTATCCAAAACAAATGTGTGTTGTTGCTTGCAGCTATGCCAAAACAAAAAATTTAGCTGTGCAACAAGTGGTACCATGTGCCACATAGCACCATCCGCCCATGTGGAGTCCTTTCAACTTTTTAAATTGTCCCCTGGTTGGAATTTTCTCTTCATTGTGATGGATGGATCCTGGAAATGTTGTACTTATATTTATACATGCTTGCCGGTAATTTCTTTGGAACATTGGTCATGCAGGCTTTCGCAAATCCTTCATCTTGTCATGGTTGGCATTTCGCCATCATAATGATAAATTTCAATGTCATTCTTTGCTCATTATTATTTTTATTATTATTATTGAGTATCATTTGCATTGACCTTGTACTGTGGTTAGACTTATTTTCTATGCCACTGGCAAACAGTGCAACTAAGTCTGGGATTAAGCAAAACCAAGCACCAAATATCATCCCTGAGGGAAATGTGAGCACAAAAAAGCCAGCACTGAAGAGGTATTTTATAGATACCTGTGAAAGTGGTGCTCTAATTGGTGCCCTTAAAGACAGCTATGGCAGTGTAGTGATCAGAGTACTGGATTGGACCAGAATGTGGCATATGAATGCAAAAGCGTTTTGTATGTGCCATTTTGTGCTTTAAAGTTGCACGCGTTTGGCAATTTAAGACCCTTCTGGCTCTATTTGCTATATGTCTACTGCAGATGTGAGAATTGTTCGTGCTGTCAACATGGTCAAAAGTATTAATGAACTAGCTTAAGGCTGAGCGGTGTTTGAATAGAGCACATACGTGTGACGGATTTTGTGCCACAGGGTGCTGTGTGGATGAGTTGCTCGTGGATACCTATGCTCTGTGTCTCTGCAGGCTTGTTCCGCGCTGCTGTGCCATCGGGTGCGTCGACTGGCATCCATGAGGCCCTGGAACTGCGTGATGGTGACAAGTCCAAGTACATGGGGAAGGGTGTCTCCAAGGCTGTGAACAACGTGAACCAAGTTATTGGACCGCAGCTCATTGGCAAAGGGTTTGACGTCACCGACCAGACCAAGATTGACGAGTTCATGCTTGAGTTGGATGGCACAGAGAACAAAGGTGCGTGTGTGCGTACTGGCCTCAGTGAGAAGAACAGTGCTGGGCTTGTGTAGATTTCCAGTTAAAATATTGTATGTAAAAGAGGCACATTGGCATTTTTGTGCCTAGCTCTGTCTTTTTCTTGATAATCATTGTTAGGCAAGGTGAAAAGGAAATGGTTCATTAATCGTTGCTGGTGGTGCTCTATTAAAGAATAAAATTGCGTGTTACTCATTGCGTGTTACACAACTTCCTCATGGTAGAAGTAAAATGTTAGTCATATGAAAAGCAGCCGTTTCGCAACGCTGACGTTTAATCTGTACCTCTGACCAACTTGGCACAAAGCGCGCAGAAAACACAAGGACGAGGGACGACAGACAAACGTGCTGTAATAAGGGAGTAATTACTCATTGGCATCCACCCGAGCGCAGCCCCACGGCTACAAAGAAAAGCTATACAGCTAGAAACTTCGTAGTTAAAGAAAAATTCGTCCTGGTTCGGGGTTCAAACCCGGGACCACCGCTTCACCGGAGCAGTCGCTCTACCAACTGAGCTAACTGGGACGGCAACCTTATGGTAGGGCGAGAGCGAATTGATCTATAACTCGAAGTGGGAACAGTGTTGGTCAAATGTTTAGGGGAATCCCCCAAGGTGGAGTAAATTTGTAATAAGGGAGTAATTACTCATAGGAAGGTGTAAGCATGGTCATTTTTGTCACAGGATATGGATGGCTTAATTACCAAAACTCATTTGAAGGCTGCCAAGTGAGCTGCTTATAAATGAAGCAGGACAAAATATGTGCAGTCAGGCAAATTTTCTTTATTAAACTTATTTGTAAAATTATCTAAAGGTGTGAAGTTTGGGCTAAATATTGATTCCTATGTTACAGCTTTGCTTCAATCTTTATTGCTAAAGAAAGCACAGACTTGGGATTTGACTGACATGCACTTTTTTGTTTTACTCGGCACCAGCATTCTGATAAGCTGTAGTTGTACGGTGAAATTGGGGTAGTGAAACTTAAAAAAAAAAGTCCATGATTTTTCGCCACATCCAGGCTTTTGGTGCATGCAGTTTTCACGTGAAGAGACTAAAGCACAGTGCAGAACAGAAACCAAAATAAGAAACATGTAGATGAAATCATTATGGGAAAGGCAACAGAGCCTGAGGCAACTGTGGCCGGGTTAGAGGAAAGCATGCATGGTTGCACCACTGCTGCTAGACTCTCTGTAGAGGCACCTGACTCTTCCCATATGTTCCTACTCCCGGTCTTCCCACCACCCTAGGGAATGGACCCTACACCTCGCATCACCTATGCTTTCTGCCAACTCCGCTCCTAACGCGTGACAGCTATCAGCACAGGAATCATGCCAGCAACAGAGTGGTGGCAATGAGTGTGCACTGCTCACTCTTTTCTTTTCCCTTTTTTTTTTCTTTTTTTGCTATGACCTATTGATTTTCACTGCTTTTGAGCATGAGCTGTTGTAATGCCACTTGGTGTGATGTTACAAAAGCGAAGGCAGTGGGGACTGCTGCGTTTGCACATAGAACACTGCGCCTTGTGTCAACTGTGGTCACTTATTGCGTTCCTAGATATTCATCTCATGTCAGTTTTCATTTTATGGTCATGAAACTTTCGCATAGTTTGCCTAAAGTTCAAGTAACTCAGCTCTGGCTAACAGATGGTCGATGCACCGAATTTGTTATACCAAGCTCAACAGCTGCAACACTTTTGTTGCATGGAGTTCACAGATAGACTCACTTCTATGGAGGCTGTGTTGGGGAATTGAGAAACTTCATAATATCGGGGAATTCATTGTATGGAGATTCGTCTCATCCATGTTTAATTGTATTTGAAAAGTTTTTGGTGTGCTACTTAGCACTCCCGTGTTGCGAATATGTAGCGCTGGTGTTATGAATGCTCAGCTTTTGAAGTGTTTTTCCTTTTTTTTTTCTTTTGTGAAATTTACTTGCTCATAGACATTTTTAGCTTTTGTGAATGCCCCAGAAGAATCTGAGCCTCTGATACCTGTCATTTTGGTATAAGTGTGTAAGTAATAATGAAGTCACAGGAACAGGTGAGACAGAGCACGGACATCGGACTGAATTTATTTCACACACACGTAGAGGTACACGAAAGAAAAGAAAAAAATTAAACTTAAATTTGGTTAAAATAGACAAAACAGAATAACCTGGATGGCGAGAATGCGCCAGTTTTTCGCCGCTGTCAGCTGCACTTAACTATATCTATTACGAACAGTGAGTCGGCACTTGTGTATTTGTGGTGTAACTTACTCTCTACGTTGCACCACATGGTGCAACCAATGAGCTGCTAAGCAGCATGTGCTTACCTTCGCTCTTGTTTTTGCTGTGCTGTGCAGGCAACCTTGGCGCCAATGCCATCCTCGGCGTGTCGCTGGCGGTGTGTAAGGCGGGTGCAGCCCAGAAGGGGGTGCCGCTGTACCGCCACATTGCTGACCTGGCAGGCAACTCGAAGGTGGTCATGCCCGTGCCTGCCTTCAACGTCATCAACGGGGGCAGCCATGCTGGCAACAAGCTGGCCATGCAGGAGTTCATGATCCTGCCCACGGGGGCCAGCTCCTTCACCGAGGCCATGCGCATGGGCACCGAGGTCTACCACAACCTCAAGAGCGTCATCAAGCAGAAGTAGGCACTGCTGCCACTCTTTCTTTTATGTGCATTACTTGTTTGTAGCGCAGGCAGTTGCTGCACTTGAGGCTTTGCGTGAGTCACTCTCCTGACTGATGGGGCACCATTTCTTTGGTTTACATTTTCAAAGTTCAACAATTTTCATTAAGGAGATTGTTGACAGCTTGGGCATAACTGGCCATAAATGTCAGATATTTCAAAATCCATGCGGTATAGGTACAAATGGATTCAATATTTGGGTTCGGTGTGCAAAAATACACTAGGCATGATGCCTTCATTCATTTAAATGCTGCCAAAATTTGATTCTTTTGTCACAAAGCAGCCAAATCAGATTATACAAAGTGAGAACAACAAAGTGTAGGATGCACCTGCAGCAATTTAGCGAAGGCGAAGAAAATAGGTTCTCTTGAAAGCAAAAAAAAGGAAGGTTCGAAATTGGAATGATACAAGTTGAGATAGCATCTCCTGTCTGAAACAAAACGACCTCGAGGAATGGGTAATCAAAGACAATACACCACATCTCCCTGGAAGCCCGTAACAGAATTGCTTCTTTACAAGTTTGCATGCACAGAACAATTAAAGAAACAGGCGTTTCCCAGGTTCTGCTGCAGACAAGCTTTCGCAAAGGACAAGAATGAATAATTTCATAAATCAGCTTCCTCTTGCTGGAGGGTAATTTGTGGAAGATGGAATGCAGTGTGGGGAAGACCTGGAAAAGATTGTATATGTTTGTCTGATTCATCACTCCATTTTCTGTCTCGACCATTTTGCGCTACTGAGTACCGTGTAAGCTTAGAATTTCATTGTATTATTTAGTATGCTTTTTGGCATTGAACTCATTTTTGGGTCACAGTGATTAGAACTTGGGTCTGAGTATGCAGTGTGAGCATCTAAAGGACACTGCTGTCTTCTGAGGATGAGTCACATTTCTTGTGTTGGCTGACTAAAAAAGGCATCACACGCGCAAGGAACAGTTTCTTAATCGGTTATATATTGTTTGCTACTTAGTGTAGTTTTCTTGTGAATTCAGTTGGGTCTTTTAGGGTACTTATGGTTGCTGACAGATTTATACAAATTCCGCCTGTGAGCTCTCTACATGTACCTCTTCAGCGTGGTGCTGAGCTAAGATTGGCATTTTTGTTTGTGCTTTCAAGGTTTGGCTTGGATGCCACTGCTGTTGGTGACGAGGGTGGCTTTGCCCCCAACATCTTGGACAACAAGGAGGCCTTGGAGTTGATCAAAGAGGCCATCGAGAAGGCTGGATATACTGGGAAGATCGAGATTGGAATGGACGTCGCTGCCTCTGAGTTCTACAAGGACGGTGAGCTGTGCTGTTGCGTCATCCGCCTCCATCCTCTCGATGCATGTCGCTACAGTATTTGTCTGTCACTGCTTTTGAACCCTACGAGTGCAGCACCTTTAGTGTGGGTTCTGCATTAGTCGAAAAAGGGGTAATGTGTGAGGTGAGTGGACTGAACTTTGTTTGCTTTTGCATTTTTACAGGCAAGTACGATCTCGACTTCAAGAACCCAAACTCTGACCCTAACTCCTACCTGACCAGGGAACAGCTGAAGGAAGTCTACGAGGACTTCATCCGGTCTTATCCCATCGTTTCTATCGAGGACCCCTTTGAGCAGGACGACTGGGATGCCTGGACTGCGCTGAACTCGGCGACCCAGATCCAGATTGTCGGGTAAATGTTGCTTGCCCTGCTAAGAAAGTGTCAGAAAGACTACTTCATTGTTTGCCTGTATATCAGCGCACTGCATGGTGTGGCAAAAGTCACATTAAGCTATGAATGATGGTTCTTGCCTCTTTCAACTTGGTTCATTTTGTGCTGTAGTGGTCGTCAGTGAAAGATTGAAAATGCCAGATGCTGATAGACCGTGATAGTAAATTGCTCATCTTTAAAAGCTGCATTCCTGATGTGGTGTGTTCGGTTGGCTACCAGCAGCAGAAGATCTGTGTTTTTGTTGACTTGTGAACTTTGTCAATGCAGTGATGACCTGACTGTCACTAACCCCAAGCGGATTCAGACGGCCGTGGACAAGAATGCCTGCAACTGCTTGCTCCTCAAGGTCAACCAGATTGGCAGTGTCACCGAATCGATCAGGGCGTAAGTTTGATTGTATCCTCCCATCTTTGTCTACCGCCTGCATATGTATGTATGTTTTCATGGCGATGCCAGTGTTTTTAATCGAGTCGAAATGCAAGCCACTGCGGGTGCTATGTGACGGCAGTGCACATTGAGGAATCCCAGATCGTCAAAAGCGATCTGGAACCCTCCATTACAGTGTCCCTCATAGCCCTGCGTCGCTTTGGTTCACCCCATATAAATGTGTATTTGCATTAAATATGCCCATGTTGCACATCGCATCTTTTGCAAAAAGTTCCCGGGCCTAGGCCACCTGTAAGTGTTATCTACACTACAGAAGCACACAAAAATTGAGAGCTATTTCACCAAGGTGTGCACAGGACTAAACTTCGGACACAAGCACATTATCTTGTGAACTTTTTGCAGCCCGTGGTAGTGTGACTTACTTTATTGCTTTATTTACACGAATGTAATGTTTTTTTGTTTTTTTTCCTTAGTTCATCGGTTTCAGATGCATTTCAGAATGCATCTTGTGTTAGATTCAGAACCAAGCGATAATGCGTTTTTTTTCCTGGTGTTCAATATAGCTACAGCAAGCTTTACCACCAGGCATGCAAGCTGATAGGAGAAGCCAGCCTTTGACAGCCTTCGGGTCGCGCTGTGCACATGGGCAAAGGAGAAGGTGGCATGGGCTGTTGATTAAGAGGTGGCACTGAAAGAGTTGAGTGGAGTAGGGAAAGCAAAAAAAGGTGAATAGGCTCAGTACTAGGCAGCACTAAACACAATGCAGCGGTGGCATGGCGTTGCTGCGTGGGAAACTGTGTGCATTAACGCGGCTTTGTAGTGTTAATGCAAAGTTAATGTTATTGTTTTGAATTGTTGCTTCTCAAACAATATTGATGCATCCATTGCTTTTGTATGTTAATGCAATAGCATTAGTCCACATTCCGCAAAAATGGCAGCGTCTGTCACGAAATTCCCTGATTGGTCGAGAGAGGTCAAGTGACCTTGTAACGTCACCACAGCCTGCCTACCGTGGCACTGTGCAAGAGCCTTACGGGAGCTCGGGAAGAGCAATCTGGGTCTTGCAAGCACTGCTCTGTTTGAAACTTGCCGGGGCAGTGGTGCATCACTTATTTGCTGCACCACTGCGCCAGGAGTGCTATGAGGGCTCCCCGCAATCTGTAAATATGATTGAGGGGGCCTGGACGTCATCAAGACCCCATGGCCGCTGGTGGACCTATCATATAGCACCACCAAATTTGAAAACCTGAGGACCCCCAAATTTTGGAAGTTGGCTCACCCCTGAAAATTCCAAAGGACATCGAAAATTTTGGTAATAGGCCCTCCCCAGAAACTGAATTACAGTGGATTAGTGGGGTTTAATGGGTGGATTAATGTAGATTAGTGGGGTGGGACTGCTATTATCCCATATAATAATGCAGTGGAAGGTACTAGAGCATTCCAGAGTGTGATGACTCGTACATACCGCATAAGGGCAATGACAAATATTCAGACTGGAGTTTTGGAGGGGAAATGGCAGGAACAACATTAGGCATTCATTGTAGACACTAAAGCATTGTAGACCTAAATGCTATCGCATTTTCTCAAGACCCCTCAAGTTTTGTGTCTTAGCTCTTTTGTTCCTGTAACTCTTAAAGCTAATTGCAATCTTTTTTCCTCTTGTCAGCAGAAATAGTTACTGACCTCACATGCAGCTAAGGACACTGATAGTGTAGCAGATCTCATCAAGTTTGTTTTTGCAGCAGTTTATTAAAACAACCAATCTTACCTTGCTGTCTATTCTAATGCTCATTCAAGTGCCCCTTGCATCTGAATGCTTATGGTGGTACTGCTCTTTGGCTAAAAATACTATATGCTGCCATAGTGTCGCATGTTATCAGATTGTTGTTGTTAGCGGTTGTTTTGCCTCTACTAAGTTGGTGGACTGCCCTTGCTGCTTTGCTCATGCAGGCATCAGTTGGCCAAGAAGAATGGCTGGGGAACCATGGTGTCCCACCGCAGTGGCGAGACTGAAGACTCCACGATCGCAGACATCGTGGTGGGCCTGAGCACGGGACAGATCAAGACTGGTGCTCCATGCCGCTCTGAGCGCCTCTGCAAGTATAACCAGCTGCTACGCATCGAGGAGCAGCTTGGAGGCAATGCTGTCTACGCCGGCAAGAACTTCCGCCAGCCCCTGTAGACAGTGCTTTCTGAAAACACTGCCAACTCCCTCTCCTGCTAGGCACTTACATCGTAGAGGTTACAGTTGGCACACCTAACAACCTCCTTTCTTTACTCCCCGGTGTGAGTTTTCTTCAAGACTTGTGCTAGTCACCAGAATAAAATTCCAGCTGTGCTGATCTTCCATGGTCATGTTAAGAAAGTTGTGCGTGAAAAGTCCAGGTTATTTAACTTTTGGTCAGATGCAATCCACCTGTTGCTTGGACATTATTGGCATTACATTGGTATAAGCTTCACAGGCAGCGATGTAGTGGGACTGCCAAAGCAGTGCCGCTTTCATCATATGTGACTGCTTAGCCAACATTGCAAAGTTCCTGTGTGGTGTGGATACTGGAAGCATGTTTTTCTAGACGTCCCGGTTTTCCGTCTCAGTATGTGCGTGCATGTGTGTGTACAACACGGCCATTCTCATGTTCTTGTAGTGCTGAAACCAAACGTCCTGGGGCTTTGCAGCCATTTGTGCAAGTTGCGTGAATAAAAGTGGTCAACAAAGTCTGTGCTGTGTGTGCTAGTTCCCAGTTTATTGGCTTTGCTAGTGAGCTGCCGATGCTTCGAATTGCAGGAGAGTGGAATAGCATTCATACGTGATAGGTTACAAGTTCATCAGCCAGTATTAACTAATAAGCATAGTTCAACAGGGCACTGCAAACAGTACTGTTTTAGTTTCATTTTCTTCATTAAAAATCTTGGCCTACACTCATGGGACACTGATAGTATAAGCAAACTTCTACAGGC
This sequence comes from Amblyomma mixtum, assembly GCF_055824585.1. Classification (NCBI taxonomy): domain Eukaryota; kingdom Metazoa; phylum Arthropoda; class Arachnida; order Ixodida; family Ixodidae; genus Amblyomma; species Amblyomma mixtum. Next base: position 254,271,318 of record NC_143013.1, read on the forward strand.
CCACTCTGATTGGGTAGCTAACTCATGCGAACCCTGCAGCGCTTCCAAACTGCCCAGTGCACCACTTATGATAATGTAGCAAAAGCCTAAGGATTATGACATGCTAACTCCATACACTGGTTTGACCTGGCAGCCATCAACACCCTTTAACGTACAGCTGAGCTGACACTGGAGGGTTAAGCTTAAATTGGCTCGTCAAGAAAGTGGTCGATAGCCCTTGCTGCGCAGCATAACCTCTTTGCCATGGTAGCAAGTAACCGAAAGCGTGGACAAGTGGCGTCATCTTGATGGAAGGATTAACTAAAATTTTTCAGCGATAGCTGTTGGAGCCATAAACCCGGGCTTTACGGTGTGTGGTCGCTTCTGCACGCAGTGTCACGAATATTGGTTTTTGAGGAATGGAAAGGGTGCAGTAGAGAGAGAGAGAAATAGACGGAAAGGCAGGCAGGTTAACCAGGCGATGCCCATTTGGCTACCCTACACTTGGGGAGGGGAACAAAGGGTGCAGTAACTTTCACTTAAAGGTTGGCACCTCAACCGCGCCATGGCGGATTGGTGTAGGAGGGAGTGAAAGAAGGAAGATATGCTATAGTGGAGGGCTGAAGTAATTTCGACCACCTGGGGATCTTTGTGCACTGACATCGCACAGCACTCGTACTCGTACGCCTTTTGCGTTTCGCTTCCATGGAAATGCGGCCGAGGTTGCGAATGCTGCACGAACAGTCAAGCACGGAGGAGAGGCAGAACGCACGCGGAGCAGGAGAGGAGGGTATTGGCAGCAGCACGGCGAGAGCGTGCAGCGGATGGGGAGAGGCGCGCGGAGGGAGATGTAAAGTGTCAACAAATTCTGACAACTGTAAAAAAAATGTTCTCGATTTGCACAGTTAGGCCAAATGCGAATTGGGTGCGCTAGCAGTTCGGTTTCCCCTTCGGTTCCGGTGTTCACATCAGTGTTCACAGATGGCAGTAGCGATAATGGGTTGATGTCCGTATATGCGGAATTGGTTTATGGGAGTTCAACGTCTCGAAGGGACTCGGACTATAGGGGACGCTGTAGTGAAGGGCTCCGGAAATTTCAAACACCTGCGGTTTTTTTTAATGTGAGCACCGACATCGCACAGTATACGGACCTCCAGAGTTTCACCTCCATCGAAATTCGGCAGCCGCGGCCGGGATAGAAACCTCGTCTTTTCGGGTCAGCAGCCGAGCGCCATAATCACTGAGCCACCGCGGCGGCCATATATGCGGAATTTGTCATTCTCTCCATTCATAGGTCCCTGGGAGTCTTCCCTACCACTCCTGGCGCTGTGGTACAGCGGTCAAGCGATGCGCCACTGCCCTTCTACGGCAGTAGCCCTTCACTACGGCGTCTCTCAGCCTGAGTCGCTTTGGGACTTTAAACCCCATATACCATACCATCTCCTCTTTCCTCCTCCTATGACGGTGCTCCTCCTTTCGGCTAATCCCGGACGCCGACGGTGGCGGCACCCAGGCGGGGGGAAGATAGCAGACGCTCCCAATGCTCGCCTTTTGGCGCGCAGTAGAACGCGCGTGCATTTTATGCGAAGCATATTAACGTAGGTTTCGGGCCTTCGCGCGACGCCCGGCGGTGGCCACCATTGACCTTCAAGTGACCTTCAAGTAGGTCACGTGACATGACGTCACACCGGCTGCAGATGGGGCCTCATATCGCGCCGTCGGACGTCGCCCGGCGGAGGCCTCCACGCTTCGGTTCGCGCCGTCGCGCGCGACGCGGCGGCGGCGCCACCATCGCTGCATCACGTGATATGTGACGTCACGCCAGGGATGAGGCGGCGCGCGCCCGCCGTCGCGTCAGTCCCAAGGCCTGCGGCCTCCTGGACCTGCAGCCTTGGACCTGGACCCTTCTAGACCTTCGGCTCCTCCCAGCCACATGAAGGTCTAGGAATCTGCCTCCCCCAGCCCGGTGCTTGCACACTATCCTAGTGCACCGAGGCTTCCCCCCGCGAGCTGCTGTTGCGGCGGCGGCGCTACTCCATGACCCCTCCCCCTGCACGGACACAGACCGCTCCCGTCGCGGCGACGACCATACCCTCTCCCCTTCCTACATCCCCCTACCCCTTCCCCTGGTCCCCAAGAGTGATGCCACCAACTGGCCAACATACGTCGGGACCAGTATCCCCTCCCAAGAATACCCCAAAGTAATCAATCAATCAATCAATCAATCAATCAATCAATCAATCAATCAGTCTCTGTGCCCGCAACCGCGCCAGCGTCTGCGCCGGGCGTGTATGCGGTCAAGATGCCTCCAAACGCTAAGGACATGCTTCGCATCCACTGGGCTTAACCTTGATAATCCTCCAATTTTTCTGCCTTCGATTCAGCCTCAATGAGATCATGACATGGAAGATTAAAAAAAATTATAGTTACCCAAACAACTGCCCCGACCCATGTTGCACTGCTTTATCGGAACTTATTGTACTGCAATCGCTTTGATTGCGGTGCACACGGTGGAAATGGCATGCGCGAGCGAGCCAGTGAACATCCTCAAAGTGTTGTTTTTCGAGGGTGTCTTTTGCCCAACCTTATTCAGAACCTAATTCCGCCAAGAGGAAGTGGTACGATATACGACTAGTCGTATGACATACGTGACGTACGTCTAGTCGTATGTCATCAAAACAAGCCTAGGCCTCACGTGAGGCCTAGGCCTTAATGAACTGATGGCGGTGTAACGCGCGTTTGCTCGTGCAATCGGCTGTGGGTAGGCGCCTACTCATCTCAGACTTAATTTTTTTTTAGTGCAGGAAAAAAGGAACTGACTGACGGTAGACCCTCACGGTTTGTTTGTAACTAGGTGAATACGATGCCCTAGTTGCGCACTGTATAAAGCTACAATGCTGCATGGCTCACTAGAATGTTGTCTTTTTTAGGTGATTGTCATCTTGGGTCAGTATATGCAATAATGGCCTATAAGAGGACAATTTCTTCCCTCGTGTAACTGCCATACATAACACGCAGCAGCCTGGACTGCCGCAGTTAATTAATCGCTTTCGGTCTAATCAGCGCGAAAATAATTCAAGCGCTGAAAAACCAAAAGTCGAATTCACTCAGTCCTGTTCGAAGCAAAACGTAGCTCGTTTAGGAAGTTGCTTGACGCGAAAATTTAAAACACAAATAAATGCATGCAGCATGTTTGACAGAGGTCCTCGCTTGCATTCTGAAGTATTATCCACGTAGATATCGAGTACGTATTCAAGCGATAGTTCGGTTACTGTGCCCGATTTTGTAACAACCGATTTTGATATGAACCCTGCCAGAGCAAATACTGCCAGCAATGCGCGCCACATGAATGCTAGACCTGCACCGCGAGCAGCAAGAACAGCGGGGGTTTAACAGCGAGAACCGCCCCTTTGGTATCGAGTTCGTGAGCAAAGGAGTCCAACTGCAACAAAACAAATGCGATGCGCGCAATATGGAAGCTAGACCTGCACCGCGACCAGCGTAAACGGTGGAGCTCAGACAACATGAAGCGCAAGTTTTGAGTCGAGCCCACGAACGAGTCCGACTACAACCAAACCAATACGCCACGCTACACCTGCAGAGCCTAGCGGAGCCAGCAGCGTGAACGGCGGGGCTAAGACAACGAGAAGCACGGCTTTCGTAGCCCGAGACTGAACGAATCCATCCACAACCGTGCCAAACGGCATTAACTGCGAAGAAAGACTGCAGTTGCTCGCGGTTCACACCGAACGCTCCGAAAAAAAAAAAAAGCGACTGACAGCTGTAGAAAGGCCACTCACATCGTAAAGACGGGGATCTAGCATGACATCGAAGTATGTCCGGCCGATCCTGCGCAGCAGGACCTTTCGGCGAGCCGCATTGCTTTTTCCGGACGGAATGACGAAAAACCTTTCCGACTACCTCCCGTTGTTGCGCAACAGAAGCTTGGCGTCCCTGCATCGCGTGGACACCGTCACAGCTGGAGAAACGCTTCCCGCCAAAACTGTGTCGCACCAAAAGAAAACAAAGCGCGATCTCTACCCTCGACAATGGCGCCGGCGTCTGCTGCGGAGCCAAAAAAGCGCGCGCGAACACGTCACCACGGAGCCTCGGCCAAGTGAGACGCTCGATCATCCTGCGGAGCGCTAGGAGAGGAGAAGAGCCGGAAAGTTCAAAGCTTTGCGTTACTTTTGCTTCGTTGAGGGATTCTATTCTACGAGGTGCCTCGTCAGAAAAGCGGCCGCTCGACGCGAATGCGGGGAACAAACATGATTGATAATGGTGATACTAGCCCCAAAGCACTTTCGGTATTAATGGCGCGGTGTTTGAAAAGGTTTACGCCAGTGCAGACGACGCGTGTCACACTGGTTTTGATAAGTCAGCGCAACATGCGAAGCATTCCGTGTTGTGTTTGATAAGGTGCCGATGCAGGTGACGCGCCGCCTTTTGATGGTTCGCTTTTTCTCTGGGGTAATTGCTAGCACGAAACATGCGCCCTCTTTGAACAGGAAGTGTTCTGGGGCTAAATCTCAGTGTTTTCAGAAAAAAAAAAAAAGTTCGACAAAACCATGTTTAACAGCTAGCGGTGTAAGTAGGCCTAATAATCTGAATTCCTGCGCGTGGCGACGCAAACGCTCGTGCCTCGTTCTGTTTTCGTTAGTACCAAACATGGACCACATTCACACTATCAATCAGGTGATAGAGAAATGCGCAGAATATAACCAACCCCTATATATAGCCTTCATTGATTACGAGAAAGCATTTGACTCAGTGGAAACCTCAGCTGTCATGCAGGCATTGCGGAATCAGGGTGTAGAAGAGTGTTATGTGAAAATATTCGAAGATATTTATAACGATTGCACAGCTACTATAGTTTTCCATAAAGTCAGCAATAAAATTCCAATACGGAAAGGTGTCAGGCAGGGAGACACGATCTCGCCAATGCTCTTCACTGCCCGCTTACAGGAGGTATTCCGGGGACTGGAATGGGAACAGTTGGGGATAAGAGTTAATGGAGAATACCTGAGTAATTTGCGATTCGCTGATGACATTGCCTTGCTAAGCCACTCAGGACAAGAACTGCAAAGCATGATCAATCAGTTAGACAGGCAGATCAGAACGGTGGGGCTAAGAATTAACATGCAGAAAACCAAAGCAATGTTAAGCCTAGCAAGGGAACAGCAGTTCGCAATTGGTAGCGAGGTGCTGGAAGTAGTAAGAGAATATGTCTACTTAGGGCAGGTAGTGACCGCAGATCCGGATCATGAGAGGGAAATAACTAGAAGAATAAGAATGGGGTGGAGCGCATATGGCAGGTTCTCTCAGATCATGAATGGTAGCTTACCAATATCCCTGAAGAGAAAAGTATACAACAGCTGTATCCTACCGGTACTCACCTATGGGGCAGAAACGTGGAGGCTAACAAAGAGGGTTCAGCTTATGTTAAGAACAACGCAGCGAGCTATGGAAAGGAACAAACGCGGGTTAATGACATCTTAGTTGAAATCAAGAGGAAGAAATGGGCTTGGGCAGGGCATGTAATGCGAAGGCAGGATAACCGCTGGTCCTTAAGGGTAACGGAGTGGATTCCAAGAGAAAGCAAACGTAGCAGGGGACGGCAGAAAGCTAGGTGGGCGGATGAGATTAAGAAGTTTGCGGGGATACAGTGGCGGCAACTGACAAAGGACAGGGTTAATTGGAGAGACGTGGGAGAGGCCATTGCCCTGCAGTGGGTGTAGTCAGGCTGATGATGATGATGATGAAACACCAGGCAAGACTTCTCTGCGATGCATGGTTGCGTGCGGCGGTGCACGCTTTACAGGAAGAAGATAGCCTGGGGTAGGCAGCATGCGACGTAACGGAAGCGAGTCCCCGCAAGGGTTACCGTGGAAGGAGAAGACCACCCTCGGGTGATAACCGTAGGAGGAGAAGGGTACGGCGAGAGCGTAAGAATGTGCAGCCAGAGAGGGGTTCATTGCCGCGGGATACACCCGTATCGTGGTTATCGTGTAAGAAGGACGGTGGCTGTGGAAGGAGAGTATGGCGAGAACGGAGTATAGCGGAAGGTGGTTACTGCAGGAACCATTCGGAGGGCGGTTACCTGGGAACGACGCGGGTGTAGCGCGAGCGGAAGAATGCGTAAGCGTAAGGAGAATGCGTAAGCGAAGGGTGGTCGCCACGGGAAAACTTGAAGGAGGAGGCAGAGCAATGCGTAACATCTGTCGCTGAATCTCGAGTAACACAGTAGAAACCGTTCTGTAAGTTTTTTTTTTGTTTCACCATCTGAAACAACAGTTCAATAACTGAAAATATACAAGGTCTTCGGTACACGCACAGAGACGTTTTTATTATTAAAAGTGTGTATCAACAAGAAAATGAGTGGAGTGCAAACGCAATTAATAAGGGCATTTAGATCATATATGACGGTGTCGCTCTCGGGAGAGCGCACTGCGTGAACCAAATGTGCAAACTAAAGAAAAAACATATTCGTCAGTTCCTCCACAGCGTACGTTCAAACCTGAACGAGGGTGGTCCATATAAACTATCTCATATAGCGTGGGAACACGGCATTCATACAAAAAGAAGGAGGCAGTGAGCTGTCGTAGATATAAGTGGCGGGGGTCAGTAGTGCAGGGATCGTTGTCTGCGCGCTCATTCGATGTGGAACACTTCGTTGAAGTCCAGCTCTTCGCCGTCCACGCAGGGCATGCTGTTCAGAGGCTTGGCTGGTATGCCCCGCCTGCAGTAACACATATAACAGTAGATGCTGTCTTATTATTGTCAGGAAAAGTACAGCGCCAGGTTTGAAGAACTATGGCTAGTGGCGCACTGTAAACCGAAGCCCGTCTAGAAAAAACACCGCAAATTAACGTGGCGTATGAAAACAACGACATGTCCAGTTTCTGCGATTTTGTGCTAAACGTACTCGCGAACGAACGCTTAACGCGCTTCCCTTTGTTGCCACTTACGACGTGGGGTTGCTGAGTGCGATGTTGCTGGTTTGTATCCAGCTCGTGGTGGCCGCGGAGCCCTAAATTACGGCACCTCTTCCTATATTTCTTCCTTCACTGCCATTTTCATTCTTTTCCCCACAACACGGTTGAGGTGTCCATTATCACCATCATCATAATCATAATCTGTTGCCGACCAACTCTCAGGAGTCAAGTTTTATTGTTCTGCTGTGCCCCGTCATGCTATGTTACGTGCTCATCGTGGAGAAGACGGCACTCGCCACTCCAGTTGTGCGCATGCGTAGTAGAAAGAGAGGGGGTGTCGCAGTGTTTGCATATGTATACGGTTCGGCGTAGCGGAAGGTGAGCCGTTATGGAGAGCGATGAGTCGGCTTGGCTGAAGGAAGCCAGACTTCGGCGTCAGAACGAAACAAGGAGGAGACAGCGTACCGAAGAGACCGAAGAAGAGCGTGTGAAACGTCTCGATAAGCGTCGTAATGACGACGCGGCTAGACGGGCTCGCTTAGCCTCCGACAGGGAATCTACAACAGTCGAAGACGACGTGCGGAGTTCGGCGTCTCTCGCTACCTACCAGGTTTGACCAGAGCTAAACCACAGCCAATTTTTTTTTTTTTTTTAGCTAGAAGTGCTTTAAGGGGCGGTTACTAACCGCAGCAGCCGGCAGCGGTGCGCGTTGAGCCTCGGGGCCACCTTCGCGTTGTTCCTCATCTCGCTGCTGCTCCAGAGACGCTCGGCCACGGCCGCCGCGCTGGGCCTGCGCAACATCAGTCACTCAGTCAGTCATTCAGCTGGTCAGCCAGCTAGTCCATGAGACAAGATCCCATTCCCACCCAAATAGACGTTGCCGGCCCCTTTAGACGTTAATTGGTTTTGGTAAATTAAAACTGATCAGTGAGAAGTAAAACCCACTTATTTGTAGTGTACTATATGCTCCGCAACGGCATACTAACCGCATAGTTTCGTTTTCGATTCCGTTTTCAAGAGCTATTTATTTATTTACATGATACTGCAGACCTTTTTGGTCCAAGCAGGAAGGACAAGCTGAAGCCATTTGCCTTCTTTGTTACTTCATGCACAGTGCGACAGCGAAATACTCGACGCAATCAGACATTGTACAAAATGAGAACAAAAAATAACTGCGCAAAAAAGGACGGGACAAGAGAAAGAGAACCACACGGGACAAACGTAGACTAACAACTGATTTATTCCACCTATAGACGCCTCCTTCCAAGCGCATGCGCACGAACCACAAAGACAACAGCCACAATCATCTCGTGAAATCAAGAAACTCCAACTCCTTGCCGTACAGGTGTACTGAAGAATCGCTAACACATTTGTCAGGCCCTAATTTCGCGATTTCCAAGGCTTCGATGATTTCCCATTCTTTCTTATCCCTCGGGTGTCCGATAACCTTAGCACTGTCGAAAAGCGGATTACAATCTTTGTCATCATGCTTGCAAGTGTTACAATGCTTAGGCAGATGCTGCCCCCTTGAATCAGCTAAGGAATTGGCATTCCCGTTCTTTTTGCGCAGTTATTCTTTGTTCTCATAATGTCGTACCAACTAGCCCCTCACCGCACTCTTCTACATTGGACAAAGCCTCCTTCTAAGTTTGGATCCTTATATGACTTTGAGAAATTCGCGTGACGTTCAGTGCAACCACGCTGGTCTTATGCGTAGACTCATATATCTGGAGTGCTTTTCACGAGAAGGGTACCTCCGTTTAATCTGACTGGTGGACCTGTGCCCGTTGTCGCATTCTTGAAAATTCGAACCACGTAATCTCTGTTCTCCCTTCGTATGCGCGCGAAAACCGAGCGCTGGTGACTTCTTTGCCGGTTCTGACAGCAGATCTATGCCGGAGGACTGCAGTAACTGGAAATTATTAAGTTCGATGCTGATCGCAGTATACTGTTGTCATTTTACGTAACTTGGTTTATAGCAAGAAACAAGAAACAATCTAAATGTTCTTTAGGAGGGGAGCAAGAGCTCGAAAGCTCACGTTCTTCGCTGGGGCTTCCCGCTTGTTCTGCCCTTTTCCCTCGCCCCTCCAGACCGAGGAGCTCTCTGCTAGCTTCGTCCTTTCCTATCTCTCTCTCCTGTTCCCAGAGTACCGTCGCCCGGTATGAGCCGCCGCCGGCCAAGAACAAGCGAGAGGTGTATGGGTTTCGTGTCCAGAAGCGGACTTAAGCAAATGGCACACAAAAGAACACACGTGGTAAATGGTCATACGAAGGCGCAACACAAAACGGACACGAGAAAGGTGGGCAGGACGTTCACCTTTCTCGCGTCCGTTTTTGCTGCGCCTTCGTATGACCAGAAACCATGTACCAACTAGCCCAGCAATATTTTCTAATTGATACATCGTAAACATATAAAGAAACCGAAATTTCAACAATAAACTCATATTAGGTACTTTACCAGAGGCTTGGGAAGGTCTACGGGCTTCGGGTGTCCCAGATGAGAAGATATGTGCTTGTATACGAGGGCACCTCTCTTCTGCTCACATTGTCACATCTTATACGCTTCTTTCATACCCCATCCCCACCCCTGGAGGGTAGCAAGCCAGATAATAATAGTTAAGGCCGAACCCTTTTCCTTCACGTCAGATAGGACGCTCTGTGTACCAGGTGGCCCAGCTAAAGGTAACTAAGCTTTTAAGAAAGGCGGAGAGTTCTAGCCCCAGTGAAACTAATTGAGGGCTGTTGAGAGTCGCGTGACCTAGTTTGGAGTATTTTTTCGTTCTTCAAAGTTAGATATATACTAAAAACTGATTAACTAACTTATCAATTATTGGCTTCAGAAATAAAGTACCAAAGAAGTAGTTCATCATGAAAATAATCTGGCTGAAATATTTGGCGGCTTTTTTACCGGCAATAAAAGACAACTCGCACGAAATAAAAGGTTCCACATCCCAACGTGCACAGGAACTCCCTTGGACCCGGACATCGTCAACGTCCGCAGTTTTAATGCAAATTGTGATGACAGCGGTTCTGCTTCAGCATTCAAAAACACGCCCCAGAGAATAAAATTTCAGGGGGCACTTGGACGATCTAAAGGGCGCGAGGCGAAAGCCTTGCCACGCAACTTTGGCTGCACGGCCGTAGGCACACACGAGGCGGCCATGGGACTACTAGTCACCCACTAATTAATCATGAGTAGCTAGTCATTAACCAAGTATGACTAGCTAATCATGACTAATTAGCCATGGTAATTGACTAACCATAACTAATTAGTCGATGACTGGTTAATGACTAGTTAGGCATGACTAATCAGCTGATGACTAACTAGTCATTATTGGTTAATGACTAACTAGTAATGATTGGTTAATGACTAACTAGACATGATTGGTTAATGACTAACCAGTCACGATTGGTTAATGACTAACCATTCATGACTAACTAGCCATAACTGGTTAATGACTGACTAGTCATGACTAACCAGTCATGAAAACTAGTGATGACTGGCTTATGACTAGTTAGTCATCACTTGTGACTTGTAATGACTAGTTATGACTTTCACTTCAGATGTAACGGACGGGCAGTCATGGCAGCGAGTACGAGCCATTAAAGGCTTTCGCCTTAAAATCAGCTTTTCTCTGGAACGCTGTCGCCGACGGGCCTTTGCTTGTGCACTAAGCGAGAGAAATGCGCCAGCAGCTCTCGAGTGGCAGCTTTCTTTTAAAGGTGCGGTGAAGAGGAATCTGAACTCGTCTTTTTGCTGCGGGAACTCGATCTACACGTTCCGAGCATTCTTAGAAACTTCGACTTATTGCCCTGTGTGGCCGATTTTCCTAATTAAATCGAATTAACGTCCGGCTCCCGCCTTTATTTTTTGTATTCTCCCCGTACGGTGGGCGGAGTCGACCAACGCGTGGAATGCCTTTCAGCCAGCTCCGTGGAGGCTTTGCTTTCGCTTTATTTTATTTTTTAGGTTTTCGTGAATAAATAGCTTCATTCGCAGATGATATCGCCGCAAAATAAGCCCGCAGAAATAAAAATACGCGCGGACTATTTGCTACTACGGATTACTACGTATTACTCCGCCGATGGCAGAGCGGCAAGCCGGCACGGGACTGGATGAAAGGCACTCCACGCATTGGTCGACTCCGCCCACCGTACGGAGATAATTAAAAAAAAAAAAGGCGGGAGCCGGACGTTAATCCGATTTAATTAGGGAAATCGGCCACACAGGGCAATAAATCGAAGCTTCTAAGAATGCTCGGAACGTGTAGATTGAGTTCCCGCGGCAAAAAGACGAGTTCAGATTCCTCTTCACTGCACCTTTAAGGCCGGTTGGTTGGTCAAGCTGCGTAAATGGTACATTCAACATTGCAAATTCACATTCAACATTGGTCCAAACATATCAGCCAGCTGTTTTTCCGAGACACTGTACAATCTCTGAATTGGCACTTTATTCCTGAAGCAAGTACTTAAAAAGCTCGCTAATTAGTCATTACTAATTAACTTTGGAGAACGAAAAGATACAGCAGACTAGGCCACGTACGACTCTCAACAGTTTTGAGTCGGTTTAAAAGCTTGGTTACGTTACCTTCCGCTGGGACATCCGGTGTACCGTGCCAGAGGAAGCCAGTTTCGAGTTGGACAAAGGGAGGCAGGCCTTACCACAAGTTGGCCATGAGGTTGGTGCGGTCCACGAATTCACCCCACATGCAGGCTTCGCCACCGACCACCAGGCGGCGTTGGTGCGAGCTACCTGCGCGAGAAGCGCTGATAAAAATGATGTGGATGAACTAATGACTAATGAGGAAGATACACGAAAAGAGGTTGGTAGCTGATGTCTTTATTAGTTATTCGCACAGAAAGAGCGCTGACTAATAATGGAGAAAAGAAAAAGATTAAAAAGCGAACTATGTTAAGTATGCGGTGAATCAAACGAGAACGTTAAAGAGGCAGGGGACACGTACTGGATGCACTCCATGTCAAGGAAGCAGACTATGGAGCTGTACAGATTAGGGAAAAGGGAAATTAGAAAAGAGCTGTTTTATGATAATTCAAGAGGTAGCGATTGTTCAAAGCGAGATCACGGTGCCTTAGAATGCGGAACAGTGAATAAAAAAAAAATTGGACGGGAAATTCAAGTTCCGCCTTAAAGGTGCCCTAAAGAGGAATCTGAAATCGTCTCTTCACCGCGGGAACTATCGCGTTAATTAATATGCCGATGATGTTTCATGCACCACGTTTGGTGAGTCTGAAGACAAGCGTATTTTATTAGAATGTCGAGATATCCGTGACATCTATAGTATTCGACGTACGAGGGGGTACCCAAAGGAAACCGGACTTATTTTTGTTTGAACTTATTTGTTCACATTTTAAGCACAGACCTTCAATCTCCTTCGAAGTATTCCCCACTTGCTATGATACGCTTGTCGAATCTTTCATTCCATTTTTCAAAACATTGCTTAAATTCATCTTTTGTGATGCTTGACAGTGCCTCCGTCGTTTTTTCTTCATCTCAGCAACATCAGCGAAACGCTTTCCATTCACCTATTTTTTCATTCTAGGAAACAAAGAAAGTAGCACGGGGCAAGGTCGGGAGAGTATGAGGGTTGAGGAATAGGGGTCATGCCATTTTTGGTCCAAAATTGTCGTAGAGACAGGGCTGTGTGAGCAGGGGCATTGCCATGATGGAAAAATCAGTCACCCGACCGCCACAAATCTGGCCGCTTCCACCGCACACTGTTGCCCAATCTTTTCAAAACATCCAAGTAGAAAGCCTGGCTAAGTGCCTGATCCTGCGGAACAAATTCTCAATGAACGACTCCTCTCACGTCGAAAAAACAAATCAGCATTGTTTTGAGGTTTGGTTTCACCTGACGAGCTTTCTTGAGGCGAGGTGAATTCGAAGTTTTCCATTGGCATGATTGTTGCTTTGATTCAGGATTCGATTCAGGAACATTTGAGTTGTCCCCATAGCATCGTCCTTGTACGTCTTTCTTAATATTTCAAGAGTTTCCATTCAACCTTTTCCGAGCAAAATCAGAATTTCACCGGCGCACGCTGTGCACGAAAATCAGCCATTCCAAAAACGACATTCACACAAACAGTCGTCACTCTAAAACTCTGCCTAAACTAGTCTGACCTCCTTCAGCGAAGGCACTCGGCTTACTGACTCTGGAATGTTCGTTCTATGCGCTCCTAGTGGCAAAACGCGGTACCACAGAAGCTTTGCCGACCAAAAAATTTAGTCCGGTTTCTTTTGGGTACCCCCTCGTACCCTTGGATCGCAGCTAGAGCACTGCACGGGCCTCAATCTGAGGCCCGAGCCCGGCCCGGGCCCGAGACCTGGAGCCCGAGCCCGCGGCTTCAAGCCCGGGCCCGGTCCAGGCCCGCTGAATTATCGCTCTAGCGAGCCCGGCCCGGCCCGTGAATCCCGCAGTGAAGCCCAGCCCGGGCCCGGCCCGGCCCGTTTCACAGTAACGCTTGAGGCATACTGCTCACTCTGAGCAAGTAGACCGCTACTAGACCGATAATAAACTGGCCGACAATGGTTCGGAAACCGCAGTTTGGCTTGCAGAAAGTTGGCTCTTTTTAACCCAGAAGGAATTGATTAAGAGTAGTGTTCGCAGGCCCGTCTTTTGGACATTCATCTCGTGTAGGTGCGCAAAGATGAACTCGGAAGTTCCGAGAGCCAAATAAAAAGGGCTGCATACGCGAGTAATAGACTACTTTGCATTCCCCCATGATTTTAATCACTTATATTTTGCCGCCCGCGAAGTATAAACATTAAAGCTGCCTAGCAAGCAGTAGTATGACATTTTTTTAGTGAACGCGATCTCACAGGTTGGACTCATAGCCGAACTGGTCGCCTTTCAGCAGAACCGAAAACCTATGAAAGGCTTGAGTATTTCACGATGTGTGTTTTGAAGGCTGTAAGCGTCCTAAACTAATATGTCCTTCCCGAATGCATTTCTAATAGCATATAGGTATGTTTTGGGATGACGAACGATCAAAGGCCAATTAAGAGCGGCTGAATTTTACGCTTACTGGTGGAGCAGAAGATAACGCCCAAACCATACGTGATAACTTACAGGGCAAAACACTTGTCATGTCAACCAGGCTGAAGAAGCGAGGAGGGATAGATGTGGTTATGAGATGAGATTTACAAACTCTCGAGAGCTTTTTTGGCTATTTCATTAACAAAACGTTCCGGTCAGCTGATCAAAAAGAAAACTAAATGCGCTTTAGTTCACGAATTTTCTCACATGAGAAAAATATAGCTATGAAATAAAAGCTATGTTTTTGGGGCTTAAGGGCCCAAGGGGAGTCAAGCTGTGAGAGACACCGAAGCAGAGGGCTCCGGATCATTTCGACCACCTGGGTTTCTTCAACGAGCATTGATACTACAAAGTATACATGGCTGTCATGCTTGGCGCATAAATAGAAATGCGGCCGCCGAGGCTAGGAGAAAACCCTGGTACCCTGGCTCAGTAATCAAGCGCCTTGACCACTAAGCCACCACAGCGTGGAAATAAGGAAATAAATCAGTCAATGAATAAAGCTTGGTTTTTTTCTCACCGCGTACTATAACCCATAGCTCATCCGTATCACTGCTCCAATGCCACAGTTGTGTACTTCACTCTGCAATAGTGGCTGAATAGTCGGACACCAGCCGTTTCTATAAGGACCCAAGCCTGGCTAGGGTCCGCAGCGTCCGCAGCTTTAAGCCCGAGCCCGGCCCGGGCCCGAAACTTCAGGCCCGGGCCCGGCCCAGGCCCGGCAAAACAGGTCATGTCCCGGCCCGGCCCGCGGGCCGGGCCGGGCCCGGGCTTTCGGGCCAGCCCGAGCCCGTGCAGTGCACTAATCGCAGCATCCATAGAATGGTATGTCTGAAGAGAGGACAATATATTTTGTTGTTATGGCACATTATCCACGCTGTCCACGGTTCCAGATCCACAGCTCCATTTCTGGCTTCACTATTCAAAGATCCATTCTATCCATGGATCGCAATATCCACACAATGGAGAGTCTGAAGAGGCTTAAGTATTTTGGTGAGAATGTCGCAGCACCCACAGGGCGTCGATGCCAGCACACGCAGTGGTGTGACGTACGTGTGAAGTTGTGCGGATCGCAGTCGTAGTATCGCTTCCACGAAGAGGCGTGTTCTGCGCGGTCCAGCTGCCAGCAGCTCGTGAGGACCGCCCGGTACCGACGGCTGGTGATGTTGGCCACATAGTTCCGCCACGATGGACCAGCCTCGGAGGAGCGCCGACTTTTTTTCACCATAACGAGCATCTCCGAGGTAGGAAGCTGCGTGGAAGGCATTCCGTAAGGTATGAAGGTCACAGTATGGAAGACACGTGCACGATTGTCCGGAAAAGCATCCGTCAAGTTTGCGTATAACTATCTCTAAAAAAAAATAGATTTCACATTTGTCGCAGCTTCTGTTACAATTCCTGGGTGTGTTTACGTTAATTTCTTCAAGGCCAGGTGGTCTTGTGGTAGAGCATCCGCCTCGCATTCGGGAGGTGCTGGGTTCGATCCCCAGCGCTGCCGTGTACCCATACCGGTTTTCTAATGGACACATGATTTCCCCCGGCCTGGTGATTGGTTTTTCGGGGGTGAACTGCTTGGGAAAACTGTCTGGAACCAAACTGTTGCGTTGACAGGCCAGTGATTCGTACCGCCGTCAAGCAACCCTAAATCCGCCTCGTGAGGGTAAAAGCCCACTTGTGACGTCAAGGCCAGAGTTGCGCCAGCAATCCATCCGTTAGACCGCTTGACAAAGAAATACGCAATCTCTTGTGCCCCGCCGCGGTGGCTCAGTGGTTACGGCGCTCGGCTGCTGACCCGAAAGACGCGGGTTCGATCCCGGCCGCGGCGGCTGAATTTCTTGAAGGCGAAATTCTAGAGGCCCGTGTGCTGTGCGATGTCAGTGTACGTTAAAGAACCCCAGGTGGTCGAAATTTCCGGAGCCCTTCACTACGGCGTCCCTCATAGCCTCAGTCGCTTTGGGACGTTAAACCCCAATAAACCAAACCAAACCAAACCAGCAATCTCTTGTCTTGACTTGTGCACAGCACCTGCAATGATTGCACCTTCTGTATTGGGGTTGCTTATAATGTTGTGTCTTTTTGTTGTTTAGATGTTTTTTTCAGCTGTATATATTTCGCTTCTGGCGGAATCAAAACAAGTTGATAGTCAGCGGGTTGTGCCGCCGCTTTCCTTCTCGTCCCCGTTTCTGCGCTGTTTTTCCTTCTTAGGTAATATTTAAACCATCTCTCATCTTTGAACATGGAAGATAAAGGCCCCATATTGTCAGCTCACGCACTGAGGAATATGCGACGCAAATATGAATGTTCAACGTGCAGATAGACCAAAGTCTTGTTTCGAAAATAGATTTTCATTTGCGTTCGTTTCAAACCTTTGATCTCGTCTCGGCTGTTACCATGTCTTTTATTTATTTATTTATTTATTTATTTATTTATTTATTTATTTATTTATTTATTTATTTATTTATTTATTTATTTATTTATTCAATAAACCCCTAAAGGCCCTGAATCGAGGGTATTACATAGGGGGGAGCATTGACACACAAGAACACAAAACAAGAATGAGCAAGCGCCAAGGTGCAATACATAAATACAGAAAGCACATGTAGAAAACAAAACAAAAGAAACAAACAAGAAACCTGTAATATACATTCTAATTTACACTAAAAAAGAACAGATAGTGCTGTAGAGGCATAACATAACCGCAGGAACAAAACAAAATAACAAAACAGCTGAATGCAGCATGTGGTACAATCAATTAGTAAAGCTAAACAGACATTTGGGTTAGAAAGTCCTGAAACTTGTTAAGGTTCCTTTCTGAAGCGATGTGTGGTGGTAGATTATTCCAGTCGACTATAGTACGAGATATGAAAGAGTTCGCAAAAGAAGTGTGGCATGATATGCGTTTGACTTTCAGCGGGTGGTCGCGACGTGGAAAAAAAGATACAGGTGACTGAAAAAAATCATGGAGCAGAACATGATGGTAAAGTTTATGGAAAAGGGTCAAGCGTGATAGTTTGCGACGATCTGATAACGGATCAAGTTCGGCGCGAGCCTTTAGTGCGGTGACGCTAGTATGACGAGAATAATACGAACTTGGTTACTTCGTTTATGACATCACGGAGTGATAAAGACAGCTATTGTTCAGATTCTGTCAGCAAGTATCGGTATGAGAAGGGTGGCAGAGAAAGCATGGGCGCCGAGCAAGAGCAGGAAACAAAATGTCAATAAAATTTCAAAGAAATGAAAATGGAATATTTTCCGGCTGGTCGGATTCAGTATCGCGAATACAAACGGCACAGATGCATACTATCCGACAAAGTAGGAATGAATGAGAACAAGAGCTTCGATGTTGGTGAGGGGACTTCCCTTATAAAAATGGTCTGTAGACAGTCTATAGACTTCTGATTGACTCTATTGCCTTCTTAGAAATATCCTTTTGTCTATTCAGACTCTATAGACTGTCTATAGACAAGTCTACTAAAAGTGTATGGCCATAAATCTATAGGTTGTCTATAGACCGTCTATAGTATTTGTATTGCCTATAGACTGTTCTCTAGGATTTGTCTATAAAAACTTATAGAATTTATAGACGGAAGTCCATGGACAGTATATAGACTGTCTAAAAAATTTTGTAATGGTTTCTCGATTGTTGATAACTTCGATTCTGCTCCGAAAATGTTTGTCGTAGATCTAAAAGTGGCACCCTTTCATACTAGAATGATTTTAAATGTTCGGTGAAATGTGTTCCCGAGCCCCTTTAGTGATATATTTACCTCACTCAGTGAAAATACCTTCAATCCTTTGTCGATGGGATCCTGCCAGATGATTGGTTTCACACCCAGAGACCGGACAATGCTGAGAATCTTAGTGATGTAGAGTCGTTCCAGTCCTTCCAGGCTAGACATTCCTTGTGCCTTCCTGAACTTCGCTAGCCTCTTGCTGTTATTCCTGTTGAAATGAAATAAAATTAAATTAATGAGCAAGTTCAGTGCCCAAAGAAGGGCGTTTTTTTTTTTGTTCGTTAGTGACCCAGCAAATATTAACATGAGAATCTGCCAAGATCAACAACGCGTTCGCTAAAATAAAGCATAAAAATCTGCATATTAAAAAAAGCCTCCTAGTGGGACAACAAAGCGTAAACAGCGCTTTAGAATTAGTGGTTAATAATAAAAATTTCTGATTAAGGTAGTTTAATAGCTCTCACAAAGCGAGCTCGTTCCGTGTAATTTCGGTGAAATGCCGACACATTTTACGACATGCACATGTATGTACCGAGCACGAAGCACGCATGAATCTGAGGACGAACAGTACCTGAACATATGAATCTTACCACTTCCTTACAGTCACCTATAGGGTTATACCGCTATAGCATGATGCAACTTCTTACGTAAAGGGTACTGCTCCGCCGCAAAACCTGTTCATAAGCGGGTTTCGTGGCAATGGCGCGCTACATACTCGAATATTGACGTACAGTCGTCCACAGACCTGCCTTTAGAGCACTCGAACTCCGTGCCGCCTGCACTCCGCAGCGCGCAGAGCGACGTCTAGCGGCAGCTCCTGGTTCGAGATAGCGCATGCCTGATCAGCACCTCCTTGCCTGATGCTCAGAGATGCAATATCTCGAGCCTGCCGCTAGATGTTGCTCTGCGTGCTGCGGAGCGCAGACGGCACGGAGTTCGAGCGCTCTAAAGACAGGTCAGTAGACAAAGTGTGGTACAAAGTGCTGCTGTACAAAGTGTTACAGTATGAATGTGACCCAGTAGTGTAAAATGCACTAGCACGCATAAAGCAAGTCTCCCAGTTTGTTTGAGCTGGAGAGATTTCCTACAAGGAGTATTGTACGTGGTTTTTGACCCTAAGTGCGAGAAAAACAGTGCCGATTATATATAATATAATATAATATAATATAATATAATATAATATAATATAATATAATATAATATAATATAATATAATATAATATAATATAATATAATATAATATAATATAATATAATATAATATAATATAATTGTTGTGTCCACTTATTGCTTTTGTGTGTGTGCGCCCCCTCCTAACGACCACTCGCATTCCCCTCCTAACGACAGTTCGCATCCTCCTCCTAACGACCACTCAATCCTCCTCCTAACGACACTTGCCCTTCGTCGCACGCTGTCGCCAGATGCCCCCCCACGGTGCGCCCCCGCACCCTCCTCCTGTTCTGGGAAGCCACTCCCTCCCGTGGACGCTTCTCCGCTCCCCCCTTTCTTCGGGCGGCCAGTTCGGCTCCTGCCTCGGTCGACGCTGGTCGCACCCTCATCGGCTTTAAATAAACGAAGTCTAAAAGTACCGTGTGCGTCTTTCGCTGCATTCAACACAGCGACCGGACACGACAGTGGCGACGAGAAAGTGGATTCGACCCGCGCTACGCAACGCTATTGACAAGCCATGGCTACGCGAGGGTTTCCCAATCAGATACCAGAATTCAACGGCTCATCGTGGTCATCGTGGGTTGGACGCCTTCAGTTCTACTTTGAAGCTAACAACATCACAGACCCAGCCTTGAAGAGGGCCAACCTGCTGACGCTGTGCGGGGAGCAGACCTACGATACTGTCTGCGCCCTTATTCAGCCAAGCACACCAGCGGCAGTGTCTTACGACGACATCGTAAAAGCGCTGCAAAAGCACTACGACCCAAGGCCATCCGAGGTCTACAGCCGGGCTCGCTTCCAACGACGAGATCAACTGGAAGGAGAAACTGTGAGCGCCTACGTAGCCGCGCTCAAGAAGCTCGCTGCCGACTGCAATTTTGGAACGCTGTCGACAACAGCTACCGGGCAGGAGGGAGACGCAGCTTCTTCTGCTAACACCACCATGCTTCCCTTGGACGTGATGTTACGCGACAGATTTGTGTGCGGACTGAGTGACGAGTCACTGCAGCAGCGCCTGTTCGCTGAGAAGGACCTCACATTCAGCAAAGCTTACGACATCGCCGTTCGAGCGAAGAGCGCCGGTCACCAGCAGAGAGGGATTCGCCGGAACACCGAGCCGGTACACCAGACAAGCAACCAGGTGCGCAAGCCTTCTGTTGTTGTAAAATCGGTCAAAAAGGCACAACGCTGCTGGCGGTGTGACGACCAACACAACCCCCAGGGATGTCGATTCCAGTCAGCCACGTGTAATTTTTGCCACAAGCGAGGGCATATCGAAAGAGCATGCATTACGAAACGGAGACTTGCCAAGATAAAGTCACCTTCCCAGCCTAATCACAGCGTCAACGCCTCAGAGAATACGCCGCTATCTGATCTCCATGGAACAACATCAGCAACACCATCTGTGTTGTACGACCTGAACACCATGAATCTCGGCACGCGACCGAAGATTTTTACAGAAGTAAGCGTACATCACCAGCTGATTAAGTTCGAGGTGGACTCCGGCGCAGCCTGTACTCTGATCAGTGAGGACACGTTCCGAACTTCATGGCCATCTGACGCACCCGCCCTGCAACAAGACGACACGCACCTGCGAACGTGGTCAGGACAGAATCTGCCACTATTGGGCTCTGCCAACGTGCAGGTTAACTACAACGGCCAGACCCATACGCTACCTCTGCTTGTTGGGAAGGGCACAGGATCAAGCCTTCTAGGGAGAAATTGGTTTTCTCCACTAGGCGTGATGAAATGGAGTAAACATCAAAACGCCGATGCGCTAAGCCGTCTGCCACTAGACGCAACTGTTGACGGACCATTTCCACCAGGAGACGTTCTGATGTTCGAAGCACTGCCAGAACCTCCGCTTACAGCAGGCACAGTTGCAGCATCTACGCAGAAGTGCGCAGCTCTCCGGCTAGTTTACACAGCTGTTCAACAAGGCAACGTGCATAAACTCAAAGGGGACAACTTCGACGCTTACCGCAGGCGAGCTACAGAGTTGAGCACCCATCGCGGCTGCATCATATTTGGGTCCCGAGTTGTGATGCCGAGAGAACTACGCGCACAAGCTATGTCTCTCATCCACGCCGGACATCGGGGCATCGTTGCAATGAAAAAGTGTGCCAGAAGCTACATGTGGTGGCCTGGCATTGACAACGACATCGAAACAGTGGTGCGAGAATGCAAGCCTTGCCAGAGCAGCCGGAGCGCCCCGCCGAAAGCTCCTGTCCCAGAATGGGAAAAGCCAGACACACCATGGCACACACTGCACATTGATTTTGCAGGACCAATTGAGGGCTGCACTTTCCTTGTGGTCGTAGATGCCTACACAAAGTGGCTTGAGATAAGGCAAATGGGACAGACGACTTCGGCAGCAGTCATTGACAACCTCCGATCACTATTTGCAACGTTCGGCCTGCCGCGCAAGGTAGTGTCGGACAACGGAACACCGTTTGTGTCTGCGGAGATCCTCAAGTTTTATCGCGACAACGGGATCTCATCAGTTACATCGGCCCCCTACCACCCAGCGACAAACGGACAAGCCGAGCGCTACGTAGCCGAGCTAAAACGCGCCCTTGAAAGAGATCAGACAGGCTCGCTGCAGCGCCGCCTTGCGCGCTTTCTCTTCAAGCAGCACACGACGGTTCAGAGCACAACAGGCGAGACCCCCTCGAAAATGATGTTCGAGCGTGAAATGCGAACCCAGCTCACAGCCATCCTCCCCGAGCCAAAGGCAGAGACGTTCCGGGAAGAAAAAGCAATTCCGCGCTGCGGCACGCTTAATGAGGGGCAGCGCGTCCTCGCCCGACAGTTTCTGAAAAAGCCACGCTGGGAGGAAGCTACAATTGTCAGACGCATAGGCCAGCGCTCTTGGCTCGTCAACATACATGGCACAGTAGCACGCCGACATCTCAACCAGCTGCGTAGATTTACGACGCCGTCTGAGAGCTGTCCGCCAGCGGAGAGAACACGTGCACCATGTTCCCACATAGCCTGGCACCTCTTCCCGGAAGAAGAGACTTCGCCCAGGACAGACCTAGGAGACACAGCGAACAACAGCCAGCCTACAAGTGTTTCTCCCCCGAGCGCACAAAGCCAGCGCGCCTCCACGCGTGAGCGCCGACCCCCTGCACGATACCAGGCAACTTTCTAAGGGGGAAGGAAGTGTTGTGTCCACTTATTGCTTTTGTGTGTGTGCGCCCCCTCCTAACGACCACTCGCATTCCCCTCCTAACGACAGTTCGCATCCTCCTCCTAACGACCACTCAATCCTCCTCCTAACGACCACTCAATCCTCCTCCTAACGACACTTGCCCTTCGTCGCACGCTGTCGCCAGATGCCCCCCCACGGTGCGCCCCCGCACCCTCCTCCTGTTCTGGGAAGCCACTCCCTCCCGTGGACGCTTCTCCGCTCCCCCCTTTCTTCGGGCGGCCAGTTCGGCTCCTGCCTCGGTCGACGCTGGTCGCACCCTCATCGGCTTTAAATAAACGAAGTCTAAAAGTACCGTGTGCGTCTTTCGCTGCATTCAACACAGCGACCGGACACGACAATAATATAATATAATAAATATAATATAATATAATATAATATAATATAATATAATATAATATAATATAATATAATATAATATAATATAATATAATATAATATAATAGTTTATTTTTCCTCTTTTACAAAGGAAAGGAGCAACCGCGAAAAAGCTATAGTGCACTTTACGCGGTTTTCACTTCTTAGGCGTTTAGACGGTTGAAAACATCACGTATATCCTAGTCAGACCTCCTGTACATTACAAGCACACCTATATTTTCCGGTATTTAAAAAGAAACGCATCAGTTCCGCAGCCTAAGCGCCACAGGAAATAATAGATCACTGAGCTCCCTTGCAGTCACCATTCCAAGAAATGAGTTTGACCAGCCTTCCAAGTTAATTGCTTTCTGTAAATCAGTTTCCATCTCTCAGCTTCCAAATGATTCGAAAGTTTCCGATGCTTCACCGTGAGAGAATAGAGTCATAGCTCTTTCTGCGCCGCTTATCGAAACCCGCATCCTCCGTGACTGTATATATGTATGCCGCACAACTATTGCCGCAGGCGGGGCAGATTGTGATGACGTCAAAAGGGTCAAGTGACATGCCACCTGCTTTTCCGCTCACAAATGACACCGCCGACACGGAAAACGCCGGATATTCTGCATAACGGGAGCCGTGATACACCTGATATACCACTCAATTACGCAGAAAATCATGAATAATAAAGCATAGCTACGACTAATAATGCAAAACAGTGGTCGCACATTTGCGCACGTGATTCGCAAAGCGACTGTCATTTTTCTTATTGAAATACGTATTCTCTCCTGATTCTATTTAATCAAAAATCCGTCATAACACATCTTTGCTAGTTTCAGAGGCACGGAGGCCCGTAGCATCGATCAGGTTGAAAGGTTACGAACTCTGGGGCTGGCGGCTGGAAAATGGGTTTGTGTGCACACGTTAATGGGAGCATCCAGATTGGATAAAAATGATTCAATTACTGCTGCCGAACTTTTGCTGTGCAACTTTTCAGAAGGTCGAAGGGCCCCGCCATATTGGACACTGGGCAGCGCTCGTAGCATAGGAAAGAACTCACCCCACACCTCAACAAAGCGATTAATAAGAAGATTGTACAAAGGACTGTAGCGGCAGCTGCTCGCTTCCATTTAATGCCCCCCCCCCCTCCTAAATTATAGACGATCAGTGCGATTGATGGGGCTCACTATGCGTTGGCATTAGAGTTCCCACCAGTTTCAGACCGTGCGAGCGGGTGGCAAGGACCAGTCCGTAAATCACCATATGACACGCCATACCCCCGCTCCACTCTCCCGATACAATCCAGCAATCGCAATGGGACACGCCGTACGTACGTACATATGGTCCTCTCTCCCCCAACTGCCACCTCCCATCCTCTCTTTGCCTTTCCTCTCCACCCTTTCCCTTAATAGCGAAAAAGAGGATTTCACCCTCTCCACTCCACCATCTACCAACTGAAGGTACGTACGTACGGACGGATACATGTTTCCGACAAAAGTTTCTAACGCTACCATGTTAAAACAAATTTAGCAGCTGACACAGAGTGGAACGAGCGATCAGAGCTATAGCCGGTGATTACCACCGCAACTTAACTCGTTTGCTACTGCCCCAGAACTGTCATGAGCAAACATAAAAAAAAACTCCCTAGCCGGGGAATGATTGGGCAGATTTGTGGCTGAGGGGTAGTGCATTCTGAAAGGGTAGCGAGACCGCAAGGTGTCCATGCAAGAGTAGGTAACATAGCACATATGTACTATAAAGTCGTCAGACTTAGTGCTGCGCGATGGGGCATGCGGATGGGATGACGACACCGACCACACGAGAGCGGTGGAAGAAATCATACAGAGCTGGCATTGCAAATCAACAAAAAAAGTAGTGAGATCAGCCAAGTGCGGCTCGTCTATTTATTTATTGGGCACAACTTTCGCCCCCAATATTGGAGGCAATGTACAGCCAGCGACGACACACTAACACCCCCCGCTGCCGAGGAGGCGAGGGTGGCATGCCGCCATCCCACCGGCCGAGGGTGCGAACCAATGGGAGCCAAGAGGCTGCGCCATGCATCCTCAGGTACCGACAACTCCCACAGATTACACACCCACCGCCTGCCAGAACCGAGCGTAGTGCCTCGAGTCACTCAGCCACGATTCTGGCTGCTTCTTTGTAGCTTACTGTTACAAATATGTCTACTAGTTTCTCTGAACTGTCTAGATAAAAAATATTTAGTGAGATCAGCCAAGTGCGGCCCGCCTGTTTATTGGGCACACAGCTGCGGTCGATCAGCTGGACTCGGCTGCAGCCTACTTTCGCCCCCAATATTGGAGGCAATGTACAGCCAGCGACGACACACTAACACCCCCCGCTGCCGAGGAGGCGAGGGTGGCATGCCGCCATCCCACCGGCAGAGGGTGCGAACCAATGGGAACCAAGAGGCTGCGCCATGCATCCTCAGGTACCGACAACTCCCGCAGATTACACATCCACTGCCTGCCAGAACCGAGCGTAGTGCCTCGAGTCACTCAGCCACGATTCTGGCTGCTTCTTTGTAGCTTACTGTTACAAATATGTCTACTAGATTCTCTGAACTGTCTAGATAAAAAAAAATTAGTGAGATCAGCCAAGTGCGGCCCGGATGTTTATTGGGCACACAGCTGCGGTCGATCAGCTGGACTCGGCTGCAGCCTACTTTCGCCCCCAATATTGGAGGCAATGTACAGCCAGCGACGACACACTAACACCCCCCGCTGCCGAGGAGGCGAGGGTGGCATGCCGTCATCCCACCGGCCGAGGGTGCGAACCAATGGGAACCAAGAGGCTGCGCCATGCATCCTCAGGTACCGACAACTCCCACAGATTACACAACCACCGCCTGCCAGAACCGAGCGTAGTGCCTCGAGTCACTTAGCCACGATTCTGGCTGCTTCTTTACAGCCTACTGTTACAAATATGTCTACTAGTTTCTCTGAACTGTCTAGGGAAAAAAAATTACAACCCGTTACATCTTAGAAAAACGCAGCGTGAAAAACGAGACACAGAAAAGGTGAAGACAGGACACGAGCGCTTTCTCACGACTGAAATCTTCTCGACATTGTCACGTCGTGAATTTCTCACGACGACACGCGCTCGTGTCCTGTCTTCACCTTTTGTGTGTCTCGTTTTTTTCGCTACATTTTTTTTAAAATGCAATTACTCCGACTAGCCCAGTTTAGCTTACTTGTACAACCTGTTACCTTCAAGTTACTACGAACATTTAGCACAAGGTGGTGACTCCACGGATGATGTCAAGCATGACTTCCACTGTCACTGAACAAACAGTATAGCGGAAGCGGACAAGGTCTTTTCTATAATGTTTGTTGCGTCGGATCCAGAACGGATATAAGCAGCCCCTAAAATGGTGGGTATGGAACCGTTCTTCTATAGCTTTGCACATGCTATCAAACCTGGTGTCAAATTCTTCACCCCCGCGCTCCGCACGCAGTGCGAATTGTTGCCTGCGGCCCAAGTTCGACGAGAGGGGTGCTACAAATGATTGAACGAATTCGGGGTGGGCTGGAGTGCACTCCGCATAATCGTCTGGTTTAGGATGTCTGTCTGCCTCGTGTTGACCTTTGATGGTGGGTGAAGTCCTGGGTAGTGTGTCTGCACGGTCGCCGTGCTTTCTAGCCGCCATATTTGTAACCCTTCTGTCAAAACTTTAGAGCCCAGGGGGTTCGCAGAAGGGGCAGTGTCTCTCCATTCTTTAACTATTGTGTGTTGCCTCACTTTATTAACTCGTTATTATATCGAGTTCCATCTTCTCATCATCATCGTCGGCCTGACCACGGCCACTGCAGGGCAAAGGCTTCTCCCATGTCTCTCCAATTAACCCTGTTCTTCGCCAGTTGCGGCCACTGTATTCCCGCAAATTTCTTAATCTCATCCGCCCATCTAACTTTCTGCCGCCCCCTGCTACGCTTGCCTTCTCTTGGAATCCACTCCGTTACCCTTAAGGACCAGCGGTTATCTTGTCTTCGCATTATATGCCCTGCCCAAGCCCGCTTCTTTCTCCTAATTTCAACTAGGATATCATTAACCCGCGTTTGTTCTCTCACCCACTCCGCCCGCTTTCGATCTCTTAACGCTACACCTATCATTTTTCTTTCCATAGCTCGCTGCGTTGTCCTTAACTTGAGCCGAACCCTGTTTGTTAGCCTCCATGTTTCTGCCCGATAGGTGAGTACAGGTAAAATACAGCTGTTGTATACTTTTCTCTTGAGGGATATTGGTAAACTGCCATTCATGATCTGAGAGACCCTGACAAATGCGCTCCACCCCATTCTTATTCTTCTAGTTATTTCCCTTTCATGATCCGGATCGAGGGTTAATTGAGTTGTTTATAGAAGGTTGCGGCCAAATACTACACCAGGGTGGCCAAATCATGCTCTGGTGAGGAAATTCGTTGGCGGTTCTCGAGATCAGGCCGTACCCCAGACCTGTTCGTAGGTTCCATCTCCTACATAATAATAAACATGACGTCAGGCATCCTTTATCAAGGTAAATTAAACTGTGTCCCAGGAACACACATTTTATCATTAACATGACCGTCTTAAGAGCCTCCTTTACTTGCGTCATTTCATCTTCTACGTCACTTCACAAGTGCTGATCAATTTTACGGGCGTTATTAACGAAAATCATATTGTAGCCGAGCTAGTTAGTTTAATATAGTAAGCCTTAAAGGTTTTCGTTCGAGTAACCTAAACCAATCATGTCTCAACAGAGGTCATTGATTGACTAACCCTTTTTCATGGGCACGATTAGCATAATTGAAACAGACTGTGCGCAAGTTTTTTAATGCAGTCAACCACTTTTCGCGTATACATGCATGTTTATTAAGCTGCCCATGTCAATACGAGTTTTATATGCATTAAACAAATGCATCTTTAAACAGTAGAGACAAGAAAATATAAACTAATTCAATGAATATTTGAATATGTAACTGAATAAATAGACTCGATGTTTTGCCTCCTCGCCGTACCCTGCCCGTTACTCAAAAATAAGTGGACGGAGACGCCACTGAATACGACGCGAAGCAGGGAAAACTAGGCGGATACTACCTCTGTTGTAAAAAAAAGAAAAGATTCCCAGAGGTTTCGTTCTTCGCCTGGCTGAAGAAGCGTTAGCTATACAGTGTCCGGCTACCCCACTCAGGCAGTGCACGCTATAAGCTGAAACGGTTTTTTGAGAATTCGAAGTTATTCAAGAATTCGAATCTATCAAGCCTCTAGATAAACCATGCAAAGTATTTTTGCACTACCATTTAAAATGGTGACATAATCGTCGATTAAAAGCGCGACGATGTTTAGGCTTCTCCTCACTAAGTTGGAGGACTGCGAGGAAACTAGCCAGTGACGTCATTGTTGTCAAAATTATTATGTCCGCTGCATGTTGCTGTGCGTCGTCATATGGCACCAAACAATGCATTGTGAGCGTCACTTTCGATGGCGTCGGTTTTCTTCCATCATGGAATAACCGTTTCCTCGCTGGAAACGTGGCGCCGTCATACCTGACGTCATTATCGGGGTCTCTGCCCGTCGCTGTGCACTTCAGAGAAGCCTGAACGTCGACGACGACTTTATTCGGCAATTACGCCACCATTTCAAATGATAGAGCTGAACGATTTCGCAGGCTTTACCAGCACATTTCGCACATTCGGCAACCTTAAACTCATCTAAAACCGCTTCAGTTGCTCTTTAAGGCATACCTGTGACCACGTGACCAGAGGTAGAACATTCTTTAGACTTAACATGAGAGTGTCCTTAAGAGCTCGGGAGCCCAAGGGCTACGCTGCCGTCCAGCAACAATCGAAGCGTTAGTCTTCACCAGGCGACATGATACGACTCGTAGACGATCGAGGTTTATTCCGCAGAATTAAAGCTCGTCATGCAGCTACCCCTGTATTTCAAAGACAGCCCAAGCAGGTGCATGCTCGTAGCTCACGCACCAGCATTGCGAGTGTAAACCGTCCATGCCCAGGTGCAGATGCGTGTCCTTGAAGAGTCCTGCGACGCCTTCCAGCACGGAACGCATGGCGGCGAAGGTGTGCTCCCGGCTCGGATCTAGCACTCGAGATGGAGTCCCAAGTGGCCCGCCCTTCGTCTTGTTTCCGTGGCACAGCGTCAACAACCCTGCGGACATGTAGTACAGTATGCATGCAGGGAAGAATGGCAGACTTTTCCGTCTGAAAAAGGAAGCGACAGAGGAATGAGGAGCAGAGCGACGGACCCCACAGCGGCTGAGGTACAGTGCGTGTAATACTTACAGGGAACACAGCAAAGCGTAGCTGTTGCCGAAAAGCGCATGCGCAGTAAACGCGGCTTTTCGCACATGCGCCTGGGGCGCCGATCCTCGGCAGTTCTCGGCGGCAGCGCCTCGCAAAGCGCGGCCGCCATGCGTTGTTGTATTCCCTGTAAGTATGGCACATACTGTACAGCGCGCACTGTTGCCCTGTCACCATGAAGGTGGCAAGGCAACGTGTAAAGCTCGGAGTGGCAGCTAGGAACTCAGCTAGCGATAACCGGAGCACACTCACACTAGGTGGTCGCGGGCGATAAAGCACGAGGAGGCACAATCACGCTACTCCAGCAGCATAGCGATAACCGTGAGTCCAGGGCAATCACACGATCGATTTTCACGGTCACTGTGGCCCGCGGACGCTTGGTGCCGGCACGGAGGCAACCAGCAGCGCTGTCATGCTTCCGCAGTTGAGGAAAGTCGACTGCGCGGACTCTTTTGATTAGCCGCTGCATGCGTTCATGTGTTAAAATCAGGCGTTTCCTTGCATTGAAATGCGTGCAGTTATGACGGGACTGAAGCGCCAGCTCAAATGAACGTTATTTCTTTGCATGGCGTCAAGTAGTTAAGCTGTCGCCAAAGATATACTTGAAATAGTGACTTTAAGAGCATGTTTTTGTATTCCAAGACGGCTTTAGGAAATGAGTTTCTTTGCCACGCAGTTGGTTACAGCCATCTATAACTCTACTGCTGAATTGGATAAATAAGAGCAATTGGATGCATTTTGTTTACTTCGGCAAAGCATTCGGCAAGATTTCATGTAATAAACTTTTTGTCAAGTCCAGATGGGTGTACCTTTAGCCCTATAGTACACAGTTTTGCTTCGTACCATAAAAATCGAACTCAATTTGCGGAGACAGTCGGTTTCTGTTCCCATTTCCACTCACGCCTGTCGTCCCTTAGTGAAGCGAACTGAATGCACTGTTGTTCTTGGTTTTCGCTAATGATACAGTTTGTTCGATTGATCAAACTATTTTATTTGTCGAAGATTGTATGCTTTCATTCTCTCATTAAACACCAACTTGAATATTGACGGCGCTCGATGGCGTGAACGGCCTGTGACCCGTGTAAATCCGTTTACGTGTACACCGGTTACATTGCCTGCGACCAGTATACAAAAAAAAATATAGAAAATTTAAGATGCGCAATTACGAGCTGAGAGATTCATTTAGAATAAATATAAGAGGTCTGATTTCCCATCTGCTTAACGACCATTAGACAAATAAAACCCCTTCATATAAGGTGAAAATCGCTGGATTAGTTTTCCTCTACTCACTTCTCGATGCGAAGTTGGGAATTTCACCTTCATCTCGTGTCACATTAACGACATCATTATATCCACACCTTAGCATCACATTTAGCAAGAAGAAACTTCAGATTTCCCACGAATTTGTTGCTTGAAGCGATTATACTCAGTGAAAATTTCTAGAAGTATGCGTATATATATAACACCGCTCCTTGGCTCGGCAGCTCGCTTGCGATCTAGAGCGTCGTTCCAGAGACCACGGATGCTCGCCATTCTCGCAAGGCGTTCTGTTGTTGCTATATTTTTCGATTTCATGATTACGCATGCCGTGTTGTTCGAACGCAGCATCAAATCCCTCGAGAGGCTCTATAGAACGTATGTGAAGGCTCTGGGTTGTGAGATGGGCAGTCTGGTCCACGTGCTGGAGATTCAGAGCTCCAGGAAGATTTTGGGTCGGTATAATATAGCTTTTCCATCTTGAATGCATGTAATTTTTTTTTTCCTTTTTCGTTCACTGATCAGATGAAACAACTCCATGCTCCCGGTTTCCCTCGACTTCAGCCAATGACGAGGAGGGTTCGCTGGATGTAGCGTCGCTTAAGATAACCACAAAAAGTGAAAAAAAAAGAAGAAAATGATGGTCTATTTGTGTAGTTAGGCCAAGTGCGAATTAGGCGCGCTAGCAGTTCGGTTTTCACTTCGGTTCCGGTGTTCAGATCGTGTTCACTGATGGCATTTGTTCGGATAGCGATTATATAGATGGGTGGAAAGACAAAGCCAGAGCCACAGACAGCGACAAAAACAGACAGACAGACAGACAGACAGACAGACAGACAGACAGACAGACAGACAGACAGACAGACAGACAGACAGACAGACAGACAGACAGACAGACAGACAGACAGACAGACAAACAGACAGACAGACAGACGATAGACATACAGACAGACGACAGACAGACAGACAGACAGACAGACAGACAGACAGACGACAGACAGACGAGACAGACGACAGACGACAGACAGACGAGACAGACATAGACAGATGACAGACAGACAGACAGACAGACATACATAGAGACAGACAGACAGACAGACAGACAGACAGACAGACAAACAGACAGACAGACAGACAGACAGACGATAGACATACAGACAGACGACAGACAGACAGACAGACGACAGACAGACAGACAGACAGACGACAGACAGACGACAGACAGACGACAGACAGACAGACAGACAGAGAGACAGACAGACGATAGACATACAGACAGACGACAGACAGACAGACGACAGACAGACAAACGACAGACAGACAAACGACAGACAGACGACAGACAGACGAGACAGACGACAGGCAGACGAGACAGACATAGACTGATGACAGACAGACAGACGGCAGACGACATATGACATACTACAGACGACATACGACAGATGGACGGACGGACAACGGATCATGGGCCTGCTTACCGGGGAACGCCATGCCCATCACCCGTGCGTGTTCCGGGGAAGGGACTTCCGGGACGACGCGTATCCCACGCAGCCGCGCGTACTCGACCACTTCCTCGACGTCTTCCGGGTGGTACACGTGCCGAGGGGAGTACGCCGCCTGCGTGGGTTTAGTTTCAGGCACGGTCGCAGCCGCACAGTGTAAAAAAACGGTTGTCCGTGCTTGCGTGCGTTGCGCCGACCTATAAATTTTTTCAAATTTTAGGCTTTCACCCTTTTATTTTCCAAGAAAAAAGAATGATGGGAGGAAAGGTAGAAAACAAGTAATAGAGAAAGCAAGAAGTAAGGGCAGGGAAAGGCGAAAGAAACTCAATGAGGCAACCATATCGAAACACACGAGAAAATTTGCTGCCACGAAACATATGCCTGTAATATTTTGGTACCTGACAACAGAAATTCTTGTAGTAACAACAGGGTTTTGTGTAGTATTCAACAGTCTTCTGTCGTAACTACAGAGCCAGTTCTGTCGCAACAACAGACAACTTCGCGGTACTGCAGAAAAATCTGTCGTAAGGACAGGACGACGAAAATTTCTGCTGTATTTTTGGACCAGTTCTGCCGTTTTTTTTTCGACTGGGAAGGAAGAAAGTTAGAAGGAAAAAAATGCACAGGTGGTCACACGAGGTCAAGCGACAAATGTGCGTTAGCAGTATTGGTTGTACATTTCGCTGCTACAATGATTGCCTTCTCGTAGCGGCTTTGAACAGTACTTCGCCGTCGCTTTCATGTTAAGAGGGCTACGTGGGGTTCTCCTGGGTGGATACGTCTTGAAAGTGAAATTGGGTGGATAGGCGGTATGTAGGGCTTTGCGGAGGGTGGAGATGGGTGAAGATTCGGTAGAGTGCAGGTAGCCTGGTCGGTGGCGGCTCCTGGACGGTGAAAGTGGGCGGGTAATGCAGGGTGTCTTCTGCAGTATGGAGGTGCCTGGTTAATGGTGGGTGAAGGTTCTGGCAGGTCTACGTTGGTGGGTTGGGTTTGGTAAGTTTGGTTTAGTGGTGGGTGGTGGACTTTCGAGGAAATGCCTTTAAGTCAAGGACAGTTAGGGTAATGGCCTTTGGGATGAAGGCCTTCACGGTAAACGTCTTCCTGGTAAAGACCTTTAGGCCAAATGCCTTTAGCACGTAAGGACCTTAACTGCCCATCGTAACTAGTGCTACTCCACATATTCCGCGCTAAGCCATGCTAAACCATCCGCAATTTTTTTTCTTCTCCTTCAAACTTAAAAAAATATATAAATTGTAAGTTTCGAAGTTTGGCGTCCCGAAGCGACTCGAGGGTTATGAGAGAAGCAGATGAGGCATGGATCCGGATTAATTTAGACCGCCTGAGCGATCTTTAACGTAGCTTAACAGCGTTTATGCACAACGCTTCCATCGAAATGCGGCCCCCGCGGGTGGGATAAACCTCAAGAACAACTATGTTGAATTACTATTTTTAAATACTCTTACGCTACACTGCCCCATAGGTGAGTACCGGGAGGCTAACAAAGAGGGTTCAGCTTAAGTTAAGAACAACGCAGTGAGCTATGGAAAGGAAAATGATAGGTGTAACGTTAAGGGAGCGGAAGAGGGCGAAGTGGGTGAGGGAACAAACGCGGGTTAATGACATCTTAGTTGAAATCAAGAGGAAGAAATGCGCTTGGACAGGGCATGTAATGCGAAGGCAGGATAACCGCTGGTCCTTAAGGCGGCGGTACCACGCTAGCGGCGGTCAGCAGCCGTTTTTCGTCATGTTTGTGTGAGCGGTGTGGCTCATCCGTTTGCGCTAGAAAAATGATATTGAGCGCATTGTAAAGATAATTGTATCTTCTTTGCGATGGTATGTGTCGCTAAAAGCTATTCACGTTAGTATAATAGCAGTGAGCAACAGAGCGAGGGGCATAAAACGATATTTTTGCTCGACTTGCCTGCGTTGGATTTGCTGTTTACGAAAACTACTGCTCCGAAAAGAAAACTGCTTCTGCAGCTTTTAGATGAAGTGTGACTCGAGGACCTTACAGGCAAGTTATTGAGTTATATTGGGTAGTTATTTAGAACTGGTGCCATAAAAAAGTGTGAAATTTAAAAGAATGACGCATTAATAACTCCTAGTCCAATTCATAAATCACAAATATATTTAGCAGGATTGTAGATAGTACCCATGTTGTTAATTCTTGAAAATTTCATTGAGCTACATGTCATAATTTTTTAGTTTTCATTGTTCAAAGTTGGCCGTAACCTAGAAACTGCGCTTTTTTTTAACCGAACGTTAGAAGCAAGTAAACGTCGTATAGAGAACAAATTTGGCACGCGACATATTTAGGAAATATTCAAGGACCTGCTCGAGGCGGAATTTCGCTATCACAAACAGAACGGTATTACTGCGCCATTCAATTGCGCCATTTTTTGATGCGCCGTAACCTCCGCAAAATACATCCAGCGCGAAAGATCACTGTTATATTCCAGGCTTTTTTGACAGGAACTGAAGTCGCTGGTCTTAATACTACCAGTGATGTAAATTTGGGTATGATAAACGACTCATGTTAGCTCGCACTCGCCCCTTTGTTGGTCGACGGGGCTGCTGCATTTGAATCTCGCGGGCGTTTTGACTCAACAATGGAGTTCCGCCGGTCAACGACAGTGGCGCTGTCAAACATTTTGAAGCAAGACTTATGAGACAGACGACTGACTTCGCTGAAACCTGTCCTGCCTTTCGGTCGTTTCTTCGGCTGCTCAGCAGGCTGTCATCGGCGTATCGTGCTGTTTTGCTTGTTGGTGTTTTTTTTACTGTGCTTTTGTATTTGTGTGCAGCGCCGTTTTTTATCACTTTATCTTGCCAGTTTTTTTTTGTGTGTAAAAGTGTCAAATGGGGAATCGGCGGAAACACCTTCAGCGCAAAAGGTCGACGATGACAAAGCTTCGTACGCGCATGGCTGATGACAGGGCCAAACGCAGGTGAGCCATTCGGACCGCAATTTTGTTATTAGTATGTGCATTGAAGTCCCAACTGTACCTGTGTCGCGTGCGTGAGCTACCTCGTAGTGTGTGTTATCGAGTGCGGTTTTTAATGAACGTGTGTGCAAGATTACCAGTGTCACGGCACTGTGACATTTCGTAAGGCGAGAGTAGAAATCTGCTGCATAATTATTCGTTCCTTAGCTGGGGGCCTGTAGAAGTGGCTCTAAATAGGAGAGTTGAGGGGCTTGTGTTTAGAAATAAGCGATGAGTTTTAAAAGTCAGAGAGGGCATTGAGAGATATTTTATGTATATGACGACTCTCGTCCTGAGCATGCGCACGTCGCGGGTTGGATCCAGATGTGGCAGATGGAATTTTTTTCTTCATTCCGCTCTGAAGTAAGTCTATAAACTGTTGGCATTTCTAAAAAATCTACTCCAGCTTATCTAGGGCGATAAAATCACCTGCTGATTCTGCATTGCGCAAAATATTTCGCGTTTGCGTTTTGCATTCCTCCTGAGCTCGTTAGGAGCTCGCAGTGCGTGGAAGCGGCAGTTTGCGTTGTGGGGGATGGACACCTTTCTATGCGAGTGGCATTTGGCAGCTTATGTGTAGATTATGATGAGGGAGGGGCAAAGCGTGATGAAAAATCGTACAAGCGCACTGCGAGCCGTAGCTACTGCAGATACCTTAGTACCGGTGAAAAACTGTAGTTCTTAGCACTTGAAATTTTTTGCTGAGGACGTTCAATTTTCTTCATTCATGCACCTAGCACGCGCCTATGATGCTGATTATCTTCTAGTTTCGTGCTAGGAGGGCGGTACTTTTAAAGAAATATAATTGTGCTCGTGAAATTCACTGCATAACTGTGGCTAGAGAAATGCGCTAGTCAGTGCATGCTTCTGTTTCGTATTCACTGCAAGTAAATTTTTCTTCTCCTACTTCGCTGCAAGAATAAGTTGCTTGTGCGTATACCTCTTCAGTTAATCATCCCGGCGATCGTGAAGTACAATTTAGGGATGTCGAAGAAGCCCAACTTCTCATTTTTTATTGTCTGTAGTGTTGAAAAGGGGCCAGAGAGCAAAACTTGTGTTGCTTTTGAGCACTGACATTTCCTGTCACTTCCTGAAAATAGACTCGCATATTTATTTATTTATTTATTCATATGACATTGGTATGGATTGTTTGCTTGCAGGCAGCCACCATGATGTGCGGGGGAGTTGTGCAAGGCATCTGAACGTGCTTAGCAGATGTTGCAATAAAATGGTCCTGTTTTTATAAGGAACATGCGTTTGTCTTTTGAAAATGCACATCAATGGAAGTGAATGAAGCCTTCCGCTTTTGCCTCTACCAGTGGCGAAGTGCATGTGTGGACAGTGCGATTTCACTAGCATTGTAGTGAATGCAAAATCATGCCCCCAAAATTACATGTCAATCACACACTGCAAGAAAAAAGAATGCACGGATAACATTCTTGAAAGGTATATGGGAGCGTAGCTGGTGATATGCATGCGCACAATGCAGCAAAACAATGCCAGCATCTCTTGCCATTGTTCGCACTGCATGAAATACCAGTACCTTCCCTCAGTGGTGTGCAAACCACGGATACCGAAATCGTTAGAAATGCAATTAGTTGTCAGTCTCGGCTACAGGGTATTATGATTCAAAACTAGCTCTTGTAAATGGCGCGGTTTCCGGAAGAGCTGCTCCGCAATAGTACAGCGACATTTACTGCGCATGGCGCTGCACGAATGCGCGTGTAGTGTCTAGATAGGAGTAGGTGAGTTGCATAAATATGGAAGTCTGCTATGGTGCGCTTGCTGCTCGCACCGCTGGCACTTCCTCTATGTGCACGTGCCAACCTGCTCGCGGGTGCTCAAAAGGGGTGGTGTCCCTCGTTGTTAGTCATGGCTGGAATTCCGCTCCGGTCAAGAATGGAGAAAATTGTGCTTCGGGCGTGCGGGGCAGCTTGGTGCATGCGAGTGAGAGGGGGAGCTTGCGGAGCGGGCAGCATAGTGTCTGTGGTGTGTGTGTGTGAGAGAGAGAGAGAGAGAGCGTGCTCGCCCTCTCCCGAAGTGCGCGCCTCACGTGTCAGGTCGCCTGCAACGCGAGGCTGCTGGGAGCTTTCACGGTCCTCCCCACTGGCTGTATCGCCTCGCGTAATGTAAATACAAGCAGGTGGGAAGGTATTCCCTCCTCTTCCCCTCTCTCTGTACCCTTTGTTTTCCCCCTCACTCTCATCTCGCTTTCCATTTCCTTCCCCCAGCCCCAGCTCAGGTGCTTCTAGACATGATAGCAGATGCCGGTGCTGGCAAGAATCCTTTTACCTTCCTTTTCATTTACAATAAAAGCCACTCACTACTACTACTCAGGATAGTTCCGTGAACACGAGGGGCCGAGAGCTTCCGGTGAAATTTCTTGGAAACCGGTATGAAGTCCTTTGGCTGCGTGGTCTGTGGATGACATTGGTGAAAACATTTCGTCTAAGAGCTATTTTTCAGCAGATTTCGAAGCCCTCTCACCAACACCATCAAGGACTTCAGGATAATTCAGCAAGGCTATGCGGGAAGCAGGTTTTACATGGCAAATTGTTTTTTGACCTGGTTTACAAAGCGGGGAACATAAAATGACGTTAGTGTCGATCCGTATTCATAAATTAGAAGAAAGACTATAAATATTTTCAAAATGGTGCTTGTCTACCTGATAAACATTTACGGCCAGATTTTCATTAGCGTGGTTATAAAAAAAACCTAACTGGAAGGGGCCGGAACTACATTTCACCAGATCTGACGAACGCTTCAGCCTCTTGCTCAGGACGGTTCCTCATGCTTGTTTACGAAAAAGCATACAGCAGCAGCATGCTTGCATTGTCTTCGCATTCCGGCCTTGAAATAGCATTTGCCACAGCGGTTGCTTTTGTGTGCATGTTCATGAAACGTGAAAAAAATCTGCCATCATATACACAGACATCTATTTTCCTGAATATTTCATGAAATTATAAGATATTACGGGAGTAGGCATTGCAGTGGTGTTTGTAATAAAAATCTTTAGCGCGGCACCGAACCCTTGCTCTCACCGTCGTGGTGAAGCGGTGCGTTGCGCGTTTCTTTCCAGGAACGACGCTTGCTCGGTCAACAACTGCGGGGGTGGAGGGAATGTACACTGCCCGGTATGCTTGCTCATGGATGCAGCTGCGGACATATAACAAGACGAAAATAGCTACACACACACAAATACGCGAGGCCTTGCGAGCCTTGCGCGAGTGCGTTTGTTGAGTCCATGTGGAGAAAGAAAACAAAGCAGTGTGCAGGGGCGTTATTGTTCATTTCCCCTATCCCCCTAGCTGACAGAGTCCCATTATCTAAAAGCGACCGTCCACCCGGAAAGGCGTGTAGTCGATTTTTTTTTTTTTTTTCGGCAGCAGTGGAGAGAAATGAGGGCTGAGAGCCTACATGTTGCGCCGCCGGGGTGGGGGTGTGTGTGCGCTGCAGGAAATCCAGAAATATGAGTTTACCGTAGGAACTTCGTCCAGCGTACTTGTATATACGTGACGATAATTCACGGTTTTAAACCCTAATTTCTGAAAATGAAGTGGCATCATGTTTGAGTAGTAATTGCTACATTTTGATAGTTTTCAAATGCAATTTAGTGACTTTTCAAAAATGGTTTACCGTACATGTATGATCACACAAGTCAAAGCTGTTTTTGAAACTGTGCCATTTTCCGTGTTTGTGCGCGTGCGTGCGGGGATTTATACCCCTGTCACACGGGCAACTTTAGTGATACTTTCACGAAGTGAACGAATGGCACTTCCATTGCGCTGTCACATGGCAAAATAGGTGCTATTTGAAAATCATGATAGTGACGATGGGTGTTGCAGGTAGTGACGATCGGTGCTGCAGCACATTGTGAAAACTAGTTTGTTTTCGCAAATACTTGGAGAATATTTCATAGCAAATGTAATTGCTAAACGAACAGAGCCATGTTTCCGCTGATGAAAAACCTTTGAAATGTCGCCATGTAACTTCGAGAGTACTCCTAGGGAGCTATCGAGAAAGTACAATAGTACAATTTAGGGGTTCGCAGCCGACCTTCTGTAGCAAGGCAGCAGAGGCTAGGCAGGAAATGAAAAGAAACTGGCTTTGCGCTCGTGACGGCAGGAGTAGTTTACCCCATAATCAGCGCATAAAAAGCTTTCTTGACTGACCGTCGCCCCGACTGCTTTCCTTCGCCACTTCGTACCAGAGCCCGAACAATGACCAGCCCACTTGCCACTGCGCAGTGACAAAGATCAGTCTCCTTCAATACGTGGTACATTGCTGACGACACGCTGTCGCTCCGCCACAGAATGGTCTTGGAGTAGAACGCCTCCGCTTATTTTTCATGCAGACTACTTCCGTACCTTCGTGCCGGCTTGGCAACCTTTCTCGGCCACGAGACAGCTCAGCGGTTTGTGCACACGTAATGGGCGTAGAAAAAGCACCAGTGCGAAAAGAGGCATGGTGAATGCTTTGCGGATTGTGCAGTTGGTGTGGTATATGAAATTCGCAGCATGAGAGCACTCAAAATCGCTAGAAAAGGGAACTGGATCTAATTTACCTCTTCACTGCGCAGAGTGGAAATGTGAGCCGGCGCTTGACAGCATCAAGGTTCTTGGCAGGAGTCGCGAATAAGACAGCGCGCGAGGTTCTTTGGGGCTTTTCTCATTGCAAAGGAGCCGCATGTTGTAGTGATTGTTCTGCTGCTCTTCGAAATAAGTAACCCGCATTCATTATATGTTTTTTTCATAATCACCAGGCCTTGATAGCAAATGACTTCTAATAAAGAAGTCCTTTCTGCGTGTTATGGATTTATTGTTATGCGCTGAAAGCGTTCTGTCGCTTTTGTTGTTTCTTGTTTGTTGTTCTTTTTGCCGATTTATTGTATATCACTGTATTTTGCCATGATTTTCTGACGCTGCTTCTGCAAAGATACTTTTGTACAATAAGCAGGAAACCGGAACTTGGAGATCGACGGTCAGATTGAAGATGCTGAAGTCGTTGCAAACTGTGATTCCACGAAGGAGGGTTGATGTGATAGCAGTTGTGCGCGGATCGTGTGACTGATCAGTGCCCTGTATATATTTGAGCCCCAGACTTGTGAATAAACAATTGGTAGTCCAGCCACTTTATTGTCTGTTTCTCTTTTCCGGTTTTTATATTTTTGGATGGTTATTTATTTCTCATAATAAAGAGTTTTAGTTGTTGCAGTTTTTGTGTTACGCAGGAGTGCTGAAGCGGGCACAGCTCTCATCATGAGAAATTAGTTGCTAAGTTGAGCTTTGCGTTTCGAGTAGACATGTAGTATGCAGTCTTCCTCGACTAGCCTGACTTCCAGGACTATTGAGGATTTGAGGGCTCTAGGAGGCTCGTTTGTGGCAACCCTGTATCCCGGTAGCCGATCAACGTGCACATCGTACAAAAAATGAGGGTGCCAACAGGGGTGCCCTAACAGTGCTCATAAGGCATCAACTGGAGGGTACTGACAAACTATGCCTCTCTTGTGCCTCTGGAGTGGATGCCATTATCAAATTTTCTGGGCAAGTGGCTTATCACGCTTTTGTCACGTGAATAACCTTTATAACAACTATACAGTCAGGTGTGGCTGAAGAAGCAGGTTCGACATCCGTGCGCGTGGTTGGTAGATTATGTTATTTTTTCAAAATGTTGATATGATCTGTTTAGACTTATGCCTTCGCTCCACTGTTGTTTCTTTTGGAACAGGCATGTTTCTTCAGAAAAATAGTTGCCGCTACGGATATCGAGTATGCTGCTGTGCCGGCCCAAGATGGCTCGCACATGACGTTAGAGACTCCGGCGTACCGCGTGTCGCTGCCAAGGCGCAGGGGTTAGCGCATCAGGTGACTGCAACACTTCGCGAAAAAGTAAAAAAATAAAACCGTACTGCCGGTTGGCGTATTTATTTCTCGCTTCCAGGGTATTTTTTCGCGCAGTTTTTTGAACACGATAGACGAAATAAGTGTTACTGCAAAATTTGCAGTTGGACTGCAGTTGGACCCTTGAGGCCTCTTACTCAAGCGCTTTTTTGAACGTACTATCACGATCAAAAGAAATGCGATCAGAGCGCAGGTCGAGCTGAGTATTCGAAAGAGCAACTTTTGAGAAGGAAAACCGAGACTCCTCTGCTCTCTTCCTCGATTTTTTTTTTCACATTCCCTCAAAATGCGGACTCAACTCGACTTCTGTCCGGCTCATGTATTTACGGGATGAATACCCTGTGTTGGCTGACGCTCTTACAACCGGTTCCGTTGCGCAGTTTCCACAGCTATTCTAAAAGAATTTTTTTTTTCAGCGAGAGAGCTGCCGGGCGCTCCGTGTTAGAAGGAGCACAGGGAACGCTGTGAGTAGCGAGAGAGGAGGCGGCCAGAGATGATTATCCTAGGGCGAAGACACGATCTTGAACCCCTGCCTCGCGCTATGGCTCATCGGTTGAGAAGCGCTGTCCTGAAACGCCGCCATATATTTCGCATCGGCTCCTGGACAATGCAGACCACTGGGAGGCCAGATCTGCGAATTTCCGCTACCTATCACCGAAATTCACTTATTGTGCAAGGATCGATTTGCCCCAGACCTCAGCGTGAGCACAAAATGTTTTCTTATGCTAGAGCAAACACGAAACAGAGCAGCAGAAGCGATTTCAGTTGAAAAGTGACGTGAAAGCAGAAGTCCACTGATTTTGCGGACATCAGCTAGAGGACTACCACGGTGCGTATAGCTCTAACTTCCCGCATTCCCCGGAATGGAGAAAAAATGAGCCTTTTAATATACAAATTTACTACACAAACAGTACAAAAAGATGGGAGGGAGTTGGGGGGTAGTGCAATATCCACATTCGATCGCTTATTTTCTAGACAGATGCTGCCGCACGCTCACATCCGTGTTCACAAGACAGCAGGGAATCAGAACTGTTGGAATTGTCAGAATTTCGTGCTGATCACTAACGATATCAGAAAAGCAGGAACGTTGCCTCGTGTGGCAACAAAATGCAGTTCCAATGAATGGATGGAAATGCTATGCTAAGGCCACAGTAGAGAGAAACTCAACGCGATTGTAATGAGTACTTATTAGCTCTTGCCAGCTATGTCCCGCAGTCTCCAGTCGAAGTTTCACAGCCAGTGTTTCCTTTTCGTTTTTCGAACCTTGGTGGTGGTAGTAGTTTATTTGACAATAAAAAGTGAACGAAAAGAATGTTGCCGGCTGCGGCCGTAAGCGCTTTCGGGATTTTAGTTATCATGCATGGATGATCGGGCGGAAAAAAAAATTCAGCATTACTTGAAACGCATCTCAACTTCACAGACTACCTCTCCCAAGCTATTATCGGGAACATAGCACTGGCAGTGTGTGAGTAAACAATAAAAACACTCGCCATGCTTCGAAATCTCGGGTTGATGTTTCACTCCAGGTGTTTTTCCTGGAATTGCGAAATAAACGTTTGCATGGCGAACG